>NW_019154101.1:11776890-11793460 GCF_002288905.1 Enhydra lutris kenyoni
AGAGAGAGAGAGAGAGAGAGAGAGAGAGAGAGAGAGAGAGAGGAGAAAGCAGGCTCCCCACTGAGCAGAGTCCGATGCGGGGCTCGATCCCAGGACCCTGGGATCATGACCTGAGCCAAAGGCAGAGGCTTTAACCCACTGAGCCACCCAGGCGCCCCTATTTATTCTTTTAAAAAGATTTTATTTATTCATTTGAGACAGAGAGAGAGTATGAACAGGGAGAGGGACAAGAGGAAGAAGGAGAAGCAGACCTCCTGCTGAGTGGGAAGCCCAACTCAGGGCTGGATCCCAGGACCCCAGAATATGACCTTTTTTAAAAGGCAGTATCTTTTCTTTTTTTTTTTTTTTTAACTTCAGAGTAAGCTGGGTGGTGAAGATGAGGTAGGATGCCACAGAATTTGGTAAATAAACCAATCTACCCTTAATCTATACACCATAATTAGATTTAGAAAGTAATTACATCTTTTTCCAGAATTTTTGCTAACAGTGTTTCAGTTTTCTTTATCTTTACCAATCTGGTAAGTGAAATGTGATAGCTCATTTTAATGTGATAAATTAACAAGTCATTTCCATTATTTTTTTCATCAAAAATTTTACCTTTGAGATCCTTAAAATTTTACCTTTGGGTGCATGGGGAAAAACAACCATGCTGGGCAGGTATTAGGTAATAGTGATTTATTCATATCAAGTTTGTCAGGCTTGACTAGAATCACTGGGTGTTTCCCAGGACTGCTCTCATCTCCCTGGAAGTCTGAGAGAATGAGGTATGATTACAAGACCACCCACTAAACTGAAGCAAAGCCGGTTCTGGCTTCGGCTTCGTTATTAACTAGCCCTGTCACCAAAACATTCTTTAAGCTTCAGTATTTTCATCCATAAAAATAGAGGAGGATGTCTGCCATTACCAAGTCAGACAAACCTTTCTCAAACAGGATGCAGGGCAAAGCTCTCAGAACTCATGAGGCACCACACAAAAGACAAGAGATAAGCTTGGGAGACATGTGTCAATCTCCCACATACAGAAGCTCAGTATTTCTTTAGCTCTCTAAGCCTGTCATCACGCTCATCCTCTACTTTTGAATATACTTACGTTCTATTGTCCAGTTCTGATTTCAGCCACCTTCCTCATTTTGATTCAGTGAGACGATACCCTGTACTGTTGTTGGAATTCTACAAATTATTTTTGGCCTCAGTTGCCTAACTTTTCATTTGCACCTGACCTTCTGTGTCTTTCCGTTCTCCCACCCCCCAACTCAACCCAGGAAAACACCGTATCTTCCTCTTCTATTGCCAAGCTGTCTTTTCTTTAGCTATTTTACTCCTGCAGAATTTTAAAAAACAAAGAATAATCCTGCACTCAGGCAGTACAGATTTATTGCTGTTGACAGAAAATACTAAGAAGATAAAAATCACCCATAATTCCTCTTCCAGACTTTCCTAAGCATAAATACATATATTTTTTTATTTTTACAATTTGAAATTCTGTTGTTAATATTATGCCATATTTCTCAACATACCATGATTTTGCCTGTAGGTCAACAATTACACTCATATCATTTTCAATGGTACATAATATTCTATTACATGGTTATACCAAATTTCATGTTTTATTGCCTTTTTTTTAACATTCAATCTTTACCCCATAGAGAATTTGTTTTGTATACAGCATGAGGTATGGATGTACCAAAATTCAAATGGTTAACCAATTAACTGCCTTAATATATTCTTAAGAGTCCATTTTTTTCCCATACTGATTTGAGATGTCACCTTTATCAAATACTAACAGATAATAGATGCTTGATCTGGTTTTTACACTCTGTTCCACCAATTCATCTGTTTCTGTGCCAATGTCATGTATAATTTCAACTGAACAATCTGACCATCATTTTTCTATGTCCCTTAGCTAGAAGTTCTAAAATGGTATTTTTAAGTTGTTAACAGGAAAATTTTTTCTTCTAATTTTTAACATCGTGTCTTAAATTATTTATATTTTTTCTGCCTTGAGTAACATATTTAGTTTAAAATCACTGTGATAAGAGTCATTGAATATTACATTTAATGGATAGCGGTTACACACAGATTCCTTTTACCAGGTTTGTTATCCAGAATGTAGCCTTGTTTTTAAAGATTTTATTTTTTAAGCAATCTCTACACCCAACGTGGGGCTTGAACTCACAACCCTGAGATCAAGAGTCACATGCTCCACCAACTGAGCCAGCTAGATCCCCATTTGTTCCAACTTTTATTATAGGAAGTAAAAATTCACTTTACCTGAAAAGATTACTGCCATAATTCATTCCAATGAAATATTAAAAGTATGTATGGATAATTGAAAACTATTAAAACTAAAGCAATTTTGCTGTTTATTGTTGAGACATCGTTTAATCAAATTTTTAATTCCAAAGTAAAACCTAAGTTTCCTTAGCTATTTTAACACATACAAATACATATGCATTAAAGAAATTATGCTGTCTAGGTTAATACTGCAGCTATACTAGAAGACTTCTATGCAGAAAAAGAACTCAAGATACTGTACTTCTTGAATACTGGTCAAGATTTTTACACATGCCCTTCTTATATACTCTCTACATGAGCCTAAGCAATTAATCCCTAGTAAAGATCAACCCCCTTGCCCTAACTGCTTTATCTTTCGGGTTTCTATTTCTTTTCAAAGAACTGATGCTATAAAATGCTTTCCCGGGACGCCTGGGTGGCTCAGTTGGTTAAGCAGCTGCCTTCGGCTCAGGTCATGATCCCAGCGTCCTGGGATCGAGTCCCACATCGGGCTCCTTGCTCATCAGGGAGCCTGCTTCTCCCTCTGCCTCTGCCTGCCATTATGTCTGCCTGTGCTTGCTCTCTCTCCCTCTCTCTCTCTGACAAATAAATAAATAAAATCTTAAAAAAAAAAAAATAAAAAAAAAAATAAAATGCTTTCCCACTTACCATACCATTTCTTAACAAAGTCTCAAATTAAGGGAAGCTATATTTAACCATAACCTATGCCGCCACCCATATTTACCAGCAAGTGCTCTGCAACCAGACTGCATAGTTTGGTTCTTGATTCCACTACTTATTTGCTAGGTCAATCTGCGCACATGACTAATTTCTCTGAGACTCAATTTTCTCATCTGTAAACTGATAATATCTATTTGGAAGAGCTATTTTAGGGATCACAAATACTTTAGATTGAGTACGATCTCTGACATATGGTAAACACTGAAAATAGCTGTTACTATTCATATATTCAAACCTAGCTTCAAGCTTATTAAAAATCATATTAAAAAACATTTTTAAATCTTTGCTTGTTTTTTTCTTGCATTATTACCTACCTACCACATCATCCCTCATCTCCATTCCAATACCAACAACCTCTATTTATCTCTGTGTAGCTGTACTTTTTATATTAAGAATAACTGCTGGACTTTGAATGTGTCCATTTGCAGAGGTAATAAAATTCAATTATGATACCACTGTTAACTCTTAATTTCAAACATTTACTGATAACAGACATGTTACTTCTTTAAACCAAACCTGTAATTTTAGAACTAAAAACTACACAGCTTTCTTTTTTGGAAAGTAGGCTCTATACCCAACGCAGGGCTTGAACTAATGACCCTGAGACCAAGAGCTGTGTGCTCTATCTAGTGAGAAAACTGTATAGCTTTCTAATGAATCTTCTGTATTAACTAAACACTTTTATCAGCTAGGTTTCTTTCTTTTCTTTTTTTAAGATTTTATTTATTTGAGGGGCACCTGGGTGGCTCAGTGGGTTGAGCCTCTGCCTTCGGCTCGGGTCATGATCTCAGGGTCCTGGGATCGAGTCCCGCATCGGGCTCTCCGCTCAGCGGAGAACCTGCTTACTCCTCTCTCTCTCTCTGCCTGCCTCTCTGCCTACTTGTGATCTCTCTCTGTGAAATAAATAAAATCTTTAAAAAAAAAAATTAAAAAAAAAAAAAAAAGATTTTATTTATTTGAGACACACAGAGAGAGCACACAAGTGCCATGGAGGGCAAAAAGGGAGAGGGAGAAGCAGAATCCTTGCAGAGCAGGGAGCCCAATGTGGAGCTTAATCCCAGGACTTTGAGATCATGACCTGAGTTGGAGGTAAACACCCAACCCACTGAGCCACCCAGGCGCCCCTCATTTTGAAAGTTTTTAAATCTCCAGGAAAATGGAAAAATCATTACAATCAGTACACTCATATACACCCCTCAGACTTAACAATGATCATCCTGTCTCATTTGTGTGTGCTTACACTTCCTTCCCCTCCCCATACATTTTCCAAATCACCTGAGAGTTACAGAGAGGTGCACTTCCTATTCTTAATACTTCAGTATGCATAGTTTAAGAATTATGACATTCTCCTATAAAACACGACAGTACCATTTTCATCTAAGAAAACGAACAATTCTGTAATCTCAACATATAATCCATAACCAAATTTACTAATTTGGCCTCAAATTTTCCTCTATAGCCTTTTTTGGGGATCCATAATCCAATCAAGGCCCATTCCTTGCATTTGGCTATTCTCAATCTTTTAATATTACATACTCCTTCCCCCCATTTAAAAAAATTATTTAAAGAGAGAGTACAGACCAGGAAAGGGAGAGAAGCTGGAGCCCTGTCCAGGGTACAGGGCTTGATCTCATGATGCATAACCCTGAGATCACAACCTGAGTTGAATTAAAGAGCTGGGAGCTCAAATGACTAAGCCGCCCAGACACCCCTGAAACTGACATTTTAAAAAAGTATAGGTCAGTTCCAACATCCTGGATCTATTTCCATATAAGTAAAACATTTTCTTGTGACTAAACAAGAATATGACAGATGGCAACTGTATCCTTCCAAACATCACGTTAGAGGCACATAATGCCAGGTTACCCCACTATAGGGGATAAGTCTGATCACCAGTTAAAGGTGAAACTATATTAATAGTCTACAAAATAGAATTTAAGGCAAAAAACTACAGAAGTTGGGGAAGGCATAAAATCCAAAGATGGGGGCACTTGGGTGGCTCAGTGGGTTAAGCCTCTGCATTTGACTCAGGTCATGATCTCAGGGTCCTAGGATCGAGCCCCCCATCGGGATCTCTGCTTGGCCGGGAGCCTGTTTCCGCCCCCCTCTCCAACCCCGCCTCTGCCCACCTCTCTGCCTACTTGTGATCTTTCAAATAAAATCTTAAAAAAAAAAATTCAAAGATGTCTGTTGGCAGAACCACTTCTGTTCCTCATTTCTTCTACATTGGAAGAGAGTCAAAATGAGAGAAGAGATGCAGGAGAGAAGAAGACATAAAGGCTGGAATTCTGTTTCTACTTCCCTTTTCTTTCCTTTTCCCCAATGAATTGCTGAGGCCATGCTAATTGGCTGGCAGATAAAAGCACAATGACAATAGTGACAAGTTCATAATTGCGTGGATATATTTTCCTGTCTTTTCTACTTGACATCCCCAATTTACTGCCCCCCAGTACCTTTTTGTCAATATAACTTAGGTCCAAGAATGGGTTTTGTGCACAAAGAGACTATATTATAATTACTTGGATTTAAGTTAAGACTTAAGACCTTGTGTTCAATTTATAACTAAGATTGCCCTTACTGTTTCTTTTACAAATTTATCAAATTAAAAAACTACTGTACTAGAAACAAAAAAATTTAAATAATATAGTAAAAACCCAGTTTAAAATATAAAACATGGTAATATATTAATTCCTCTATAACCACTACCCTAAGTTTGGTATTTCCATCAGATATTTCAAACTATATCTATAATCTTCATATATACTCTTTTCTTGTTTTAGCACTTCCACTGCCTACCAAGCAAATCTTTAAGTAATGAAAAAACTCTGGTAAATCTAAAAAGTTAAACTGATGAATCTAGTTTATCTCAAGTTCTTAAATATTGCAACAGTCTCAAACAGGTCTCAAACAGCAACATTTTCTTCCATCCTTAAATGAGTAATCAAATCTAACACCCAATTACTCAAGAACACATTCTACATTAGAATCACAAATGAAACAGTTGAGATTGTTGAATATGTCAAATTGCTACAAACCCTACATTTTAAGTACAGATGGCCATGAACTTTATTCACACGAATCATGTGCTACATACAGTTCTCAGTACTTGATGTTAGTTTTAAAAGATTTTATGTATTTGAGAGAGACAGAGAGAGTGAGTAGAGATGGGAAGTAGGGGAAGGGCAGAGGCAGGCTCCCCACTGAGCAGGGAGCCCGACAACAAGCATGGGATTTGATCCCAGGACTTTGGGATCATTACCTGAGCCAAAGGCAGATGCTTAAATGACTTAGCTACCCAGGCGCTCCATAAACATTAAATAGTCAAAAAACTTCATGAAGTAGGTGCCATTATAACCCTCATTTAATAGGTGAGGAAAAAGAGGAAGGTTATGGAACGTTCCCACAGTCACACAGCTAATAGTGGAGTCAGGTTTAGAACCCAGGCTTCTGGCTTCACTGTCTACTGTTACCCTCATGCTGTGTTACCTCTCCTATAGGTCTGATCTACTTCCCAATTTCTATCTAAGTTGCACAGGTTTGGAGACATAATTCCAAGCCTAAGATCTGCTGCCTGGGTATACAACCTCACTGTGACAATAATGGGCATATATAGCACCTTTTCTGTTTAAATAGTTGAGTGGACTTCTAAATCAACTAACTCCACATGGGGATTGATTTTACAGTATGAAATTTCCCAGAGTTCAAAGATCTTACCTAACTCTGCTTTAACTTTCAACATTATCACCTAAAAACTGCATAGATGAAATTCTGTAATTTCCACAAAGGTGTTTCTATCTTTTGATTGGATTCAACTAGTTGTAGTCATGCTAGTGACACCTTTAAGCTAAGAACAATTCAGGGCACATAACAGACCAGGAAAAGCTTAGGATTCCTAAGAAAAAGCCAGTCAACATATTATACAATCTCTAGGGTGAGGTTCCTAATGTCCAGGACAGTCTTCTTCTTGTTAAAAGCTTATAATCCTTTAAAGGAAGAGATATACAATTAAAGGTTACTTTGGCAAACTTCCAGGAAATATCCAAGGGCCATACTATTACCAATGTCTTAAAAGGAACAGTGCAAGGCAGTGCAATAAAAAAACTTAAAAATGTATCAATCAACACAGTTGGCCATTTTATTGGAAAAAGCTAAGTGAATGTATAGCAAGAAAGATCTGAAGGTCTTAGGGGACAGACCCATGGATCAGTACTATAGCTACAGAACATGTTGAAAATTCTGGAGACAACCCAAAATCACTATCAGAAGATGGTTCAAGGACCAGTACCAATTAGTGTCAAAAGTTTTCACTGAATTCTTGACAGAAATGAGGACAATGCAATCTACAAATACATAGACAGATCACTCCAGTTCCAAGACAGTGGGCATTGACTGAGACATCATCAATCTAATAGTTTTGCAGGAAAAAGAAGTACTAGCATATTAGATATA
Source organism: Enhydra lutris kenyoni (assembly GCF_002288905.1). Lineage (NCBI taxonomy): Eukaryota > Metazoa > Chordata > Mammalia > Carnivora > Mustelidae > Enhydra > Enhydra lutris. The sequence goes on from NW_019154101.1 coordinate 11,784,355, forward strand.
TACATGATTTTAAGATACATCACGATTTCAAAAATATTAAAGTTTGAACTGAAGTATAAATTATAGTATATGTTAATGTAATGCTTTCTTGGGAAGGACAGTCCTTTATACCTAAATTAAACCTTTGATTCTTTTTTGGTATTAAATGTCTTTTATGAAATAATGAGGGCAGAAAATGACGGCCAGATTTTTTTTTTTTTTTAAATGTACGAAGATAAACTGGCAACCTTTTGATGTGCTCCCAATTTCCTTCCCCACATTTTACCAATCATGAATCTCAAAAAATCTGGATCCCAATAATCTACTTAGGACTACAAAAATACTTCTACCAGTTTAGTCCAGTCTACCTAAAAATATCCAAAAATAAAGAGTCTCTTGCTTTGCTCAATCACTGAATAGCAATCCTTGGGGAAAATCTTTTCTTCTTTTTGAGTTGAGCTGAAGTCTGCCTTCCTCCCCACACCCATGACTTCCATGTTTCGTTTTAGTCTTCTTGCCTGGAATCCTTCAGAAAAATGGATAAAACAGAAAAACAACTGCTTGAAGGCATCAGACAACTAAGTAAAGTAGCCAAGACTTGAAGATTGGAGAGAAGCTATAATGGTCAGTTTTATATGTAAACTTGCTTAAGCTACAGTCTTAGTTCAATCAAAACACTAATCTCAGGGCACCTGGGGGGCTCAGTGGGTTGAGCCTCTGCCTTCAGCTCGGGTTATGATCTCGGGATCCTGGAATCCTGGGATCCTGGGATCCAGCCCTGCGTCGGGCTCTTTGCTCAGCGGGAAGCCTGCTTCCTCTTCTCTCTCTGCCTGCCTCTCTGCCTACTTGTGATCTCTCTCTTTCAAATAAATACATAAAATCTTAAAAAGAAAAAACCCACTAATCTCGATGTTACTGTGAAAGCACGTGATACATGTGATTAAATGTCTATAATCACTTTAATTATGGAAGATTATTTTAGATAATCTGAGTGGGCCTGACCCAGTCAACTGGAAAGGTTTAAAAGCAGAATTCAAGTTTCTCTAAGAAGAAATTAATCTGTGGATTGCAGCTTCAACTCCTGTTCAGAGCTCCAACCTGAACATCCTTCCTGATGGTCTAGCCCAGTCCCCACAGTTCTATAAAGCCAACTTTCTGTGATAAATATCTTAACATATATTAGGTGTGTGTGTATGTATTTATAGATAGAGGATATATGTTATTGTGATGTATATACACACAGAACCATAATCTGTAATTAAAACCTTTCAAAATTGGGGCGCCTGGGTGGCTCAGTGGGTTAAAGCCTCTGCCTTCGGCTCAGGTCAGGATCCCAGGATTGAGCCCCGCATTGGGCTCTCTGCTCAGCGGGGAGCCTGCTTCCTCCTCTCTCTCTGCCTGCCTCTCTGCCTACTTGTGATTTCTGTCAAATAAATAAATACAATCTTTAAAAAAAATAATAATAAAATAAAACCTTTCAAAAAAGAAAACTCCAGGACCAAATGTCCTGACTAGCAAATTCTTCCCTATCTTTAAGGAAGAAATTACACCAATCTTATACAAACTCTTCCTGAAAACAGAAAAAGGAGGACTATTTCCCAATTCATTTTCGGAGGTTATTTTCTCTCATAAACATAAGTACAAAAATCCCAAGCATTATTAAAAAATTAAATCCAGATACATAAAAAGGGATAATACATTATGAGGACAGTTGGCTTAACATTCTAAAAATCAATTAATATAATTCACCACATTAAAAGACTAAAAAGAAATAGGTTTTATTTTATTATTTTTAAAATAATAAAGCGAGAGAGGAAACACAAGCAGGGGGAGTGGGAGAGGGAGAAGCAGGCTCTCCACTGAACAAGGAACCTGATGTGGGGTTTGATCCCAGGACGCTGAGCGAGAGAAGGAACACAAGCAGGGGGAGTGGGAGAGGGGCTTGATCCCAGGACTCTGAGATCATGACCTGAGCTGAAGGCAGACGCTTAATGACTGAGCAACCCAGGCACCCCAAGCAATAGATTTTAGAATAACTAAAATAGCATGAAACAGTACTGATTTATTAGGTTTAAAAAAAGGCAGGTTGAAATAAATATATTCATAGAAAAAAAGACTGAAAATACTAATTATTCTCCCTTCATTGTAGGCTCATGATATATGTGTGTGGTTTTTTTTTTTTTTTTTTTTTAAGATTTTATCTGTTTATTTCAGGGAGCACGAGGGGTGGGGAGGGTCAGAGGGAGAAGCGGACTTTAAGTCTTTTCTAAGGAAAAAACATTCTGGAATTGAGTCACGCATCAGGCTCCTTGCTTGGCAAAAAGCCTGCTTCTCCACCTGCTTGTGCACTTCTGCTCTCTTTGACAAATATGTAAAATCTTAAAACAAAACAAAACAAAAAATCCCCAAAACAACATTTTAATATTTTCTTGAAGAATTCCATTTTTAGATACGTTTTCCTTTTTTCCCATTTTAAAAGTTATAACACATTTAGAGACTTTGGAATATTCAATAACATACAATTTAAAAAACACATATTATGGGATGCCTGGGTGGTTCAGCAGGTTAAGCATCTGCCTCCTGGGATCATGACCTGAGCCAAAGGCAGATGCTTAACCTACTGAGCCTCCCAGGCACTCCAGGAGGTTTTTTCTTCCCCTTAGAAAAGGCTTAAAACGGTTTAAGAAAAAAAAAAAATGTTTTAAAGTTTAAAAAGTATATTACTACATAAGAGATTTAAAATTAAGAAATATGCTTACCAAACAAATTAGTAATTTATTAGGTTAAATATATGGAATAGTTTCTCAAGCAGATTCTTGCTTTAAATCCAAATGCAATGACTTAATGCAGAGGCATGATGTGTTTCTTAGGGTACTTGACAGCAAGCTTGGTTCTAAGTAACAGGTGGAAGTTAGAATATGTAGGCAGGCACAGAGATAAAGGATGATGCTGCTTGAGCCCCAGGGTATAGGGCACTCAACAATAAGGGCAATGGAACATTCAGATTACCTCCATATAATTCCCTAAACAGAAAATAAAAAATAAAAAGTAAATAATTCCCTAAACAAATTGTTACGAGCTAAACTTCGTATGTTGAGGTTTCAAATCCTAAATCCTTGGAATGGGACTATTTGGAAAAAAAGACTTTAAAGAGGTAATTAAGGTTAAATGAAGTTATTAGGGTGGGTCCTAATCCAATAGGACTTTTAAGAATAGGAAATGAGCGCACAGACACAGGGAGAAGGAGTCCATCTACAAAGCAAGGAGGCCTCAGATGAAACCAATCCCGCCAACATCTTGATCTCAGATCTCCAGCCTCCAGAATTGCAGGAAAATAAATTTCTGACGGTTAAGCCAGTCTGTGATACTTTTTTATGGCAGCCCTAGCAAAATGATATACAGATACAACTGCGAAAATTAAATTTCAGGTTCTGCCACCAAAAGAGATTTAGGACAAACACATAGAAGGAATCTTACATAGTTTTATGTATAGACTGTGATCTTCCTATAGAACTGTAAATCACTAGCTATTTTAAGGAAGTCAAACTTTAATAATCTTGTCAATAATTTACTGTAACTTTCCTCTAATTTTAATAACTGTATATGCTATACAAATATAAAATACTATTTAAATTTCATTTGTATTTGTTACTTTATCTGATCCTTACAACCTTTTCTATGAAACAAATAAAAACCAAACCCTCTAGTCCCAGTCACAGATCTTTGCACTATACCCCAGTATTTTCCAAAATATTCGTAAGGCTCCCCATTTTAGTAAGAACAGAGATAAAGTTTATATCTATATTTATCATAAAGCCTTAGTATTTTAACAGTAGGAAGGACAATCTGAATCTAAAGAAAAGAATATCTTAAAAAAAAAAAAAGCCAACATTTCCTGAGAATTTACTGTGTCAGGCAGTTCTAAGCACTTTACATGAATTAACTCAACCCTAATAACCCTCTGAGATTGTAACTGCAACAATCTCTATTTCAGAGACCTAGAAACTGATGAGTACTTTATCCAAGTTAATAAATAAAGGAACCCAGGAAAAGACTGACTTCAATGCCCACATTCTGAACTGTCACCCAATGAAGTATAGTGAGGGCACTATTGAGCATAAATCTTAATGGCTTTGGAGGCAGGCAGATTTAAGTTTGAATAGTGGTTCTGCCACTTATTAGGGGTATGACTTTGGGCAAACTTAAGTTGTTTGTACCTTAGATTCCTCAGCTCTATAACGGAGGTAAATAAGACAATGGATGTAAAAGCATTTAGTACATGTCTGGCACATAATGTCTAACTATTAAGCCCTTACCCTTCTGGCACATAATGTCTAACTATTAAGCCCTTACCCTTCTAATCTACTTTCATGAATATACAAGGAGAATAGGAGAATCCAACGTTTAATTTGAGGACTCCAAGCAAAAATATCAAAAGGTTCTCCTGAGACACGTAGGTGGCTCAGTTGGTTAAGTGTCCAACTCTTGGTTTTGGCTCAGGTCATGATCTCAAGGTCGAGGGACTGAGCCCTACATAGGCCTCTGCACTGGGCATACATCGGGCTTGGGATTTTTGCTCTCCCTCACCCTTTGCCCCTCCCCCACGTGTGTGTGTATGCAGTGCATGCACTCACGCTCTCTCCCCCTCTCAAAAGAAAAAAAATTATCAAAAACTTTTTTTATCCATACTTATTTCCTTCCTACATTCCAGAAATGCATGTCATTAATCTTATTTCCCCTAAGAAAACATATTAAATCAGATTAGTAGTTAGATCAGTTTTATATGGTCTCCCATAGAACATCTAATAACTTCTATAAGGACAAGTATGGTTACAACTTTAAAACATTCTGGATGTTGCTCAAACATCTAATATTTAATAAAAATTCACCAATATACTTATCTTAACCTTTACTGAATTCTTAAAAAAATATTAAGTTTGTAATGTCTCTTGGGATTACAAGGTAACCATCTGTTTGCTCTTATTTGAACTTCTAATACTTATTTCAAGCTTCAGAGTCCTTAGTACTCTCACTCCAGGATTTATATGGTTATATCACATTCTCCTTCAATCTCCATTTTCCCAGAAAATACTGCTTTTGTAGTCATGTGGAAGTCTCTCCATTTTCTTCTTCTACTTATAACAGAATTTCTTTCAACCATTTTCTTCCTCTACTTATAACAGAATTTCTTTCGACCTTTTCCATTTTAGAAGCATCTTTCTTGAGAAGATTTAGTGGGAAGAACACTGGGCTAGGAGCCAGGGGTCCTCACCTCTGCCATCTCATCTCTTTATCTGAAAGATGAGAGGACTGCACTAAATAAATTTCTAATAGCTTTCCTTATATCTCTAAGCTTCATATTTCCATGATTCTGGGTCTTCCCGCTAGAAGTCATTCAGCATTCCAACAACTTTCCTCAACTTTTTACTCCAGTTAGCCAAAGAGGGGCAGGCATGTTCAAATTCAGGGGCAGGAGGAAAACACAATAATCAGGAAATCTGGAGTTATAGAAGGAAATTGTGAACCAATTAGAAGATTAATAAGAGATATAAGACAAAAAAGATGTCAAAAACAGAAGTCAAACAGCCTAACTCTAACCTCATGCCTACATATCTATTTAAGAGGAACTAAGAGAAAAAGCTTTCAGCAGTAGAGGTTACACAGTCCTCATTTCCAGCTCAAGGGAGCAATGCAACTGTGTGCCATCTTCGCAATGTTGTTGCTAAAGCGGCCCCCTACAGGCTTTGCACAAAATAGGCATTACTGGGGTATTTAATGAATGAATTAGAGTTCAGCTGAACTGAAAACTCTCATAAACGCTACCAGTACTGCTAGGTACCATGAAATCTGAGGACTCAAGTGAAATTACATGCCATTGGCTGTCCTGGTTTTCAAGGGAAGACTGAGACTGAGTCAGATGGGATGCCAAGATGTGGCCTGATGGCACTGCTTAAATTGAGGATGCTAGAAGCAGCCCCAGAAGGAACAAGTACAGATTAGTAGGCACAGGCTATCTCTAACCCACCAAGGCAATATCAGAATATGTATGAAAGTCATTTCCTACACTGGTGTCAGAGTCCAAGAAAGCACTAGCTTAAGTTTCCCTCTGGAGAGGCTGGTTTCTTGGCTTGTGACTGGTTGGAAGGGAGGGGAGAGTAAATCAACAAAGGGATGAGGGAGGTGGGCAGTTCTCAAGATTCCCAGGCCAACCTTATGGTGGTGTTTCTCAAAGTGGTATACCACACCAAGGATGGGGGTGCCTGCTTAAGATGCAGTTTCAGGGACTCATCACAGATCTCTAGAATCAAATTTCTGGGAGTGGTACTCGCATTTTTAAAGTGTAAATTTACATTTGAGAACTACTGTCCCAGAATGGGGGTGGGGGATGGGAGGTGGGGATGGGGTACGGATGGGGATAGGAACTAAGGTGAGATTCTTTTGACTGTGGATTCATTACATATGATTACACTACTTTGCTTTGGGGACCATTAAAAAAAAAAAACAATTTCTCAGGTAAAACCTGTAGCTAGTCCTCTAACATTCACAGGGGCACAATGAAAGGGCCTGGAAAATGCATTTTCATGAACTGGTTGAAGAGTTCCTCCACGGCCTTGTTTACCATGTTTGTTTGTTCACTGGCTTCACTGCTTTATTTAAAAATAAACCGGCCCAACCCAGGAATTTTCAGAAAGAATCACAAACTCCGAAATATAAGAGGTTTTTGTTTGGGGGTTGGAGTTTTTTTTGTTTGTTTTGGTTGTGTGTATGTGTTGATAGTGCAGAACCAGGCTTGTAAACCTGAAGTCACTGCCTGCTATAAAAAGTAGGATTTCACTCAAAAGAAAAGAAGATCCCCGGTTATGGCTCTGCCCAGCTCTTCTGCACTCGGAGCTTCTAATGAAAGCCAGTAATTTGTGGGTGGCAGAGAAGGAAGACTCTGAAGGAGGGGTGGGGAGTGAGCAAGACGCACTCTCCGCTCCAGACAGAGTTTGACAAGAAGTCCCACCAACTACCTGATTTTTAATGAGTCCCATTAGCTGCCAGGAAAAAACCGCGTCTGCAAAAGCGTTATCAAGAAACACTCGGCGCTACCGTCCTCGCCCTGCTGGCGGGATGAAAACACCCCAGGCCTGCAGAAAACAATCAAGTTACTCTTTAGCTGTCCCCGCGACTGCGTTTACGATTTCCATATAAGGCGACACCCCTTTCCCGGATTCTAAGACTTTATCCTCAACACGAAAACGGGCCGCCGAAACCCACTTGCGGACATTTTTCCTCGCGACGATTTCAGTCCCGCAGCCTTACAACTGGGGTCCGACCTGGCGGGCGCCCGCCCCAGCGGCAGCCTGAGGAGACGGCCCCCACAGCCCTCACGCCCTCCGACACAAAGGCAAAGCCCGGGCCCTGTCCGCCGCCACACTCGCCCTACCGGGCCCCGAGCCACACTTACCTGACGCTCCCCGCCGCGCTCTCGCGCTCGGGGCCCGAACCCGCCCGGGAGGCGCGCGCACTTGGCGCCGCGAGAAGCTGCCGTGCCGCAGCGGCGCGCGCCCCCCGCCCTGGCCGGCGCGGCCACGCGGCTGAGTCACCCGGAGCTTCACATTAAAAGTCCCCTCGGCGCGCGGGGCACGCCGGGAAGGCCCGGGCTCTGGGCCCGCAGCCTGGGGCGGCGGTTGGTAGGTAACCTCTGTCTTTCCCTCCACGCCCACGGGTCCTGATGGAGGACGCGCTCGCACCTGCACTGCGGGGGTGGATTCTGTTTCTGAGCCGCGGATGCCCCCTTTTCAATTATTAAAGGTATAAAACGGAACGTTAGTAGCTACCGGAGTTGTAGAATAATCTTGCGCAGCACCAGGACAGCTAATGCTTAAATGACATTGTGGAGCCTCCTTGTCTTCACGCATTTGGGGCAGAGGGTATGTAGTAAGAATGACAGAGTTCCTTAAACACGTTTTGCTTAGAAGCCCCTATCCTGGGTATGCATTCTGACCAAAGAGGAAAAAACCTCATTTTTCTCAAACTTTGAATTAATGAAACCACATGGTATATATAGCAAACAAAGTTGAATTGAAAATTTTAAATCAACCGAAAGCAAAGTATTGGAAAATTGGCTGTGTTACGAGTAAAATATTTCAACAGTCAAAAAATATTAACGTACGGTCAATGTCCTATAAGTTGAGGGCTGAAAACATAAAGGAAGGAAATAATATCAGTCCTTATTGTCCTGATTTCTGGGGATTTTTGTATTTTTAAAAGTTAGTAAGTTATACTTACTATGCAAACAGTTTTATTTTAAAATTGCTGAAAACTGGGGCAGCTGGGTGGCTCAGTGGGTTAAGCGTGGGACTCAGTTTCTGCTCAGGTTGTGATCTCGGTCTTGGGATAGAGCTGGAGTAGCGCTCCCCGCTGAGGGGGAAGGCTACTTGACTTCCCTTTACTCCTCCCTCACCCTCTCATAAATAAAAAATCTTAAAAAAAAATTGTTGAGGGTGCCTGGGTGGTTCAGTGGGTTAAGCCGCTGCCTTCAGCTCAGGTCATGATCCCAGAGTCCTGGGATCGAGTCCCGCATTGGGCTCTCTGCTCAGCAGGGAGCCTGCTTCCCTTCCTCTCTCTCTGCCTGCCTCTCTGCCTACTTGTGATCTCTGTCAAATAAATAAATAAAATCTTAAAAAAAAATTGTTGAAAACTATGTAAATTAATAGCATGATTTCTTAAATGCTGAGTCAACTTTTTTTTTTTTTTTTGGTTACAAAAGTCTCTAGAAACTAATTTGAGGCCAAAGATTAGGATTAGAGTTGAAGTGGTAGGAATATGAGAAAATTGTTTTGACTCTCATTCTAGTAGGTTGCTATAGTGTGTATGGCAAAACTGCGTTATCAGGGTCAAAACCTTTAATTTTAAAAGCTGAAGCTATACAATTTTTTCATTACAATTTGACTGTAGAGGTCTTCCAGGATATAGGATCCAAACTTAACAAAGTAAAGTAGAGGATTGTTCAAACTAATGCCTTTATTTCCATTTCTATAAAATACAGTATTATACCTGAGAGCAGAAAAGAAGAAAAGGAAGAAAACCTTCTTGATATTCCTGCAGGATAGTTTTTTTTTTTTTTTTTTTTTAAGAATTT
>NW_019154101.1:11793560-11841711 GCF_002288905.1 Enhydra lutris kenyoni
GGGGGGGGTGGGGTGGGGACCACAAGCAGGGGGAGCAGTAGGCAGAGAGAGAAGCAGGCTCCCTGCTGAGCAAGGAGCGGGCTGGAGTCATGACCTGAGCTGAAGAAGGCATATACTCAATGGACTGAGATACCCAGGCATCCCTGCAGGATAGTGCTTGAAGCACACTCTTTCTTTCTGGAAAGTCTTCTCTCTGCAGATTTGTAACACAAAAATCTGGCAGAAAGATCAAACAATCAGGCGAATGACTGTGTCTTTTAATTAATAGTTCAGACTAAATTGTTCTATTTTTGTCTCTACTTTCATGTCTTAAATAGCTTATCAGACCTGGCACTTTCTTGGGGTAGACACCAAGTAGATGAAGTATGAGAAATGTATATTCACAGAAAGCACTGGCATATGCTGATTTTTATCATTCATTTGTAAATTAATGCCTCTCCAAACCTGAATCTCCCAGATGCATTTCTATCTGAAGCTGAAACCCTTTCTCATGTCAGATTGGCAAACCTGGAATTTTCCATTGCCATGATGGCTAATTCAAAAGGCAATACAGTTCATACAATTAACTGTGTTAAGTCTCCTTGAATATGCTGTCCACTACTAGCAAATACTGCAAAATGCCTTTTCCAATATTTCACATCACTTAAACTTCTCAACAACCCTGGGGGATAGATTACTCAGATTTACAAATGAGGAAAATAAGACATAGACAAGTTAAGTATCTAAGGTCATTAAACTACAGAGTGGTGCTGGCGGGTTGAGAACTTGGATCATCTGACCCCAAAGTTTTGCTCAGCATCCACTGAGTGTGTGGCAATTCTCTCTAATCGCTTCCAGGTGAACTCCTATGAACTTCCAGGAGACACCTTAAATGCCTTCAGCTGTCAATACCAAACAACTCCATCTTAGAATGAAATTTTTTAAAAAAGATTTTATTTATTTATTTGACAGAAAAAGAGGGATCACAAGTTGGCAGAGAGCAGGCAGAGAGAGAGAGGGGGAAGCAAGCTCCCGGCTGAGCAGAGAACCTGATGTGGGGCTCTATCCCGGGACCCTGAGATCATGACCTGAGTGGAAGGCAGAGGATTAACCCACTGAGCCACCCAGGTGCCCCAGAATGAAAATATTTTTAAGGTAATAGCTGGTATCAGTTATTGTATAAGAAACTAATTATCCTTTCTACGTCATATGTAGTAAATGTAAAAACAATGCAAAAATTCCAAGATTTCTGAACTCTCAAAGTAATCATATTTGCATTTTTAACTAAATGATCTAGATTTTATGATTTCTGGATTACTGCAGACATATAAAATGACACTTTTTGAAAGAATAATCACTTCCATTTGGAAGTCCAAAACTGTGCTCAAATATAGATGTAAATAACTAATTTCTGACTTTTGGGGGTGTGCTGGAACCCTGCAAAATAGATTCACAAGAATCCTTTTTCCTTTACTCTATCAGTTCACCTTTGTTAACAGTCTCTTCATGAAGAGATTGTTAATCTCTTCACAAAGGCTAATGACCAACTGGAAACAAAGACTGGATCTTGAAAACATAAACAACCAGAGGATCACGAATTTGAGTTTCTAGTGGCTGGAATTTGCTACTGGATCCTTGTTAGTATAAATGTGCTTTACATACAAACTCAGTGAGTCTTTTAGTCTCATTTATAATGTCTCATCTGCAAATTCAACAAAAACGTAGCACAATCCAAAGGTATAGGACCCCAAGAGAATTATGTAGATAATGATTATAGGATCTCTCCTCTAAAGGAACTTATAAAAGTTAGGTTTGGTTATTTGGGTAACCAAATAAGAGATAAGGGTAAATGAATCTAGTTAAAGTATTCCACTATTAAGTGAAGAGAAATGATAGGCTATCCCAGGTTTGTAATTCCTTGTGAATTAATAGATATAGGCATTATGCCTCAGCAGCTCTTAAGATAATAAAAAGGGAGGTGGACCTTCTGTACCTCCTGAGGGAAGACCACACCACCACTTAAAATGCTGCTAAAGAGATTGAAGCTAGATCTGATGCAGACTTGAGATCCAGCTGCCAGTTTGTAGGAAACACAGGAATATGTTGAACTATACCAGGGTCATACAATCTGCAAAGTCCTGACTGGGAAACTCTACAAGTCAAAGGGCTTCCGTTCTTTAAGAGATAAACCATAAAGTCAAAAAAAAAAAAAAAAAAAAAAAAAAAGAAGACTTAAAAGATATAGAAAAACATTTTTTAAAAGTGTGTTGTAATTGTTGGGGGAGAGACTGTACTGTCCGGGGTGAACATTTGGGTGGAGAAACCATTAAAGAAAAAAAGAAGTGAAGGTGATACTACAGAGGTTAGGATCATGGTCACTTAGAAGTTGGTGGTGGCCAGGAATGATTAAGAAGGGACACTTACTTGGAAGGAGCTTCTAAGGGAAGGTAGCAAAATTCTGTTTCTTGACCTGGTGATGGTTAGTTACAAGGGTGTTTTCCTTAAAATAATTTATTAAGGCAAACATTTCCTTTATAGTGTCTTCTGTTTCTGTGTTTTATTTTATGGTAAAAAGATTAAAAAAAAAAAAAAAAAAGAGTTGGAAGGACAGGCCAGCCCTACCCAAGAAATGAAATGCATTTTCTCCACACCTAGCTATTTGCAAATATATCTGTTTGGTTTCCTGGAACAATATTAAGGAGAAATTATTTTTAAAAGCAAAAGGCTTTAAAAAAAACCCTGAGTCCTTTGAAAGACAATCCACATTGTAATACAGTTTTGAATTTTATTTAGATACTGTCTTTTTAAAAAATTTTTATTTTATTTTATTTTTTTTAAGGGTGAGAATTTTTTTTAAATTTTATTTATTTATTTGACAGACAGAAATCACAAGTAGGCAGAGAGGCAGGCAGAGAGAGAGAGAGAGGAAGGGAAGCAGGCTCCCTGCCGAGCAGAGAGCCCTATGTGGGGCTCGATCCCAGGGTCCTGGGATCATAACCTGAGCTGAAGGCAGAGGCTTAACCCACTGAGCCACCCAGGCGCCCCACTGTCTTTTTTTTTTAGAAGGTGATGGACAAGTAGGTAGTAGAGTGTGTTTTGAATGTTAGAGAAAAGGTGAATGGAATGATGAAAGATAAGGAATAATTTCTTGAGATTTAATGGTTAAATTCCAGTAATGGTCAGGAGAGTGATCTATAACTTTACCCATTGAGATTTTGCCAAGGACAGGAGCTCCCTCCCTTGCCCACCCACATGTGAGGACAATTCATCTCAGAATTCTGTGACTTTTCAAAAGGACATGGAATGCTCAGCTTGAGATTCAAGAATCAAATAAACCTTTTTAAATAGAAGTCCTGCTGGGAGTCAGAATGGAGGAGTCAGAAAATGTAGAAATATGTTATCCTGAGGCTTCAGCAGAGGCTGAGTGTAAACTGATAATATGTTTACCTGTCATTACTCCTGTTACAGTTTGCAAACAGACTGACCTTCGAAATCCCATGCACCAGCTCTGTCAACACACATTGCCTGTGTTTATAAACACACAAGTCTTATTCTTGAACCCAATACTAAGAACGCTGGGAAGTTTTTTTTTAACTTCATACGAGTTTTAAATGAACTCCATCTGAAAAAGAAAACAAATAGGCCCCAAAATATACATTCTTCAAATTAGGGTTTGAACTAATAAGCTTTAGGCTTACAGAATAGACTCCAGTTACCACTGAGCCACCATAGAAAACCCGGAGATTCTTTCACCTTGTTCAAATCATACCTCCTCCTTTCCCCAAACGTTCACAGTGACTGATATACGGCAAATTTACCAAAGCATGTGTCCTGGCCCCTCACCTCCACTCTTTGGGAAACTTTATAATGAAAAATGAACAGAGACAGCTTGGTGGCTCAGTCAAATGTCCGCCTTTGGCTCAGGTGGTGATCCCGGAATTCCAGAATCTAGCCCCACATTAGGCTCCCTGCTCAGCAGGGAGTCTGCTTCTTTCTCTCCCTGCTTGTGCTCTCTGTCTCTCTCTCAAATAAATAGATAAAATCTTAAAGAAAAAAGAAAAACGAACAGATAGTAAGATAAATAATAGGAACTAAGTAGATTCAGAAATGTCTCTTCTGCTTGCTAACCAAGAGCCCAAAATGTTCTTGTTTATTTGGAGTTACCATGCCCACTTGGAAGCACATCAGTGTTTGTGAATGTACAAAGTACATGAAAAAGGAAGTACAAAAACATGAAGTGATATCAGATTCATAAGGCAGTACAACGTAGTGCAAGAAAATATCGGAAGAGCCAGATGACATCAGTTTGAGGCCATTCCACCAGTTACTGGCTGAGCAAGTCATGCATAAGCTTGGGTTTCCTAATTTGTAACATGATAACCAACCTACTTTTGCCTTGAGGTTGTTACGGGGAAGAAAACATAGTCAAAAATGTATGCAAAAATCCATAATCTCAAAGCACTAGAGAAATTCAAGATGCTATTAATATATATATATATATTTTTAGATTTTATTTATTTATTTGACAGACAGAGATCACAAGTAGGCAGAGAGGCAGGCAGAGAGAGGAGGAAGCAGGCTCCCCGCTGAGCAGAGAGCCCGATGCGGGGCTCGATCCCAGGACCCTGGGATCATGACCTGAGCTGAAGGCAGAGGCTTTAACCCACTGAGCCACCCAGGCGCCCTGAGGTGCTATTAATATTAATGCTATTTTTTACTTAAAACAATTTTTTACTGAAGTATTGACTATTAATGGCAGATATACACATTCCATCCGAGCAAATATTATCTTTAAAAGGAACACCCAGGGGCTCCTGGGTGGCTCAGTTGGTAGGCGGCTGCCATGGGCTCAAGTCACGACCCTGGGATGGAGCCCCACATGGGGCGGCCTGCTCAGTGGGAGGCCTGCTTCTCCCACTCCCCCCCACTTTCCCCCACTTTTGTTCCCCCTCTAGCTGTGTCTCTCTCTCTGTCAAATAAATAAATAAAATCTTAAAAAAAAAAAAACCCCAAAGACTTTTTTTGTGACATAAAGTGGTCCTCGTTAATGTCAACCATAAATAGTTTATGTATCAAAATATACTGCTTTCCTTAACATTATGCAGTGTGAATGAAAATAAACTATGTTATAATGATAAAATATTTTCAGTATTTTTTTTAGCCATAGTCATTGGTAACAATTGAATTACTTTTAAAGAGAATTTAACATCTTGTTTAATTTAAAATTTTTATTTAAATTCAATGTAGTTAACATATAGTCTATTTTTAGTTTCAGGGGTAGAATTTAGTTATTCATCAGTTGCATATAATACCCAGTGCTCATTACATGAAGCGCCCTCCTTAATGCCCATCACCCAGTTCCCCAATCCTCCCCTTGACATCTTTTCTTAAGAGGACATTTGGTTCTCTATCTGATGTGTGCTTTCTAGTGCAGTTTTGTAATGGTGTAGTAAGTAATTGTCCTCGTAGATTCTTATTTTTAAGGGTTGCCATACGTGTGCACACACACCCACACCCACACACATGCACACCCTCCCTTGGCTGAAGGAATTGTGGAAAATTACTAACTCAGTTCTTCCTTAGCCACTGTTTGATTTTTTTTTTTTTTGACATAAGTCCAAAGTAGGGCTTGAACTCACAACCCGAGATCAAAGGTCACATGCTGTACCATCTGAGTCAGTCAGGTGCCCCCAACCACTCTTTCCAAATCACATGATAGCAACATATATAAAGGTTGAAGAGAGCAGTTCAGAAAGTTTGTCTTTGGAATACTACTCAGCCATCAAAAAAATTGAAATCTTGCCATTTGCAACGATGTGGATGGAACTAGTGGGTATTATGCCAAGTGAAATAAGTCAATTAGAATAAGGTAATTATCATATGATGTCACTCATATGTGGATTTAAGAAACAAAACAGGATCATAGGGGAAGAGTGGGAAAAATAAAACAGGATGAAATCAGAGAGGGAGACAAACCATAAGAGACTCTAAAGCATAGGAAACAGTGTTGCTGGAGGGAGTGGGGGTAGGAGGAAGGGGTAACTGGATGATGGACATTAAGGGGGGCACATGATGTAATGAGCACTGGGTATTTTTTTTTTTTTTTAAAGATTTTGTTTATTTGACAGAGAGAGAGACAGCACAGGCAGGGGGTACAGCAGGCAGAGGGAGAGGGAGAAGCTAAGTAGGGAGCCCAGTGTAGGGCTTGATCCCAGGTCCCTGGGAATCATGGCCTGAACTGAAGGCAGACATTCAACCGAGTGAGCCACCCAGGTGCCCAGCACTGGGTATTATATAAGTCTGTTGAACCACTGACCTCTATCTCAGAAACTGCTAGGTCCATAATCAAAGGAGCGAGACTGATACAAAGCGAAGGTCAAGCAAAGCTTTATTTCGTGCCAAGCATCGAGAATCAAACTGACCGCTTAGGGCCGCCTCTTACGGAGAGGGCGACCCCTCCCTACCTTACAGACTAACTTTTATAGAGCAAAGGCCCTGTGGTTGGGCCCTGTGGTGTGGCCAATGAGATTGTAGCACACAGAGAAAGCTGCACAGTCATGCTAGGTCACACACGGGTGGCCAATTGAATTACAATTTACCCTAGTAGATATTTGAACTAGCCTATCACCTTGGTCAGAATTGGCACCCAAAAGGCGGGACCCACACTCCTTGGTAGCTAGGGAGACAGTATGCACACTCCACTGATTGGATGTCTCCACCTGGCCTGACCCGCCCTTGTATTTGGGCTTTGTTACCTGGGACTGGTTTCCCTGACTTGCTTTTAAGTAAGTTCCCTGAAGTGGGGGGGCGGGGGACAGGGTCAGTTTAAGTTTTACTGCATAAACAACAAAATCACTGTTTAACCAGATGGAATTGCTCTGGCTAAATAGGCCCTTACAAAACTAATAATACATTATATGTTAATTAATTGAATCTAAATAAAAATTTAAAAAAGAGTTTGTCTTCTTCCGGTTTCTGAGGCACTTTTCACTAAGTTTAGATAGCAATTTGGGGTATTCTCTCTCGCTTCTTATAAATGCTGGTAGGCCCTAAGATGCTGAAAATTAGTAGATGTTCAGGCCTTGGAGAGGATAGCGTACATAAGTACCCCTTGATTTCTGAAAGTTCGAATTATGCTACTTTGCTTTCACAAGAGACCCACATTAGTAACTGTTTTTGCCAAATGAGAGAAATCCGAAGAGGATTTTCATTTTTTACAAGAAAAAAGGCAAAAAGGAAAAACAGCATTCAGCGTTTGTCTCACAAGAAACTGTTCAAGCAGTGCACACCTGAGCACAAGTTTTTTCCCCCGGAACTGTGCTCAGCATCTCGGCATCGAGGTGCCATGACCTGAACACCTGTGCTTTATCTCAACTTATTTTGTGGATCTGTTAGCAAGATGTGTCCTTAAGGTATCAGAAAAGCTTAAGAGAGGTTATTTGCTTGGGTCTGGGAATGTTCAAAAAATTTTCTACATAAATAACTGGTGATTTCTTCTTTATGCCATTTTGGGTTACGAAAGTTTTCATGAGGATGCTCTACTTTCAGGTAGTGGGGGAAACCTGTACTTAGAAAGTGACTTTGAGAAGGAGTCAGATGAGAGAAAGCTGATCAGGCATCTGGTACCAGCCTGGTTGCCTGTGGGTCAGTCATTAGCTCTATATGTCATTTCTTTTCATCTAAAAGATGTTTTAGGGGACCTGGGTGGCTCAGTCAGTTAAGCGGCTGCCTTCAGCTCAGGTCATGATCCCAGAGTCCTGGGATTGAGTCCCCCATCGGGCTCCCTGCTCATTGGGGAGCTTGCTTCTCCCGCTCACTCTGACCCTTTCCTCCATTCGTTCTCGATCTCTCTCAAATAAATAAATAAATCTTTAAAAAAAATTTAAGTCAGTAGTTTTAGATCAAATGATAGCTGCCATTATTGGCCACCTTCCATAGGGTCGTGTTAAAAGATAAACCGAGGCACATTAAAAATTTTAAGAATTTATAGCCATAAAAAAAGAATGAAATCTTGCCATTTGCAACAATGTGGGTGGACCTAGAGAGTATTATGTTAGGGAAATAAGTCAGAGAGAGACAAATACTGTATGATTTCACTCATTCGTGGAATCTGAGAAACAGATGAGCCAATAAAACAAAACAGAAGCGGACTCATAGATACAGAGAACAAACTAAAGATTGTGGGAGGGAGGAGGGGACACATGAAATTTGTGAAGGGGATTAAGAGTACAATCTTCCAGTTATAAAATAAGACACAGAGATGAAACATAGAGGGTAGGGAATATAGTCAATAATATAACAACTTTGTGTGGTGACAGATGGTAACAAGAGTTACTGTAGTAATCATTTCATAATGTCTATAAATATTGAATCACTGTGTTGTACACTGGAAACTAATACAATATTGTATGTCAATTTGTCTTCAATAAATATACACAAGTTAAAAAATTAAGAGTTTATTTTCTAGTAGACAGAGGAGCTCTGAGGAGTTGTAAAAATGAAAGACTTATAGGCAGAAGGGAGCAGGAACAAGGAAGTTATTACTTGGCAAGAAAAGCAGGTTGGTTGTTGCAAAGTTACTTTCCTTTAGTGGGTTTTTGGAGGTTGGGGGTCTGTTAGGTAGATTACCTCACTAGTGCTGATCAGTGATTCCTGACTGACTGGTTTAAGATTCCATTCCTGAGAGAGCCAAACCTGTAATTACTCTCCATTTGGTGATGTGGGGCTTAGCAGAAGCAATCCCATTTTGCGCCTGTTGGCTTATTTTTTTTTACCAGTAGGCAGATAATAGCTCTAAGTCTCCCAGCGGCCTGGCAAGACAGGGTTTATTAGTTCCATGTTACAGATACAGAAATCAAGGCTCAAAGAGATGAAGTTATTTTAGGCCACATTAGGTGAACTCCATGGAACCATTTTAGCTTTGAAATTCTAGGATTACTGAGAAAATTCTACCCCTTGGGTTTCATGTTTCCCTTTTAGAAATTTCATGGTTTGGGATTCAGTCATGAAATGCCAAATGTGGAAAGGGCCTTAGAAATCATCAGTGTCAGGTTTTTCAGTTGTTAAGAAGGCATCTAAGATCCAAAGAGGATGAGTGATCAACTCATGGTCATAACTTATTTTCCCTTCCTGGTTTGCCTATAATGAATACTCTCTGTAACCTGATTCTCTACCTGGGTAGAAATATATATTTAAGAAGGTGTATCAGGAGGTGGAATTTGGACTGGGTTCCAAACGCTTCTTAAAGATGAAATTGGTTATGTTGGTAAATATTGTCTGTCCAAATAAGTGGAATTTCCAGGTCACTGGAAATTCCTGACCTGAAGGTCAGGTCACTGGAGGACAGTCCTTTTCTTTGGAGACATATAAATTGAGGTAGTGAAACTTTCACCTAGAATCACCCAACCACTGGAAAGTCAAAAAAGCATCACACATAATGAAAAAGGAATTTAATTTAGCTGTTAATGTGTCATCAAAAAAACTTTAAAAAATTAAGCACAAGCATTGATCTATTTTTACATTTTAAAATTATTCAAACACTAAAAACAGGATAAATTTCTGTAAATAATGAACTTTCAACAAACATTATAAATAATTATTTATTATGGCTAGCTAAGAGGTAGAATTCCCATGGAAGGAGGAGAGAAGAAAGAAGTGGGGGAGGCAATGCTAAATTAAAGAGAAAAGGGAGAAAAAAGAAAAGGAGAGAAACATGGAAAGAAAAATTAGAGCCGGAGAGAAGGAAAAGAAGAGTGACTAAGAACAGTTAGGGAAGAGGGTGCCTGGGTGGCTCAGTTGTAAAGCATCTGACTCTTGATTTTGGCTCAGGTCATTATCTCAGGGTCCTGAGATAGAGCCCTGAGTTGGACTCTGTGTTCAGCCAGGGAGTCTGCTTATGGATTCTCTCCCTCCCCATCTCTCTGCTCCCCCTCAAAAAAAATTACAAAATGCTGGGACAAGATAGAGAATGAATTATTAAAAAAAAAGTTGGGTGCCTGGGTGGCTCAGTTGGTTAGGCAACTGCCTTTGGCTCAGGTTGTGATCCCAGAATCCCGGGATCGAGTCCTGCGTCAGGTTTCCGGCTCCACGGGCAGTCTGCTTCATCTTCTGCCCTTGTTCCGTCTCATACTCTCTCTCACTGTCTCTCTTTCAAATAAGTAAATAAAATCTTAAAAAAAGAAAAGGGCTAGGGAAGGAGAAGGAGGAGTCAGGAAGAGAGAAACCAGAAGTGGAGAAAAGGAGGAAGCTGGTCTTAGAAGGGAGAGAAAGATTAAGAACAAACAGACTTGCCCAGCAGAGAAGAGTTAAGAGGGTTCCTTTTTTCATCAACAAACGTTTATTGCCTACTGTGTGCACTCTAATAAATTCGTGTCCTAGGAAAAATAAATATGCATTACTCTACTGCAAGAAGAGTTAATGATTTCATTTCGTTAGTAACCTTTCTATCTTCTGAGTATGAAAAGTAATTTATGCTCATTTAGAAAATTTGGAAAATAGGGAGTGGAATAAAGAATTGCTAATTCGTTTCTTTGGGAAAAGGGAGGGGGAAGAATCCCTAATTCTAGCCTACTGGCATTTTCCTGGCTTCTGTTTGGCATTCTTTCTGGTGCTCAGTTTGAGGGGCAACAGCTACCCAGGGAAAACTCTTCTCCTGGAGATGGCAAGAAGTACAAAAGGGCAAACAGAGACACACACTAGGCCCCTTCAGGCCCGGGTTGGAGCTAGCACACTGTCATTACTCTCACAGTTTCATGAAGCCATTCATACAGATCTAATTTGATATCATATAAAAAGTGTAACTTCCTAAGTATAACATAAATTTACATTTGTACTTTTACCTCTTCTGGGACAATATAAGGGCCTTAGAACATTTTGAAAGTCACTTTTTAGTTATTGATTGATTGATTTTTATTTTTTTAAAAGATTTTACTTTTTTATTTATCAGAGAGCGAGCAAGCACAAGCAGGGAGAGAGGCATGCTTCCTGCTGAGCAAGGAGCCCAATGTGGGCCTCGATCCCAGGACCCTGGGACCTTGAGCTCAGCTGAAGGCAGACACTTAACTGACTGAGCCATTCAGGCATCCCTGAAAGTCACTTTTTAAAACAACTGTGTTGTCACACCTCATCTTCTATCCTGGAATGACATGTATGTTTTATAGGAACTATGTACAAATCCAATTTTTAAAAAAAATCTATATAATTATCTTCCCATAGAGGAGAAGGAAGGGAAATGAATTGGGGTGCCTGGCTGGCTCAGCTGATTAAGCATCTGCCTTCAACTCAGGTCATGATCTAGGGATCCTGGGATTGAGCCCTATGTTAGGTTCTCTGTTCAGCAGGGAGCCTGCTTCTCACTCTCCCTCTGCCTGCTGCTCTGCCTACTTGTGCTCTCTGTCTCTCTCTCTGTCAAATGAATAAATGAAATCTTTGAAAAGAAAAAAAGAAAGGAAAGTAATTTACAATAGCAGTTACCGTATATATATTTTTCAATACATGTTCAGATATAATACAAGAGAAAACTCAATTAAGTAGTCATTTGGTTGCACTTATACATAGAATCACTGGAAATGTGACAGCCACAAATACAGTCTGATAAGGTATACTAAATTAGGAACTCGATTACCATGTGTGGCGTGTAGTCTATGATCTGATTTTCTGATATAGTAAACGAATTTTGGCAAAGTTCAGAAAAACAGTAACAATAAAAGTATGTTTCTCTTGATTTCTCTGCATTTATACTGTAATGCATTCTTAGAAACTCCAGTGTATATAAAACCCATGCAAAAAATCTTTGGATTTATATGCGAAACAGACTTAAATTCTAAAATTAGGTAATTATACGTGGATGTATATATTTTTTAACCTACATGAATATCCAGAGGAATAGTACAAATATAGCATATAGGTTGTAGGACAATTTTTTTGTGGGCAGGATCTTGGCAGGCATTGGAGTAGGTCTATGATACCTGATTGGACATGTTAAATCTGAATATAAACCCCCACTAATATCACTATACAAATACGCCACACTGTTTTCAACAACACCCTGTAGGGACTTGTACTGCCCACAGTGGAGTCCACTTATGTATCCTGTACCTTAAAGGTTTTGCTCACAATTGTAACCTAGTGCCTAGCATAGTGTCTAGCACATAGTAGGAATTTATTAAATATTTCTTTAGTGATTGAACGTAAGGATGTTCTTTTCACTTACACTGCATTTTTCATCTTCTCTAGGATAATGACTCACAAATTTAAATTTCCAGCCCTGATCTCTCCTCTGAGCTCCAAATTTGTCTTGGCAAATGCTCACTTAACTTCTTTACTTGAATGATTTTCAGAGGCATCATTGAATATATCCAACTTACCATTTCCTGTCACCAATACCCCTCTCCCAAATAAAACCTATCACCAAACAAGGCAAAATGTTAATTCTGTGCTGGAGTTCTCTGGTTTAGTAAATGCCACCATAATCCACTTACTTGCTCAACAAAAATTTGGGTATCTCCCTATCATCCTGTTTTCTCTCTCTCTCTCTCTCTCTCTCTCTCTTTTAAAAGATCTACTTTATTTGAGAGAGAGAGCGAGCACAGAGGGAGAGTGAGAGGGAGAAGCAGATCTGCCCTCTCCTCAATGAGCAGAGGCCTGATTCGGGGATTGATCCCAGGACCCTGAGATCATGACCTGAGCCAAAGGCAGAAGCTTAACTAACTGAACCCCCTAGGCTTTCCTCATCCTGTTTTCTAATCCGTCAATTCTACTTCAGTCTTCTCAAATGTAACCACTTTTCTCCATCTCCGCTGCTACTACCCTACCTGGATTACTGAAATATAGTCATCTCTTGTCTGTTTGCAAACCCCCTCCATTCAGTAGCCAGAGTGGTCTTTTGAAACAGAAATCTGGTTTTGTCACTCCCTTATTTAAATCCCACAAATAGTGTCTCACTTCTTTTATTTTTTTATTGTTATTATTTTTTTCAAGAGTGTATGAGCAGGGGAGGAGCAGGGCAAGAGGGAGAGAGAATCTCAAGCACGCCCCAGTCTAGTTTGGAGCCCCACCTGGGGGCTTAATCTCATGATCCTGCGATCATGACCTGAACCAAAATCAAGAGTTGGACGCTTAAGCAACTGAGCCACCCAGGCACCCCATCTCACTTCTTTTGGGATAAAATCTAAAGCTCTTGGCAGGATATAAGGCCCTGAATGATTTGGCTCCTGTCTATAAATCTTTTCTTTTGGGGGCTACTTATCCATTATTCTTCAATCACACTGGCTTCCTTTTGCTTTGCTTCCTTATTTTTTTATTTTTTATTTTAAAAAACTAAACCAGGGGGGCGCCTGTGTGGCTCAGTTGTTAAGTGGCTGCCTTCAGCTCAGGTCATGATCCCGAGGTCCTGGGATCAACCCCGAATTGGGTTCCCTGCTCAGCAGGAAGCCTGCTTCTCCCTCTCCCACTCCCCCTGCATGTGTTCCCTCTCTCACTGTGTCTCTCTCTGTCAAATAAATAAATAAAATCTTAAAAAAAAAAAATCCAGGCGCATAATTTTGAAAGCAATCATTGCTAAAGAATTTGTTATGCCCCCCCACCCCCCATCATTATTGGTTTACTTCTTTCTTTTGATGAGCCCCTCCCTTCTCTGTTTTTCTCTCCTCCACCCCTGCAATTCCTATTATTTAGATATTGTACTTTCTAGATCCTCTAGTCTTCTCTTTTTCTTCTTTTGTCAATATGTTTGACTTTTAATAACTTCAAGAAGGGTTTTTTTTTTTTTTTTAAACTTATTCGTCAGAGAAAGAGAGGGAGAGAAGAGCGAGCACAGGCAGACAGAGTGGCAGGCAGAGGCAGAGGGAGAAGCAGGCTCCCTGCCGAGCAAGGAGCCCAATGTGGGACTCGATCCCAGGACGCTTGGATCATGACCTGAGCCGAAGGCAGCTGCTTAACCAACTGAGCCACCCAGGCGTCCCTTCAAGAAGGGTTTTAACCACAGAAAAATATTACTCAGAAATTAACCTCCCTAAGCTGTTAGAAGAAGAATAAAAAGAAAATGATAACATTTCAGCTGATACATTTTATTACTTTGGTTGAAAGTCTACACATTTTAGCAGTTGATTGAATAGAGGCTTTTGCTGCTTAACTAAATAGAAATCTTTTCAAATCACATACATTTAAACTATTTTCTTTTTTACATGCCATAATTGTCTGACTGACAAGACTTTTCAAGTACTTGTGCATTATTGTAAGCCTAATAAACTTATAAATATGAGTGATTGTTAGTTCTCTTCTTATATGCCAAATTCTCTTGGATATCTGAAATATAGGTTTGATTTCATTTGGCCTTTATACACCCAAACAGTTCCACTTAAACTAAGGAGGATTTCAGTTATATCATTAACTAATTTTCAATCTGATTAGGACTTACAATAGCGACCCCATTTGACTGGATTCAGCCAGTTTATTGACAGCTTCATTCTATTTTGAATTATTTTCAAAAGAGGCCACTATCGAAGGAAAACAAAACAAAAAGTGAGCTATTGGGACTTCATCAGCAAAGGAAACAGTCAACAAAACTAAAAGGAAACCTACGGAATGGGAGAAGATATTTGCAAATGATATATTAGATAAAGGACTAGCAACCAAAAATCTAGAAAGAACTTACCAACCTTGGGGCACCTGTGGTACACTCTGTAAGATATCTGGCGTGGTGTCAACCAAACATCAATATTTTAAAAATAAGGAGTTAGGGGACGCCTGGGTGGCTCAGTGGGTTAAAGCCTCTGCCTTCGGCTCAGGTCATGATCCCAGGGTCTTGGGATGGGGCCCCACACTGGGGCTCTGCTCAGCAGAGGCTCTGCTTCCCTTCCTCTCTCTCTGCCTGCTTCTCTGCCTTCTTGTGATCTCTGTCTGTCAAATAAATAAATAAAATCTTAAAAAAAGAAGAAGAAGAAGAACTTACCAAACTCAACACCCAAAACCCAAAACATCCAGTCCAGAAATGGGCAGAAGACATGAACAGACATTTCTCCAAAGAAGACATACAAATAGCTAACAGACACATGAAAAAATGCTCCAAATCACTCAGCATCAGGGAAATACAAATCAAAACCACAATGAGATACCACTTCACACTGATCAGAATGGCTAAAATGAACAACTCAGGAAACAACAGACATTGGTGAGGATGCAGGAAGAAGGGAACGCTCTTATACTGTTGGTGGAAATGCAAACTGGTACAGCCACTCCGGAAACCAGTATGAAGGTTCCTCAAAAAGTTAACACTAGAACTACCCTATTACCCAGGAATTGCATTACTAGGTATTTATCCAAAGGATACAAACATAGTGATTCAAAGGGGCACATGCACCCAGATGTTTATAGCAGCAGTGTCCACAATAGCCAAAGTATGGAAAGAGCTCAGATGTCCATCAAGAGATGAATAAATGGGGCTCCTGGGTGGCTCAGTTGGTTAAGCGACTGCCTTCAGCTCAGGTCATGATCCTGGAGTCCCAGGATTGAGTCCCACATCAGGCTCCCAGCTCCACGGGGCGTCTGCTTCTCCCTCTGACCTTCTCCTCGCTCATGCTCTCTCTCACTGTCTCTCTCTCAATCTCTCTCTCAAATAAATAAATAAAATATTTTAAAAAAAGAGATGAATAAATGGATAAAGAAGATGCGGATTATATATACAATGAAATATTTCTTGGCCATCAAAAAGTATGAAATCTTGCCATTTGCAATGACGGATGGAACTAGAGGGTATTATGCTAAGTGGAATAAATCAGAGAAAGCCAATACCATATGATTTTAAGAAACAAACATGAACATAGGGGAAGGGAAGGAAAAATAAGATAAAAACAGAGAGGGTGGCGAACCATAAGAGGAAACAAACTGAGGGTTGCTGGAGGGGTTAGAGGTGGGTGGGGGGATGGGATAACTGGGTGATGGGCGTTAAGGAGGGCACTTGATGTAATGAGCACTGGGTGTTACATGCAACTGATGAATCACTAAATTCTACCCCTAAAACTAATAATACACTATGTTAACTAAGTTGAATTTAAATAACAAATTTTTAAAAATACGTTGTATGGTAAACACACACAACAACAAAAGAGGCCACAACTCTTACAGAATTAACACAAAGGTCTATAAAATTTTAGATCTCTCTCATGACTTTTACCCATAAGTTTTTATTGTGAAAAATTTCAAACACAAAGAAAAAATGAGGATATGATACATTCAACAAAAATGTAACCACTACTTAGATGCAACAATAATCAACATTTTGACATATTTATCTTATTTTTGTAACAATTTATTATGAAAAATTTCAAAGTTGAGAGAACTGTATGATCAACATTAATATATCCACTACTTAGATTAAGCAATTGTCAACATTTCCCCATATTTGCTTTATATATTTATTTAACTATTTTGCTGACCTTTTGAAAGTGGCAGACAACATGATATTCACCTCCAAATATTTTAAAATGTAACTCCTAAAAACAAGGATAATCTCTGTATGCCTGTAATAGCATTATTGTGCTCAGGAAAGGAAACAATAATTCCTCAATAACTTTTTTAATAGTAGTTTTTCTTTTCTTTTTTTTTTAAAGCTAGTATCCAAAGTTTACACAGTGCATTTGGTTGTTTTATTTCTTTAGCTTTTTAAAATCTAGAGCAATGTTGTCCATCTGCCTATTATTTTATCTCCTTATGAGACTAATTTTTAAAAAAAGACCAGCCAGTTATTTTTGTAGAATGTCCTCATGACTTTTTCTGACTTGTATCAACTTCTAAGGTTATTCTATTTCAGAGTATTTATCTTTATTTTTCAATATACAGTTTTTTTACTGAATTTTACTGAATTTTAGTATTTGTAATTTTCAACTGCTTTCCTTGCTCTTAGAGATGATTTTTTCTTTTCGCATCCTGTTCTTGTTTCATGGATACAATAATTTTCTGATGACACTACAATTTCTTTGAAGTATTTTAAAAAATATTTTATTTATTTATTTGTCAGAGAGAGAGAGCGAGCGAGCACAACCAGGGGCGAGTGGCAGGCAGAGGGAGAAGCAGGCTCCCCGCTGAGCAGGGAGCCTGATGTGGGACTCCATCCCAGGACCTGGGATCATGACCTGAGATGAAGGCAGATGCTTACGCTTAACCAACTGAGACACCCAGGTGTCTTTCTTTGAAGTGTTTTTATGCTCCCTGCATTGTCTCTGGTTTTTTGGGGGATTCCTTTTCTCTCCCTGATTCTTATATGTTGAAGGTTTTTTTTTTCTATTTTTTCTTTCTTTATTTTTTTATTTTTTATAAACATATAATATATTTTTATCCCCACCAGGGATGTTGAAGGTTTTTAAAATTTTTCATGTTGAAGTTTTCCCTCTGGTATCTGGTGATTTTTATCATTCAAATTTTAAGAGTGAGGTCCTAAAAGCTGAGCAGATGCCCTGATTTGTGTCTGAGTCTTGTTAATTAAAGGCTTTTCCTTTGGGGACCTCCAAATGTCAGTATTTGTGGCTCTTTTTTTCTGGCATGGTTCATTTTTTTCTTTTATTCTTTGCCAGAGAGTAGAACTTGGTGGCAGAGTTCTGTGAGCTGGAGAAGCAGACTGGGTGCCTCATTTTCTGTTTCAGACTTAATTCCTCTTTTCTTTCAGTCAGATCTATGCCTTGTGTTGCCACAACTATAACTCCTTTGGGTTACTTTCTCCAAAGGTGGCATTTCCTGTTTCCAGTGGAGGTAAAAGCAGTAGCCTGATTCTATCAGGTGGAATGGCAACGTGGGGGATCTGTCCATTTATTAAACGGATTTTCAAACAGATCTCCTTTTCAGCATTACACCCCTCCCATCTCCATTCTAACTTCTCTCTGCACTTTACCTACTCCTAGTTCATGAGTCTTTCCAGGGCTCCTCAGGGTGATCCGCCTTGCTTCTCCTTGGTTTCTCCTTCTCCAACCACTTAGGCCTGACTAAGTCTTTCACCCGCCTCAATCCATTTTCCATTTTCATGCATTGTGGTTTGGGGTGACTACCAGTTCAATAAAGATGAAACCTGTATTTTCTTTTCCCTCCTTGTTATTTTTGGGAGTAGCGATATGGGGACTATCTCAGCTATCTTGGCCAATTCCAAGTCATCTTTTCGGTCCCTGCTTAAACATCATTCCTAACCCAGACTAGGTTAGGTCCACTCACTGTAATTTAGTCTCAAATACCTATCATGATTCTAATTAAGTATATACGTCTGCCTCCCTTGCTAGACCATTACCTCCACCAGAGAAGGGACCATTTCTGTCTTGCTGACTTCTATATCCCTAGTGTATAGTGCAATACCTAGCATTTAATAGGGGCTATATACATATATTTTAAGGATTTTTTTTTAATTTGCCAGAGAGAAAGAGTGAGAGAGCACACAAGCAGGGGGAGCGGCAGGCAGAGGCAGAAGCAGGCTCCCTGCTCAGCGGGGCTTGATCCCAAGACCCTGGGATCATGATCTGAGCCAAAGGCTGATGCTTAACCGACTGAGCCACCCAAGCATCCCTAAATATATATTTTTCATTGTTGATCAACATATATTATTCATTTTAAAGATTTGTAGCTAGGGGCACCAATCTGGCTCCATCTGTAGAGCATGTGACTCTTGATCTTGGGGTTGTGAGTTCCATCAAGCCCCATGTTGAATGTAGAGATTACTTAAAAAAAAAAAAAAGCTGGATTTACAGTTGATACCACCAATAAGTATTTAAAGTTTCATGATCTTAGTTATGATTGTCTAGTTATTGTTATAGAAACACTATCAAATGACTCTTGTCCATTTCCAAACTTACTTTACATGGACACTTTTAAGATCATAATGTACTGATAGTAATATGCACTCAGATCAGCATAGTGTATAAATTTTCTATTTCTGCTGCTATAAATTACCAGAGACTGAGTGACAAAAACAACACAAATTTATTAGCTTGTAGTTCTGGAGGTCTGAAGTTTAAAATGGGTTGGCAAGGCCGCCTTCCTTCTGGAGGCTCTAGGGGAGAATCCATTTCCTTGCTTTCAGGTTTTTTTCTTTAGCTTCCAGAGGCTGCCTTTATTTCTTGGTTCATAGAACCTTTCTCACACACTCTGACCTCCGCTTTCATTGTCATACCTCCTTCTCTGACTCTGACCTTTCTGCCTCCCTCTTATAAGGACCCACGTGATTAAGTTGTGCCCAGATAACACAGGATGATTAGGTATTTCTCAATAGCTTTAACTTAACCACATAAAGAAAATCCATTTTGCCACATAAGATAAAATACCCACAGGTTCTGGGGGTTAGGATGTGAACATCTTTGGGGGACGGTTATTCAGCCTACTACACATAGACAGCAGAATGTAAATCCATACATGAATTAGTTGCCGCAAGAAATGATAAAACTTCCCTCATATATACTTTAAACTTTGAATCAGAACAGCCTCCAAACAAAGTAGATAACATAATTTATTAAGTGAAAAATATCATAAATATGTATTGAAATAATAAGACAGTAAACCAATGATTATTAAATAGACAAATACATCATCAGCTCAGTAGCTGCCTTGCTTCCATGTGCATATCCATTATTGTCCTTTCATGAATCCTGGGATTTCCTGGTGTTTCAGGTAGGCACACCATTTCCTAAAGGCAATTACCTAATTATACAAACAACTATAAAAAAGAGCATAGTGTTTTTTCTTACATATATTAAAAATAAATTTTAGATGGAAAAACATAATTAGCATTGATTATTTTTCAATAAACACCTCTTAACATCCTGCAGAATTGCTTGGGAAAAATTATAATAAAAACCTACTTGGGTAAAACCAATTCCAACATTCTTAATTGTTTATTTTGAAAGACCGTGGTTAGATATTTCCTTCTCAGTTATCTAGCAATGTCATGTGAATACACAGTTCAAAATGACAATTTCACAAGGGGCTGATGGGAAAGGCTATCAGCTGGCTCTTTCAGATAAGAACCTCACTCTGGGAGTGCCTGGGTGGCTCAGTCAGTTAACAGTTTGCCTTCAGCTCAGGTTGTGATCCTGGGGTCCTGGGATTGAGATCCACATTGAGCTCCCTGCTCACTGGGGAGCCTGCTTCTTCTTCTCCTGCTGCACAACCCCCCATGCTCTCTATCATTCTCAAATAATTAAATAAAATCTTAAAAAAATACTGTAACTGTATCTTGACCGTCAACTTTGGCTAATTTAGTAATTTAATAATTCTATTCAGGGCTAATTTGGCTGTGCTATATTAGCTGGAGAGCATGTCCTTTTTCCAATGGAAAGTGTACTTGAGAAATCAGATTAGGATTAGAAGGTTGTCTGATGCATATAGTTAAAATGCCAAACTGTTAAAATAGATGAAGGGGATTAAGAAGAAGAAACTTTCAGTTATAAAATAAAGAAGTCACAGGGATTAAAAAAAAAACAACTGTCAAGCTTCCCAAGGTATCAAAAAGGCCCAGGCACCCACAGCCCTTCAAAGCATAGCTCCCTCTTCCCTCATCTGGCCCACATTATAAAAATCAAAATATTCAAGTAGCATTCTGCTCTGGAAAATGTAGTAAATTTGAAAAAGAATGAGTCAGAATTCGACTTGCTGATTCCCACCCCCTCTTGGTTTGCATAGCTGGGATAACTGCTCATTGCTTTTCTCTCAGTCGTTTGTTTTTACTTCTTGCTTCTTTGTCTAAAGTTGGAATGCAGCCACTAGCCACATGTAGCTATTGAGCACCAGAAATATGGCTAGTCCAAATTGAGATGTATTATAATTGTAAAATACATACTGGATTTTGAAGATGTACATTAACAAGAATATAAGATATTTCAGTAATTTTTATATTGATTAACCATTGGAATAATAATATTTGGATTTATTTTGGAATATATTTGGGTAAATATATCATTAAAGTTAATTTTACATGTTTCTTTTTATTTGTTTCGTGTAGCTGCTAGGAACCTTAAAATTACATATGTGATTCACATATTTTTATTGGATAGCATTGATCTAAGGCACCCGAAGTCCTCTCCTGTTACTTTCTTTAGTTGTTCTTTATTGTCTGACTTCTATTTCTTTCATTTCCATTAAACTGCTTAGATTTAGAGGGTAAACTACAAAGTGAAACTGTGGCCAACCTTTAAAGATTTTCTTTTAATTTATTTATTTGACAGAGAGATCACAAGTAGGCAGGCAGAGAGAGGGGGGAAGCAGGCTCCCCGATGAACAGAGAGCCTGATGTGGGGCTCAATCCCAGAACCCTAAGATCATGACCTGAGCTGAAAGCAGAGGCTTAACCCACTAAGCCACCCAGGCACCCCTCAACCTTTAAGTCAAGAGAATTCAAGTAAACAATGAAAGTCTTAGTTCAATTCTTCAGGGTATTGGTTTGGTGCTGCCATATTAGAAAAAAGGTGTAGGGGCGGGAGAACAGTCTTCATTAGAGTTTGTAGAGATGGACTATGGACCATGTGTAGAGATGGACTATGTGTACATGGGGAATTAAAGAAAGAATACAAAATCATGTACATGCAAAGAAGTAGGACAAAAATATATTTCATCTCCAACCCTCCCCATCTCTAGGCTTTAAATCTATTTTCTTTTGACTATGCTATTTTGTCTGCATTCTTCTATGCATACTTATTTAGACTACTCTCTTGGTAGAATGTGGCTATTGAAAAAATGAAGAAAAACTCCCTGGAGATGAGGATGTGAAGTGGTTGCAGATCTAAAGACCAACAATATAGAAAGATGTTTATTTAAGTTGAAAAAGACCTTAATTACTCTGTTCCATTTTCCACTCAAAACCATAACCCTTAGATATATAGAATAAAAGCTGTTTGTATTGTTAGAACACCAGTACTCATCAAACATACTGAATATATACTGATGGGGGAAATTTTCTGAAGATGTATTTTTCAACAGGGAAAAAACATGAAGAAAAAACATGATACCATTGTTTGTGAACCTAAAGAACTTCTGAATGCCAAAGTAACAAATTGTTGCAAATCCCTGTGGGTGAAATACAGTTTTCAGAAGGAGTACATGACCTGACTTGTCAGCTTCTAGCCAGTTTCAGCCATGTCAAGGAACCCAGGTAAGATATTATTTGCATTAAGCTAAGATAAATATTCTACTTAGCATGTGTTTTTCTTGGTATTGAGGACATAAAATCGGGCCTTAAATAGATTAATTAAACATTAACTGTAAGAAGATAGTGGTCAATCTATTCATCAATGTTCTTAGGTGGTAAAAATCTAAAACTGACATTGCCTCATAAATCTCTTAGTGTCTGTTAGCTCTAAATTGTTGATGTGACAACTCATTAAGATGATCCCAAATTAACTAAAATAGATCAAATTTGCCTTCTAATAGAGATTTGTCTTTAACTTGACCGGACAAAGTCAACATTGTTAAGTAGAGAAAATTCAGTTTCGGTTCCTCTTTGATTTTGCCAGTATAGGAAAGAACATGAAGGAAATATAAACATGAATTTTTGTTTTGCAAAAATTTGCATGATTCCTAAATGTCCCTGAGTTTGGAAAATTAAAGTCTCATGTTTTGAAGGGCACTAGGGTGTTGGGACTAAAGAAGCTAAATTTATGGGTTTTAGACTTTTAGATTAAGAATATGCTAGATAAAAAGAAAAAAAAATAAGCTAGATAGGGGCGCCTGGTGGCTCAGTGGGTTAAAGCCTCTGCCCTTGGCTCAGGTCATGATCTCAGGGTCCAGAGATCCAGCCTCGCATTGGGCTCTCTGCTCAGCAGGGAGCCTGCTTCCCCATCCCCTTCTCTCTGCCTGCCTCTCTGCCTACTTGTGATCTCTCTCTGTCATAATAAATAAAATTAAAAAAAAAAAAAAAGAATATGCTAGACACCTGGAGGAATAATTAAAGCTAATCTCAGACTATTCTCCAGTTTTAAAAGAATAATATGCCACTGAGAAAGTGGACATTCAGGCATGGTGATCGCCTCTTGCCACATATCAAATATGGTACATTTTCCAGAAATAACTGGATTGACTAAAATAACTGAGTTTTGATCTGTGCAGGTGTCAACAATGATTTCTCAAAGCCTGAGATTCTGTCACCTATGAATATATCTTCTAGAACATAGATTTTTTTTTTAAATTGAGATGTAATCTGTACACCATAAACTTCAAACTTTTAAAGGGCAAAACCAATGGTTTTAGCATATTCATCAAGTTGTGTGATCGTTTTCACTATTCTGGAACTTCTGTTTTATTATAAACTTTTCCCAGTGTTTCCACACTCAACTATACCCTTTGAGCCTCACAGAGCCCTCCTCAAGCAACTTCTGAGGTTCCCTGTGGCCGGTTGCCATATTTAATCCAAATTAGAGTTTCACCTCAAAAGCAGAAGCAGGGTGAAGAATAAAGCCCCTACGTTTGAGTTATACAGTAACAGCCAACAATCTAATTTGCGTTTGTTTTCGCACCTAGAACTCTCGTTTTACTCTGTATGCGAAATCTTATTTGTGACAGGAATTTTAGTCGGGGGCGGGGGACGGGCCACCGGCGTGTTAGAAAAACAAGGGATCCGTCAGTGTGAGGTGGGAGCAGACACAAGCCCTCCACCACCCTCTCACTCTCTTCCCGGCTCAGGAAGCGGCGGCGCGTTTGTCCCCTCTTATTTTCGGGCATTTAGAGGCGTGGAGACAGAAGGGGCCCTGAAGGTGTCAGAACGGCGTCAGGAACGCCCAGCCGCAGGGTAACGGGAGGCTCGGGGCAGTGTATTCCGGGTTTCCAGCCTCCGAGCTCCCGTGAGCGCGCCGGGGGCCAGCAGCTAGAAGGCGCTTCCCAGACGGCGCGGGAGACCGATTCTGGCCGCAGCGACCGCCGTGTGTGCCCCTCATTGGCCACAGCGGGACCACGTGACCTCTGCCGCCAAAATCGCCGGCTGGAGCGCGAGCTTTCCCGCGGGACAGACTGCCGGTGCGGCCCACGGCTTGCAGGTCCCGCGAAGGTCGGGGAGGTCGCGCAGAGGATCTGCGGAAGCTCTCTGGTTGGGAACCCTAAAGGGAAAAAAAAAAAAAAAAAAAAGCCTTAAGTACTGCTTCACCTAAAACTCCCACTGAGGAAACTGATCACTGAAAGGTCCCCTTATGCCCCCTTTGCCTCTTGGATACAGACTAAAAGTGGAAATCCCCAGTCTTTAGCGACTCGCTGAAGCCAAAATGTCTCGGCTACTTTGGGGAAATAGACACGTTTGAAAGTATAACTCTTTGGAGAAAGAAAACACAATTTCTGTCAGGGGAATTTTTTTTTTTTAAGGTTTTATTTATTTGACAGAGATCACAAGTAGGCAGAGAGGCAGGGATGGGGTGGGGGGAAGCAGGCTCCCCGCGGAGCAGAGAGCCCAATGCGGGGCTGGATCCCAAGACCCTGAGATCATGACCTGAGCCAAGGCAGAGGCTTTAACCCACTGAGTCACCCAGGCGTCCCTGTCAGGGGAATTTAAAACCGCTTTTTAAAAGAAAATTTGAGGAGATGCGTAGGATCTTGGGAAATCCGGAGAAACCACCCTGATAGGTCGTTTAAGGGAAATCAGAAACTCTGGGGAAAACAAAACATAATAAGAGCAAAAAGAGGGCTTTTCCACTTCTAAAAATGTAATAATTACTGGTAGGAAAGGGTAGAATTATGTATATGTGTGTGTCTGTACGTATGCGTGTGCATGTAGGTAGTATAAATGCGATATATTGATTGTAGAAGTCAGTAGAGAATCCAGTTACTCAGCCTCTTTCTCCCTCAGAGAGTGGATTGGATGCTCATTTTGCCCCTCTCTCTTTTCTTCTAAGTCTCAAGTGTCCTCTTTCTCCAGAGGAACACATTTTCTTTTTTTACAAATTAAAAACAAAAACAAAAACAAAAACCAGGGTCTACTAAGTTCCAGACGCTGCTAGGTACTGGGGTGACAGTGGTGAGCAAAAACAAACAATCTCTTCCGTCCTGGAGCATATGGTCGGGTAAAGGAGGCAGATAGGTCCAGATGCTATAACGGGGCTTTGATCTAGCAGGGAGTTGAGAGAAGGCTTCCCTCAAGATTAATCCTGGACTGAGATCTGAAGGAGGCAAAGGGAGCCTTTTGGGCAGGGGAGAGCTGATAGTCTCTCCTCTTCCAATGACTGCCCATCTCTCATTTCCACTACACATAAATTATCTTGGCCTCTAAGTTACCAAAGACACTTCTTTTTTCTTTTAATTGTTAAGTTCTTAGGGAGTAACTCATAACTAATAATTACTGTTATAGACCATGTATGTACAGTAGGTAAGTATATAATACACACATCTACTATACATTATCATCTCTTGTTTTATATAATAAAAGCATGCAATGATTTTTTTTAAAGATTCCATTTTATTTATTTGAGAGAGAGAAAATGAGAGAGAGCACAAGCAGAGAGAGGGGGAGAAGCAGACTCCCCAGTGAGCAAGGAGCCCTCAGTGGGCTCAATCCCAGGACCCCGGGATCATAATTCGAGCTGAAGGCAGGCACTCAACTGACTGAGCCACCTAGGCGTCCCAAAACATTCAATGATTATAACAAAATTTAGAATATGATTTATCTCAGTAGAACTAAAAGCTCTATAGATATTCACAGTGGTGAGAGATCACATTATTTTGGAAGATTCAAAAAAGCCATATTGAGAAAGTATTTTTTGAGTTGTGATTCAAAGGTAAAATTTGGTCAAATAGAGTAAGAAGGCTGGAGAGGTGAGTTGAGGTATATTCTAAGGACCTTGAAAATCAGTCCAAAGAGTTTATAGAAACTAAATAAAAATGTTCTATTTCACTTTTAAGGACTTTCCTGAGATATTTTTTCTTTTCTGTTTACCTTAGAAAATTTAAAATCTGCAAAAAAGTTGTACAAATGAGGGACATTTGGGTGGCTCAGTTGGTTGGGCCGCTGCCTTCGGCTCAGGTCATGATCCCAGCGTCCTGGGATCGAGTCCTAGGGGATCCTTACCTCGCAGGGAGCCTGCTTCTCCCTCTGCCTCTTACCCATTGCATGGATTTATCATTTTTTGATGGAGGGGGGAGCACATTTGCTTTATCTTTTTATCTCTCTCTTTCTCTAACTCCCTATACACACATACTCACAAACACATGTACAGATGTTTTTCTTTGCTACAAAGAAAGTTATGAGATAAAGTTGTAGATCTACTAACTTCATCTTTAAATAATTCCATTTCTAAATAATGTCTCCTAAGAACAAAGATTTTCCTGTATAACCACAATAGAGTTATGACATTCTTGAGATACTTTCTAAATTTAGAGTATTTATGTTAATACATTAATAATAAATGGTTACTAATTTTAAATGGCTTTTAAACAGTGACTAAGATATTAAGTGCTATAGAAGTATTTGCTTATAAAAACATATTTTCATGGGTGGAAAATTAAAGAATATGAAAATTTTGGCATATGGTGAAGAGTCTTGCATGCTTGTTCCCTGTCCAGTTCCCATTCTGAAGACTCCTTACTGCAGGCAACCATTGTTCTTGATTTTGGGGCATTCTTTTTTTTTTTTTTAAATAAAGATTTTTATTTATTTATTTGACAGAGATCACAAGTAGGCAGAGAGGCAGGCAGAGAGGAAGAGAAGCAGGCTCCCTGCTGAGCAGAGAGCCTGATGTGGGGCTCAATCCCAGGACCCCGAGATCATTACCTGAGCAGAAGGAAGATGCTTTAACCCATTAAGCCGCCCAGGTGCCCCTCTAGAGGTTTTTTATGTAAGTATGAGCAAACGTGAATATAGATTTTTATACCCCTCCCTTTTTAGAGAAAAGGTAGCATTCAAAGCACACTATCCTTACTTGTTTTCTCAGTTAACAGTATGATTTGTAGATATTTCTCCATTAATAGTTACAGAGTGTCATTTTTATTTACAATGATATAATATTCCATTGTGTGAATATAGCATAATTTATTTAAATAGTTTATTCTTGATATACATTTAGGTTGTTTCCAATCATTTAGTATTGAAACCGTGCTACAACACATTTGCATATTTGCATTTGTAAACCTTGCACATATTTGCATTTGTAAAAATTGATTGATACATTGCCCCCCTCACCCAGAGGTTGTACCAATTTCACTCCCACCACTAACTGTGGGAGTTTCTTCAGGCTTTTGATAAGGTTCTATACTGAGAGGTAAAATATGTGAATGTGAATTATTGTTGATATTTTACAAGTTTAAATGAAAGATCTGTCTTCAAGAGAAACTAAAAGGTAGGGCTGTTCTTATTCTTATAGAATAGCCAACGTTTTTCATCTAACCCTAACCTTATTTTCTGTCCCATTCTCTCTACCCCCTCATGCAACTGCATCTTTATAATCATAATCAATAATATCTGTTGAGGACCTTCCATGTGCCGGGCACTGAGCTAGGTCTCAGAGTTATGAAGTAGATACAGTCCTCAAGGAATACACCGTTTAGTTGGTCAGACATGCACAAAATATTATTTATTATGTTGAGTTCTGGAATGTAAAACACATCCCTAGCTTTGGTACATTTAATCCTTTATTGCATCCTATCTGCATGTCCTTTCTTTTCTGCCCCTTTGCCTACCCAATTCCAATTGAGCTATTCAAGTATTGTTGGCTTCTCTATAGCTCTTCATTTCTCCCATTGTCCATTACTGAAACATATCCAACTTGTATTCCATCTTCCTAATGCAGATACTGGATTTGGTATTTCCCAGGTGTCAGTTAATCAGTTAAACTAATAGATGCAGATTGTTATGCTTCTGATTGGCATGGGCAGGGCTGGTCCTAAACCCATTTTGTAAAGGTGACCTCCATTTGGAGGGTCTCCCTACTCGGTTGCCCTTTCTTCTCTCTGGGTGCCTTCTCTCCTGGGTGAGCTCTCAGCCCTCACTGGTACCCTCACATAATCTTTGATTGGATGTCAACTAATTATTAGGGTGTTATTTCAAAATGGTCTGAGATGAGAATGTCATTAATGTGTATAGCATTCATGATACTCTTGAAAACAACAATGGAAACTGAAATGACAGGCAGTATGGCTGCAATTTTTATCAAAGGGCCATATATTTCACCTACTATGTAATTCACCTTCTCTTGCCTGAGGTGTTAATGCACTGAGACCCTGGCCCTCCCTACCTCCTATTTTCTCCCTTCCCCACTTAACCCTGTTGTAGGGTTCAGGAATTCTGGAGCCATTGCCCTTACAGCACTTTTTTTTAAAAAGGCTTTTTCAAAAATTTGTTGTAGAGAGAAAGAGAGATAGTGAGAATAGAGAGAGGGACAGAGGGAGAAGGAAAAGGAGAGGGAGAGAATCAGAATCCTTGCTGAGCACAGAGCCTGCCATGAGGCTCCATCCCAGCACCCTGAGATCATGACCTGAGCTGCAATCAAGAGTTGGAGGCTCAACAGACTGAGCCACCCAGGTGCCCTCAGAGCTCTTTACTTTTGAACCCAGCCAGGCAGCCATGGCTCAGTGGCTTCTGGCGGTAGGACAGGGGGCCTGTGAAGTGGGGTGGGTAATCTCCCGTGTCCTTGGACACTCTTCCCGTTGTCTTTCCCAGTTCTCTCACAGCCTGGCTGTCCCCTTGTGAAAGATTTTGTTTTCTAACTGTGTCACCCTGCATAGGTGATGCTCCTTGTAGTCAGGCAGAAGTGGGTCTCACTGGCTGCCCAGAGTATGTCAACGAGTGGGTTCAGGTAAGGATGCTGTGTTTTCATTGCATTAAAATATTTTTTCCAAGCACTCATGTCCATGAGAACAAATCAACTAGTATTAGAGAGGTTGTGGTAAAAAAGGGCCTGAAGCAGTGTCTGGTACATAGAAGGCCTTCTATAATATTTATTTATTTATTTAATTTATTTATTTGACAGACAGAGATCACAAGTAGGCAGAAAGGCAGGCAGAGAGAGAGGAGGAAGTAGGCTCCCCGCCAGGCAGAGAGCCTGATGCGGGGCTTGATCCCAGGACCCTGAGATCATGACCTGAGCCAAAGGCAGAGGCCCTTAACCCACTGAGCCACCCACGTGCCCCCTATAATATTTATTGAATGAATGAATGAATGAATGAGTGAAGGAAGGCTAGGTTAGTATCCAGTCTCTCCTTTCACCTCCACCCCCCGCCCCACTGTCCCATTTCCAGGAAGGAAACTTTAACTGGCTCTGTTTTCCAGTTGTGTCGATTAGTGAGTCTCAGTGCTGTAGGCTAGGATCACCTGGGGAGCTTTAAAAAAACCACCAATCTGTAGTTTTATTCCCAGACCAAGAAAAAAAAATTTTTTTAAGTCTCCAAGTTGATCTACATGTGCAGCCAGAGTTGAGAACTACTGTTCTAATAATGTGTGTTTATTCTTCTATCTCTTGGTTTATCAAATTGGTGCCATCCATTGATTCTTTTCTCCCCCCATTGATTCTTTAACATGACAGATGGGGTTTAGCTCATACTATACCCTCTCTTCTCATGGTTGACAGTTAAATTATTGTAAAACTTCCATTTGTTGTCTTTGGAAACTTCAGTAATTTAAAATCCTCTTTCTTATTTCATGTATTTTTAGCACTGTCATATGACTCCCCATTTTATAAGACGCAGATATTAACTTCCCTGTCCTCTGTTCACTTGGCCTTCCATACCCTGCTCTTTGTCCCTTACACTTTTTTTTATTTTGATATAGCTGGAGTCATTAACATTTATATTCTGGCCTCCAGCCACAACAACTCTTCCATACTTTGTCCATCAGCTGAGTCCAAAAGTTAGAAACCAGTAACCTTGGTTTACATTTTTGTACCTATGTAAATATCATCTAATACCAAGTCCAGTGGTGTAGCTAAGATATATAATATAAAGCTTATTATATACCTGGTACTTTATGAACATCAGTTTTTTTTTTTTTAAAGATTTTATTTCTTTATTTGACAGACAGAGATCACAAGTAGGCAGAGAGGCAGGCAGAGAGAGAGGTGGAGGCAGGCTCCCTGCGGAGCAGGGAGCCCGATGCGGGGCTCGATCCCAGGACCCTGGAATCATGACCTGAGCTGAAGGCAGAGGCTTAACCCACTGAGCCACCCAGGCGCCCCTGAACATCAGTTTTTAATATTCGTAATAATCTTAGAGTCCTTTTTAACAAATGAGGAAACTGAGGCCCAGAGAAGCTAAGTATCTTGCCTAAGAACAGGAAATTAGAAAGTAACTGGCATAGGAGGGCTCTGAGTTAGGGGGACTTTAGGGACATGAGTTAGGGAGCTCACTTTCTGGTCCCAGGTCCTCCAAATGCTACAACAAGGAGACCTTTAATTTGAGGCACCAACATTTGTAAATAAGCTTTAGCTTTCTCCACAAGATTTGTTCTCTTCCATTAGAGAAGAGTGGCCTGGGTTTTTCTTGCCTGAAGTTTGTGCTGGGTATAGTGGCCTGGGGGTGTCAAGGGTACCATGTGGTACAGTTGATCCCCATCAGCCTTCCAGTCAAGGTCATGTCTCCTTCTCCCAGCCCTGGGGTTTTAGTGGAGTAAATGGGCTTCCAGGCCTCAGGAGCTCCTGTGGTGAGGTCTTGGCACTTTCTCTGCCTGGCTCATTTGTCCATATCTTGTCTCATCTGCTTTCTGTCTTCCAGAAACACGTATACATCTCTCATCTGCTGTTGATCCATTTCCCATTCTTCTCACTGTTGTGGTTTTATTCTAATTTTATGCATTCATTTTGGTGGTGTCTTGGGAGGGATTAGGGCCGATGGGAGGCCGATGCTTATGTCCAGGCTTGAGCCGGAAGTCTCTAGAACTCTATTTTTAGTGAACAAAATCAAGATTATGAAAGCACGATTACCATAGGAGAAATTAAAATAGTCACAGTATAGCTAGCAGCAGAGAAACATTTATAAAACCTTAGAAGTATGTTTGCTTAAAAGTTTTCCCAAGTGCAGCTGAAGGGACAAAGTTTTCTAGGTAAGATTCTCACCACAGCAATATTTTTTAAAGTTCCAATACATTGAGGCTTATTATTTGCTCTATGAAGGAATTATTCTTGCAAAAGATTAACCACATGATTGTCCCAAATTTCTCAGGAGGCCTTTCAGACTATGAATTTTATTTTCAGAACACTGTGTGGATATCTACGTATATACATTCACACAACTTTTCAGCACAGAGCAAGATACTTTTTCCCGCTGGATATTAAAAATTCAATTCTTGGAAAATACAGCTTTACTTTTATGTTTATTTAATTCATTTTGGTCATCTTGTCACAAGACCTCTTACTTCTCTGATATATGGTTATTTTAGAGCTTTGATTTAATAATTTCTTTCCTCAGGGTGGCTGAGTCACCCAGTCTTTCCTGGGTGGCTCAGTCATTTAAGCATCTGCCTTCAGCTCAGATCATGATCCCATGGTTCTGGAATCGAGCCCTGCATCAGGCTCCTTGCTCAGCTGGAAGCCTGCTTCTCCCACTCCCTCTCCTGCTGCTCTGCCTACTTGTGCTCTATCTCTCCGTCAAGTAAATTAAAAAAAAAAATCTTTAAAAAATAATTTCTTTCCTGTAATCTTATAATATTTCTTATAACATGGTGGCATAGGTATTTTGCTGTGTAAATATCTGTAGGACAGGGATACTGGTCTCTCTTTAGTCAGCAGATGATCCTGACTAAACAGGTTGAGTACAGCAGAGCCTTGAAGACATTTTGCATTCAACTTTTTAAAAAAATATTTTATTTATTTGAGAGAGAGAGAGAGAGTGTGTGCACGGGAGCATGTAAGCACAAGCGGTGGGGGCGGAGGGAGCGGCAGAAGGGGCAGAAGCTCCTGAGCAGGGAGCCCAATGCGGGGCTCGATTCCAGGACCCCGGGATGGTGACCTGGGCCAAAGGCAGGTGCTTACCTGACTGAGCCCCCCAGGTGCTCCTCCATTCAAATTTTAATAGGAATGGATAAATGACCAGAACCAAAACACAAGCCACTAGTACCAGGAACCTAATTTTTTTTTCATTTTATTATTTTTAAAAGATTTTGTTTTTAAGTGATCTCTACATCCAGCATGGGGCTCAAACTCACAACCCCAAGATCAAGAGTCATGTGCTCCACCGACTGAGCCAACCAGGTGCCCCAGGGACCTAATTTTTAAATTTTGCTTTCAGAGTCTGTCCTGAAGCAGCTATATAGCCAACATAATTTCCTACATAGTTTTTCCTACATTTGACAGCTCTACACAATGATAATTGATATGATATTTGATGATTATTCGTTTGGTTGCAGGGAAGAAAAACCTACTCTAGTCACCTCCAAAAAGCTGTGGTTGCTGGTGAGGATGTTTATGAAACAGGACTGAACTTGGTGGGGTCAGGTTCTCAGGGAATTCTGGGGCCAGTCTTTTTTTTTTTTTTTTTTTTTAATCTTGCTTTCCTAGTAAGTGTCTGGTGGCTTCGTTCTTCTCTGTCAACCAGCTTTCTCCATCTCTCCTTTCAATGTTTCCTTCCCTTTCATAATGTTTGCTTACAAATGGATTTGACTTACCCTAGGCCCAACATAGTCCTGTAGCATTACTCTTGCTGCCGATTTTTTTCTTAGTCTCCTGAACACTGAACAGAGAGGAAGGGACCCTCTTCTCTTTAGGGGCTGGGTTATGACTACCTGGCCAGCAAGTGAGTCATGGTTCTTGGGTCAGGTATCCATCTCTGATCCAAACAGCTGTGGGCCTGAGGTCAGGGTGAGGACATGGAAGAAGGAGCTTGATTGCTTAGGCAACATGGCAGATTCTATTGAAAGGGAGTGTGGGCAAGTCAGACGATGATTGGCATCTTTAATGATGCTTGATTTCATTGTTGGAAAACTTTCAAGTATGTTTGGAACAACTTGGATGCATGAATTCATGTTTTAAACTGTAAATTGCATGAGACTAAATACAGATCAAGATTTTCCACCTGGAAAGCAGGGTAGTGCCTGGATTGAGATGTGCTGTAGGTATTTGTGTTGGATTTGAAAGACTTAGGTATAATAAAAAGAATGCAAAACAATATCAGCAATAATCTTATATTGATTATACATTTAATGATAATATTTTGG
This sequence comes from Enhydra lutris kenyoni, assembly GCF_002288905.1. Taxonomy (NCBI): domain Eukaryota; kingdom Metazoa; phylum Chordata; class Mammalia; order Carnivora; family Mustelidae; genus Enhydra; species Enhydra lutris. Next base: position 11,826,613 of record NW_019154101.1, read on the forward strand.
ATCTATCATCTTAAATAGAATATATTACTTATGTTATACTAGATGTTACTACTAGGAAATTTGAAATTAGTATGTAGTTTGAATTATATTTTTATTGAACAGAGCTAATCTATTCCAATATAAGACTCTGCTTTTCTATAATCATTGATGACGAGATTTCATCCCTCTCGTTGTCTAATAAGACAGTTTTTTATGACTAGTGGCGAGGGGTTTACAGATAGTTAATAATCTCTTCTGAACTATTCTGCCCATGTAGGTCACTATCTGCCTTTTCAGCCCAAGGAGAGTAGCAGTGGCCAGAACCATCACCAGGAGGAGATAATCTACAAGTTGGCCATGCAGTTGAGAAACATCGGGGACAGCATTGATTGTGGGATGGTTCAAGAGGTGGCTCTTCCGTTTCCCCAGCAACAGCCAGTCAGGTAGCCAGGAAGAGCAAAGAGAACAAGGGCCATCAAGTGGCTGAGACGCCCAGGAATTAGCAGAACACATGGATTAATAACGTCCAGATCACGAAACCTTAGATCTGAAAGTTGTGAACCTGAGTCAAAGCCAGTATTTGATCTCACACTTGCTACTCAAACTGTGGTCCGCAGAGAGCTAGACAGCAGATGGGGCATTTGGCAACTGGTCAAATGTGCAAAATCTCAGGCCCCAGCCCCAGTGCTGGAATCAGAATCAACTTTTTTATGCATGCCCTGGGAGATCTGTGTGCACATTAAAGTGTGAGAATCGTTGCTCCCCACCCTCAAACTGGGGGGCCTATTAGATTCACCTGCGGAGTTGTAAGCACTATAGCTGCCTGTGCCCCACCTTGAGGGATTCTGACTGAGTTAGCCTGAGGTATGGCCTGGGCAGCAGGCTGTTTAAAGGCTCCCCAGGTGAATCTACTGCTCATTCAGGGAGGAAAAAACCTCAGCCTTCCTGGTGGTTTTCCCCCCTGAACTATCCAGAGGTGATGCTCTAAGCCCTACTCCTGCTGGTTTCTTTGCTTCTCCTGGTTATTATGAGAGATACTAAGGGAAAACAAGAAAGAAGAATGATTACTGTTTGATGTCTTAGAGGTGCTCAAGTCCACTGGGACCAACCTATCGTTGGCAGTGGAGAGAATGATAGGTGGGTTCCATGGAGGGTGGGGGGGCGGTGGGTGGCGGCCCTCACAGCCCAACTTCTTTTTTACTTTATTTTATTTATTTATTTATTTATTTATTTATTTATTTATTTTAGAGAGAGAGAGCAAGAGAGCACACAAGCAGGGAGAGGGAGAAGCAGACTCCCCGCTGAGCAGAGAGCCCAATGGGGGCTCAAATCCAGGACCCCGGGATCATGACCTGAGCCGAAGACAGACAGACGCTTAACCAACTGAGCCACCCAGGCATCCCCAGAGCCCAGCTTCTTTCCTCAGATGGACCTGTCCTGTGATGATTTCTTGCTTGTCGCTGCTGCTGCCATCACACTGACTTCAGGGGGTGCCATGTCCTCTTTTAGGGTCTGGTCCAAAGGCGGACCATATTCAGCCTTTCCTTCAGAGAAAACATTCCCTGTTTGTTTCATCAGACAAAACACGAACGAAAGCTCCCAGAAATATCACACTACTAAAAATAAGAAGGAAACCAAGAGAAAACAAAGAGAGTCAAATACAATATTTGATGGACCAATTTCATTCAAACACATTTTATTTAGTGCTTACTGTATGCTAGACTCAGTTCCAGGTGTTGGTAGCTAGAACAGAGAGCAGGATGGAAGATGAGGCTGCTCTCATTGAACTAGTAATGTAGGAGAGACACAGTAAAGCCGATGACTAGCCAGACAGGGATGCAGGCTCAAGGATTGGAGATGCGGAGTGAGGCAGAGTGACTTTGGGGAAGGCCTCCCTTAGGGAAGCAATATTTGAACAGAGAGTGGCAGTCAGGGAGTGAGCCATCGGAACATCTGGGGAAAAGTGTTCCAAGCTGGGGGACAGGGAATGCAAAGTCCTTGTGACAGCAACAGACTTTAAGGCAACGCTAGGAGGCCAGAGTGGCTGGAGTGGAATGAGCTGAATTCCAGAAGTTGGCCTCGGTCTTAGAGACAGTGGTCAGGTGTCTGCGTTCTACCCTATGCATAAGGGAAGCTTCCGGGGAAGGGAAGCAGCGAGTACCAGGTGCTGGTTTACATTTAGAATGGGGACTGACTCCCTGGGCAGAGAGTAGGCTGTTGTGAAAATCAAATGAGATAATCCGTGTAAATCACTTAGAACCCAGCCTGACCCACAGAAAATGATTGCTAAATGTTATCTCAGCCAAAAAATTAATTTGTTTTCTGGCTTTGCCCTTTTCATCATTGGAGTTGACCACCTCTTTGCTATGGATCATTTACCACAACATCCTCCTCATAGTCACCATTTTCCTTCCAGGCTCCAGTCTTTTCTCTAGGAAAGTTTTCTCTGATGACTGTACTTTATGAATTCTAGGAAGGTCCTTAGCTCAACATTCCTGCGTCTTTATCCTCTAACTCTGAGTACTCTATTTTTTTTCTCTGAATAGGAGAAAACAGAGGAGGACAAATCACAACACCTGTTTTCTTTTTTTCCTTTTTAAGATTTTATTTGTTTACTTGTCAGAGAGAGCGAGCACAAGCACACAGAGTGGCAGGCAGAGGCAGAGAGAGAAGCAAGGCTCCCTGCTGGACAAGGAGCCGGATGCGGGACTCAATCCCAGGATCCTGGGATCATGAACTGAGTGGAAGGCAGTGGCTTAACTGGCTGAGCCACCCAGGCATACCACAACACCTGTTTTCTGTATTTGCCTCAACCCAGTCAAGAAGGCACTGCTCTACATAACCTCCTATTCCATTTTTCTTCCTTCCTTTCTTCCTTCCTTTTTTCCTTCTTTCCTTCCTTCTTTTCCTCTTTCTTCTTTCTTTTTTTCTTAAGATTTTATTTATTTGAGAGAGAGAGAGATAGATCAGGAACAGGGTAGAGGGAGAAGCACTCCCTGAGCAGAGAGCCTGATGTGGGGCTCAATCCCAGGACACTGGGATCATGAACCCAAGGCAGACCCTCAACCCACTGAGCCACCCAGGGGCCCTATTCCATTTCTTTTTATTGTTGAATATTATTCCATTTTATGTATTATCCATTCATCAGTTGATAGATATTTTGGTCGTTTCAACTTTTTGACTGTTAAGAACAGTGATGCCATGAACATTTGTGTAGAAGTTTTTGGGTTGACATATGTTTTTAGTTCTTCCTGGAGCATATCCAGGAAGTTCCTGAGTCACCGGGCAGCTTTACATTTAACTTTTGAGGAACTTCCTGATGGTTTTCCACAGTGGTTGTACCATTTTACATTGTGGCCCAGCAGCAGGATGGGAGTGACAGTTTCTCTATGTCCTTGTCAACATTTGTTAACTGTCTTTTTTATTACAGCCAGCCTGGTGAGTGCAGAGTCTCATAGTGGTTTTGACTGGCACTTCCCTGATGGTTAGTGTTGTGTATCTTCTTATGTCTTCACTACTCTTTTTTTAAAAAAAAAAGATTTTATTTATTTATTTGACACAGAGAGAGAAATCACAAGTAGGTAGAGAGGCAGCAGAGAGAGGGGGAAGCAGGCTCCCTGCCGAGCAGAGAGCCCGATGCGGGGCTCGATCCCAGGACCCTAAGACCATGACCTGAGCTGAAGGCAGAGGCCCAATCCACTGAGCCACCAGGCGCCCTCTCACTGCTCCTTTGTATATCTCTTTGGAGAAATGTCTATTCACATCCTTCATCCATTTTAAAATTGGGTTATCTGTCTTTTTATTATTGAGTTGTAGGAGTTCTTTATACATTCTATTTGCAAGTTCCTTTTCAGATCTTATTTGCACATTTTCTTCCATTTTCACTTTTTGGATGGTGTTCTCTGAAGCACAGAAGTGTTTAATTTTGATGAAGTTCAATTTATCTATTCTTACTTTTGTTTCTACTGCTTTTGGGGTCATAGCTAAGAAACCATTGCCTCACCCAAAGTCATGAAGATTTACATCTATGTGTTCTTTTAAGAGATTTATAGTTTTAGCTCTTCAATTTGGGTCTTTGATCCATTTGAAGTTAGTTTTTGTATATTGGTATGAGTTAAAAATTCATCTTCATTCTTTTGCACATGGTCAACCCAGTTGTCCCAGCACCATTTGTTGAAAAAAACATTCTTTCCCTGTTAAATTGCCTTAGCATTCTTGTCAAAAATCAATTGAGCTTAAATGCGAGGGTTTATTTCGGGACTCTCCATTCTATTTCATTGATCTACATGTCTATCCTTATCCCTGCCCTAGCTTTCCCTGAAGCATATTACCAAGCTGGCTTTGCCCTAGACTTTTAAAAATATCTTGTCCTGGACAAGAACACCTATAAATAGAGCACAGTACATTTAAAAAATAATTTTAAAAAAATTCCTCCGAAGTTTGGCTCTAGAATGTTCAAGACTTTACTCTGCTGCTTGAAGACTTAAATGAAGCAACTTTAATAGAATTTCGAATCTGGAATGGTATATTTAATATATACTCATCACTTATTTACCTTTTGTATGCTGTTTAATCAAGTGGTCACATTGACTCTCCAATCTATGTCGATTTGGCAGAAATCGATTTGGCAGAAAGCTCGTGAGAATTGGCCAGAAAGCCCCAGTGAACTGGCTTCCTGGGAGCTGCCTGGGCTCAGCCCAGGGCCTGCAGGGTGTCCCCCGACAAAGCGTTCTAAAGGGCAGGTGCACGTGCAGCCCCAGTCGCCTCTGAATGGTGGCCAAACCCGCCCTCTACTCAGTGCTCCCAGGAGCCTGCCTCAGCATCAGCAGCTGGGGCCTGCCATGCCCCTAGGCCCAAACCCTAGCCCAGACTTGGGTTCTCAGTCTTCCGTCCCCAGAGTCCTGGCCCTCAAGCCCTCCAGATTGGGGATCCCTGAGCCATATGGCAGGGCACCGCCTGCCACCCAGGAGGAAACCATACCTTAGGCAGCTGCAGGAAACACTCAGAGTGGGAGAAACCTGCATGCCCACCTCAGGCCACCTCACCTTCGGAGTCCCCTTCTGCCAAAAAAATGCTAGAGACTGAGGCTCACACTCACACCCTAACTCACCTCTGCACCCCGGGGAGCTTGCCTTGGGGGGGTGGGGGGGCTCCAGGAGCCGGCTCATAGTCTTGCACAGCTGCAACACGCGCCTAGCAAGAAAGTGCTCTTAGCTCGGCGCAGCGCGGCGCGGCCCCAATCGCCGCCCAACGACGCCCAATTCTCAGGAGCTTTCTACCCAAATCGATATCGATTTGGGCAGAATGCTCATGAGATTTGGCTGGAAACCCCTGGCGGAAGTCACTTCTGGCTGTGGGGGCCTTCAGGGGAGCCACCTGAGCTGGCCAGAGGTCCTGAGTGGTTGAGTGGTTGGGGCTCAAACCCTGTGAGAAAGCATTCTAAAAGCCAGGGGCAGGAGTGGCCAAACCCTCCCTCTACTCAGCCCCCTGGGGTTTCATTTTCAGCACTGGCAGCCCCACCCCAGGAGTCTGCTTTCCACCCAGATGGAAGCTGGGCCGTTTGGAGCTGTGCAGAACCCTTCAGAGCTGGAGAAACCTGTATGTCCCCCTGAAACCTACACCCCCACCTTCTGTAGCTCCCTGGCTACAAACCCACAGCCTGACATACCTCCTGACCCTGCCCTCAACTCAGCAGCTCAGGGAACCGGCCCCAGCACTGGCAGATCATGCCTTAGCTTAGCTCACCTCAGGGACCCCTGTCAGCTCAAGGCAGACTTGGAACTCCCTCTGCCGTAGAGCTCTGGGATCTCCCTCCTTCTTCCAAAATTACACTGGCCCAAGTCTTTCATGAGAAAGGGAGAAGGCTACCTCCTGAATGCTTAACACCTCCTTTCCTCTTCTGTCACATTTCTCTCCACCTACCTGTGTACCTGGGCAGACTGTTAAGGAATGTATCAATGGAACATGTACATGCTCTGAGATCTGTATCTTCCATGGCAGCTTTTTTTTTTTTTTTTAAGATTTTATTTATTTATTTGACAGACAGAGATCACAAGTAGGCAGAGAGGCAGAGAGGCAGGCAGAGAGAGAGTGGGGGAGTCAGGCTTCCTGCTGAGCAGAAAGCCTGATGTGGGGCTCGATTCCAGGACCCTGAGATCATGACCTGAGCTGAAGGCAGAGGCTTTAACCCACTGAGCCACCCAGGTGCCCCCCATGGCAGCTTTCTGAGGATTCCTTATGCAAAAATAAACTAGCGTATCCTACCACAGTGTATTTGAAAATGATCATCTACAGAATAGGAGAGTGAAAATCACTCCATTTTTACCTCACTCTTCATGAAGCAGAACATGGTCTTCTTTTCTTCATTGACTTCAATTCCAACTTGTTTCTGTGCAGTGGTAAATCCTTTGCTTCAGGGATAGGATTTCGCTATTTCTCACTTGCATAGAACACCCAGAGCTCATCACAGCAATTGCCCTCCCTAATAGCCATCACCCATTGAACCCTTCCCCCACACCCCTGTCTCTAGCAATCCTCGGTTTGTGCTCTAAGGTGGAGTCTGTTCCTCATTGGCCTATCTTTCTCCCTTCACTATATTCATCTGTATTCTTTCTAAAAATTCCATAGGAGTCAAGTCATAGGGTATTGGTCTTGTCCTACTGATTTTGCTTAGCTTAATCCACTCCAGATCCATCCACATCCTTGCAGATGGTAAGATTTCATTCTTTTTGAAACTGGGTCCTATTCCATTGTGTATAGATATAGATATAGATATAGATATAGATAGATATAGATATAGATATAGATCACCCACATCTTCTTTCTCCATTCCTCAGTGAATGGACATTGGGACTCCCTCCATAGTTTCACTACTGTTGATAATGCTGCTATAAACATCATGATGCTTGTACCCCATTAAATGTGCATTTTTGTGTACTTTGGGTAAATACCTAGGAGTGCAACTGCTGGATCCTAGAGTTCAGTTTTTAGTTCTTGGAGGAACCACCATACTTTTTGCCAGAGTGGCTGCAACAGCCCGCATGCCCACTGATAGTGCAGGTGGGTTCTGCTTTAAGCAGAATATCATCTGCCAGCAATTTCCTAAGGAGGAAACAGAAAACCTGTGGGATAATCTGACTCACCCAGCGTCAGGCACGAAACTCACCCCAGGGTTGCTGACGCCAAGCCCCTTGAAACCACCAGCATGCCTCTATCCAGGAGAATTCCCAAAGAATCTCCTTCTGACTTCAGCACCCATGAAACTGGGTGTCCCCAGCCCAAGTTCCCGGATGGTGGCAACACATACGTAGCCAGAAAGTGCTCTCAACAGCGGGCACGAGTGTGGCCTGAATTGCTGCATGATGCTGGCCAATTCTCATGAGCTTTCTGCCCAAATTGATATCGACTTGGACAGAAAGCTCATGAGAATTGGCCAGAAACCCCCAGAAAACTCCTTTCCAGCTACATGGACCTTCAGGGGACCCGACAGGGCCTGGCCCCAGGTCCTGAGTGGTCGTGGCCCGAACCATGTGAGAAAGTGCTCTAAAAGCCAGGTGCACACATGGCCAAAACCTCCCTCTGCTCAGCCCTCTGGGGTGCCAGTCTCAGCACTGGCAGATCGGGCCTGACATGACACTAGGCCCTAACCTGAACCCTAAGTTGGGTTTTCAGGCTTCCGTCCCCAGGGGCCTATCCCCCAAGCCCTCCAGATTGGGGACCCCTGAGCCATACCACAGAACTCCGCCTGCCACACAGAAGGCAACCGTGCCATTGGGAGCTGCGCGGAACCCTCATACCTGGAGAAACCTGCATGTCCCCCTCAGGCCACCCTGACCTATGGCGACCCCTTCGAACCACGTGATGCTCAGGCTCACACCCTCCCACATCACAGACCCCAGGGAGCTTGCCTCCACGGGGGCCCTCAGGGGAGCCACGTGGGCCCATCTCATGGACCACATGGCCACAACATGCACCTAGCGAGAAAGTGCTCCAAACACCAGGTGGGTGCCCGGCCAGAATCACCGCCCAATGCCAGCCAATTCTCATGAGCTTTCTGCCCAAATCAACATTGATTTGGGCAGAAAGCTCATGAGAATTGGCTGGAATCCCTGGTCGAACTCGCTCCCAGCAGCGGGGTCCTTCGTGGGAGCCACCTAGGCCTGACCCAGGGTCCTGCTTGGTCATGGACGAAAGCCTGTCTGAGAGGCTTCCATCCAGTGTGGCCCATGTGTGGCCCAGATCTCCTCCGAACGCCTACCCAACCTCCCTCTCCTCACACCCCCTGGGAGACCCACCGGCAGGTGAGGCCTCCATGCCCCTTGGCCTGAAACCCAACCCTGGGTTGGGTTCTCAGGCTTCTGTCCCCAGAGTCCTGGCCCTGAAGCCCCCCAGATTGGGGACCTCTGAGTCACACCCCAGGAGTCCTCCTGCCCCCCAGGAGGAAACCGTGCCCTTTGGAGCTGCACAGAACCCTCAGAACAGGAGAAACTGCGTGCTCCACTGAGGTCACTGCCAACATTGGCAGCTCCCCTGACCACAAACCCGGAACCTCATGCCCTCCATTAACCCCCTTGGTGATCCTGCCTCTGTACCCACAGATCTTTCCTGGACTCCCAGGCTCTCATGGGACTCTTCAAGAGGCATATTCTGGGAACAAAGGTCAGGTCAGGGCCACAGAAACCTCTGGCAGTGGTTATAATGAGACTCTGAGATGTCAGTGGAGTCCCAAGCCATAGGCCATCTCAGAGTTTGTCTGCAAAGACACAGTTGGTAGGAAACACAGATGCTGACAGAGGGTAGAGAAGATGGAAAAAGCTATGTTTTTTGTGGCCTAGGACAGGCCCGTGCCAGTGCCACAGAGGGCCCAGGAAGCCAGGTGCCCCATAACTGTGGAGGCCGAGAAAATTAAGGCCATCCCACCTCAAGTTTAGCTGATGTGGGAAACAGAGGGAGAAGAAAATCATTAAAATTCCTCACCTATTGACAAGCCCTTGAAACAGACAGAGTGGCTCTCCCCTGGGGACTTAACTGCCCTCACGCTGAGATTTTGCTAAGGACAATCCTAGCCTGACCGACCCCCTACCCTGACAGGTACGACCAGAATCCTGTAAGTCTACTTTAACAGTTCCTTTAGGAAACTTTATCTCTAAACCTCCAAGATAGTGTTGAGAATCATTCCCAAGTATATGACCCACTGATATACATCTAAAGGGTCTCACAGGAAGATTTTTATTATTGGTAATGAATAACCTTTTCCTCAGACAACAGCTAGCCCCTCAAGGTCCTGGAGACCTCGCTTCCAAAATTCCTTAGAGACTTACATCATCCATAACCCCCTTTGTCCTCACCCACCACCGAGTCCACCCCTACTCTGCCTTTAAAAACTCTGACTGTAATCTGGTTCGGGGTCCAAGTCCCTACTCCGCTGTGTCGTGTATACTTGGGCCCAAGTTTAAGCTTGTCAAATAAACCCTCATGTGATTGCATCGGTGCTTGGCTCCTTGGTGGTCTCTCAGATGTGAAAACTCGGGCACAACAATAACATTGCTGAGGGCTCATTCAGATTCGTCCTGAAGCCCACACATTCTGGATCCTCTTCTAACTCAGGAGAACCCTAAATGTGCTCATGGTCTTGGCCTGAACAAGATGACCATCAGTGTGGTATATAACCTGAAAGATATAACCACAAGGCAGTGGGGACTGACTCAGCTAAACAATACCTATGTTGAAGTCCACCACAGACAAACATGGTGGGGGAAACTCGAGGCTGTCAGAGAAATGGGGGGGGGGGATTCCTGAGGCCTTAACTTTTGGCCAATCTCACTATCATCTTTCTTTTCATTCAAGTACAGGGGCCGGGTTCAGGCAGGATAGATCACAGTGTCTTCCCACTCTGCCACTGGGAAGAAAGAGCCCTCTCCACTATCATCCAACATTTTGCAGATCTGGGGTGTGGGAAACTACCACCTGTGGGCCAGTTGGACCTCCCCCTATATTCTCGTAATCAGGTGTGGCTAGAACATTAGTTATAGATGGTCTGTGGCTGCTTTTAAGCCACAGTGCAAGAGTGCAGTCATTGTCGAGACACCATGTGGACTGCAACACCTAACAGAAAATCTTTACAGAAGACATTACAGAAAAGTCTTTGTCAATCCCTGGTCTCAAAGATCGTAGGATCATGTCCCTTATTTGAGTAGACTGTAGCGCCTCTGGGGCAAATCTAATTTTTTCACCTCCAGAGGCAAGGACTTCCATCCTTTTAGCCATAGCGCCATCTCCATCCTCCTCTACTGACACCTTGAATGGCCCATCTACAAGTCTGCAGTCCAATGGAAATTCACTGTCATTTCCATGGTAGTGATGTTCAGAAATGGAGGTATAAGTGTGAACTTGTGAGGGTGAGCATGTGTTTCCTCTTTGGTAGCCACAGTGTGCAAGGAGAATACAATACAGTAGCATGCTTTCTGTCCCCCAGGAATGGCCACACAATGTGGTTGCATAGTGATCTCAGAAGGAAGCCACCTTCATAGAACAAAATTCATCTGCGAGGACTCCCAAGTCCCTTGTCCTGGACAGTAGGTTCCACTGAGGCTGGGGGCACACAGAGGGGCAGAGACTCCCCCTGCCCATCAGGGATTTGAAGGACACCTTCTGTTCCAGGACAAAAGATCCCAAAACCATTCATTCACCTGTCACCCAGCCAGGCATCTGTAAGAGAGATCTACTCCAAGCAGAAAGGACAGACTGAGAGACAAGTGGCAGCCTTGTGTGACAAGTGCCACAACAGGGGACACTCAGGAGGACTAGGGGTGTGCAGGGTTGGACAACTTGGGGGTGGGGGACTGGAATGCTCCAGGAGGATGATCACAGCTGTGATGCGATGGGGGATCCTCTGGAGGACTGGGGGTATGCAGGATTGGCCAGACCAGGGGACAAGGGGACCAGGGGTGTTCCAGGAGGATGTCACAGCTGTGCCCTTGTGTGGCTACACATGTCAGTGTGACTGGGCATTGGCCAGACTGGAAATGACAGCACAGGCGAGAGGTGGTGACCCTAAACTATGTCTTGCAAGGCAAAAGTTCGGTAACAAAATTTCTTACAGTACGCTTTCATGTCACATGCATCTGTGAGTCCCTAAAGCTGATTGTGTAGAACATGAAGCACGTAGTGGGCCACGGCTTTCAAACCTATGGTGCTGGCAGCAGAGCACATTGATATTTCTTTTGGCTGCTTTCGCAGCAGAATGACTTTTCCCACCTTCATCTCCAATCCCAGGACAGTGAACGAAGGAACACAGACCTACACTTTGAAAAGTCAACACAAATCTGCAAACCCAAGTTCTCACAGGAGCTAAAGGTTCAGGACCAGGATGACAGAAAGGGGAGGCTGACAGCAAGGAACCAAAGGAACACGTCATGTGCATGGGAGCTGACCCACTTCTCTACCGTTGGAAGCAAGCCATGCCTGACAGGAGGGAGTCCCACCTGCACCTGGTCCGTCTGTTTGCTGCCCTTGAGCAGAGCGGAGGATGGGCTGAGCTGGGTGTGGCTGTCAGAGGGAGATGGCCAGCTGGCCACAGATGCTACCTGTCAAGCACATATAGGCCCCTCTCCTGGTCCTCAGCTAAGATGAAACATTGTGTTTAGTGACCTATTTCCGGGGACAGGTCAGGTGCTCAGTGCTTTGGTGACTATATCTTCTCTTATTGTATTCTTTAAAAACACCTCAGGCAGGTAAGATTGACATACAAGAAGCTGTCCTATAGTTAATGTATGAAACTTGACCTTGACCCTAACCCTAATACCTAGTTAAGAGATACTCGATTTAGAATACTGCTCATAAATTAGAGGATGGTTTTCAGGAGCTAAGAATTCAGGGACCAACTTTCTTCGGTCTTACTCTCCCTTGAATCCAGTAAATCCGAACCCATTCGGCCACGTGCTATCTGGAGAGTGGCCACACGGGGGCAACAGTGCCCCAAACCCCACTGCAAAGCCAATTCTTCCTTCATCCTGTCAAACCTTGTTCATTCAATGTTTACAGATCATGGTAGAGATGATGAAAAGTGTGACTTTGCCGAATTTTTAAAAAACTGAAGTAATTCTTTCACCCTGTTAAGAATAGAACTTCGAGAGCACATGAAGGCCCGGGGCCTGGGAAAGGGCTACTACTATGGAATCTCTTCAGGTCTACTTAGGAAACAAGGATGGCTTCTACTCCACTTCTCTGCAGGAAGAATTTGTGTCAATTAACAGCTCTGAATCCACACAAAATACTGCAGCTCAGAGGAAAACAAAGGGGAATCAACAGCCTCCAGAAGCAGAGAAAGAACCACACCCAGGAACAAAGAGAGACCACAGCTGCTCTACTCAGGCCAATTTGCATTTCTGTAGATCCTCTGGAGCTAGAATGCCCTAGTGTCCTGGGGGTTGTGGGTCAGGCAGAGTGCACACCCTGATGCTACCCTTTGGAACCCGTGAAAGCCTCCTGGTCCCTTCCTCCACGAGACACCCCCTACCTACCCCTTTATGACTCCATCCTGCTTCTTGGAACTCCCACTCCCCTTTTTGATGCCATCGTTCACTTTTCCCATCACTGCCATTATATAGAGTACATTGAACTACTTACTAGTCTGTCATTTAAATGTTTTTTGCATTGTATGGTGGGAATTGATACCTTGCATCATCTACCCTTGTCGCATTGCATGACTTCACTGTGGACTCCGAATGCCCTCACAGTGTTGTGGGGCTAGTGTCCTGGGGAAGGTCCTCACTAAGCTGGCTCAGCAGTTGCAGTGAAGGCCTGACCCAGGCACTGCTATTTGTGTGCAAGCCAAAACCTTGGTTTGGGTTCAGAATTGCTCATGGCCCCTCAGCCACATCAGATGGCTTGGGGGCACACCCTGAAGACACTGACTAGTCCAGTGTTGCCCTGGGGAATCTCCATGGAAGAGCCTCTGTGTCCAGTGGGGGAACTCCATAGGAGCAGGGCCGATGCGAGTCAGAACTCCTGAGATAGAATCCATTGTGGAGACTGCCCAGAACTTAAAAACATTTAAAAATAGAGCTATCCTACAACCCAGCATTCGCACTCCCAGGTATTTATCCCAAAGATACAGATTGAGTGAAAAGTAGTGGCACCTGCCCCGCCCCCTATGTTCATTGCAGCATTATCCACTCTTGCCAAACTATGGAAAGAGCCCAGATGTTCATGGACAGATGAATGGAAAAGAAGATGTGGTTCATATCTACAACAGAATATTATTCAGACATCAGAGAGGATGAAGGCTTACCATCACATCCACCTGGCTGGAACTGGAGGGTATTATGCTCAGTGAAATAAGTCTATCAGAGAAAGACAACTGACACATGTGTTCACTCATATGTGAAACAGGAGACACACCACAGAGGATCAGAGGTTTAGGGAGTTGGAAAACTGAATGGAAAGTCATCAGAGAGGGAGGAAAACCACGAGAGACTCTTCATTACAGAACCAAACTGAGGAGTGCTGGAGGGGAGGTGGATGGGGGATGAGGTAACGGGGTGATGGGCATTAAGGAGGGCACGTGATGCAATGAGCACTGGGGGTTATACACACCTGATCTATTATTGAACACTACATCTGAAACTAATGATGTACTATAGGTTGGCTCATTGACATTCAGTTAAACAAAAAGAACTCAAGCAAACACTCCTAAAAATCTGTAGGGAACCACCAAAGATACTGAACAGACATCGCAATGTTGAGAAAGAAAAACAAAGCTGGAGGAGTCACAATTCCAGATTTCAAGTTATATTACCAAGCTGTAGTCATCCTAACAGCATGGCACTGGCACAAAAATACACACAGCGACCTAGGGAACAGGAGAGAAGCTCAGATATAAACCTGCAATGGTGTGGCCAATTAGTCTTCCACAAAGCAGGCAAGAATATTGAAAAGAAAAAGGACAGTCTCTCCAACAAATGGTGCTGGGAAAACTGGACATCTACTCACAGAAGAATGCAATTACTTTGCTTCCTTAGACCATACAGACACATAAACTCAAAACAGTTTCAAGACCTCAGTGGAAGACCTGAAACCATAAAAATCCTACAAGAGGGCACAGACAGTAACTTCTTGACATGGACTAAAGCAACATTTTTCTAAACTGTCTCCTGAGGCAAAGGAAATAAAAGCAAAAATGAACAACTGGGACTATATCAAAATAAAAAGTTTCCGCACAGCAGAAGAACTAGGAAGAAAGAAGTAATAATAAGAAGACAACCTATTAAAAGGGAGAAGGTATTTGCAAATATCCTATGCAGTAAAGAGGTAGTGTCCAAAATATGTGGAGTGGATACAACTCAATACCGAAAAACAATCCAGTTAAAAAATAGTCCAAAGACATGAATGGACATTTCTCCAAAGAAGAAATACAGATGGCCAACAGTCCCATGAAAAGATGTTCACCATCACCCAAGCTCAGGAAAATGCAAATCAGAAGTATAATGAGATATTAGCACATACTGCCAGAATGGCTCCCATCGACAGCACGAAGAACAGCAGGTGCTGGGAGGGTGTGGAAAAAGGGACACTTCTGCACTGTTGGTGGAACAGCAACCTGCTGCAGCCACTCTGGAAATCAGTCCTCCAGACGTTACAAGTAGAGCTACCCTAGGATCCAGCAACCACACTACTGGGTATTTACCCAAAGCATACAAAAACAATAACACAAAAGGATGCATGCACCCCTACATTTCTTGCAGCATTATTTACAAGGTCACAGTATGGAAGCAACCCAAGTGTCCATTGATAAAGTGCTGAATGAGCTGAGAGGTATGGACACACACACATACACACACACACACAGTGGAAATTTACTCAGCCATAAAAAGAATGAAATCTTGCCATTTGCAGCCACATGGATGGATCTAGAGAGGATTATCCTAAGTGAAATCAGTCAGTCAGAGAAAGACAATACCATATGATGTCACTCTTGTGTAGAATTGAAGAAACAAACATACATAAATAAAGGAGAAAAAAGAGACAAACCAAAATACAGATTCTTTTTTTTTTAAATTTTATTTTTTATAAACATATAATATATTTTTATCCCCAGGGGTACAGGTCTGTGAATCGCCA
>NW_019154101.1:11841811-11929638 GCF_002288905.1 Enhydra lutris kenyoni
GGGGGGTGAATGGAGGGTTGAGTGAAATCGATGAAGGGGATTAAGAGTACACTTTTCTTTTCTTCTTCTTCTTTTTTTTAAATATTTATTTATTTGACAGGCAGAGATCACAAATAGGCAGAGAGGCAGGCAGAGAGAGAGGGGAAAGCAGGCTCCCTGATGAGCAGAGAGCCCGATGCGGGGCTTGATCCCAGAATCCTGGGATCATGACCTGAGCAGAAGGCAGAGGCTTTAACCCACTGAGCCACCCAGGCGCCCCGAGTACACTTTTCTTGATGAGCAGTGAGTATTATATAGAATTACTGACTCATGCTATTGTACACCTGAAACTAATATAACATTGTATGCTAACTTGGCTGGTATTAAAATAAACAATAAAAAAGATTTTTCTTTCAGTAACCTATTTGAAAAAGCTTTGATACACAATGTTCATATGTCCTACTTCGGAGTACTTTCTCATCACTATTTATTCCCTCTATGCCTCCAATTCAACTTTCAGTAAATTCTTATATTTTACCTGTTAATCCTAGCCCACAGGAGCCATGGTCCCTTTTTATCCAGGATTAGCACCTATGCATTCAAGAGAGTGTAAGCAGAGAAAGATGCCATGTTATAATCCAGAAAGCTATTGCTGTTTCTGTTTTAGTTCAAGATGGTCACAGAGTGTGGGACAGGTTTCAAAGCTGGTTTGTTCTCTATCCTGGATCACTAATTCAGTGGTCATGACTTGGATCCATTTGGCTACTAGATTTCCTGTGGACAAGCTTGCTTCCAAGAGCATCCATGGAAGACACAAAGGTGGGTGGGCTCAGTGTGGGATAGGAAGAGGGTCAAGTATAGACAAGGGTATGATCCCTCCCCTGATCCAGGAACTGCCATGTATGTGGGTATGGGACACAGAAGCAAGAGGAAGCCACCAAGCTCACCAGCTGAATGCTGGAAGTGCAGGTCAAGGGATCCCGTGATGTGGGGTGTGGAGGCTGCTCTGAGCTACTTCTGGGGGTGAGGGGGGGAAGGAATCAGAAAGAGATACTGCCTGCCCTGGCCCATGCCACCTGCCCACTGCTCCTGGCACATATCAGTCTACACTGCTGACACAGCCTGGGCTCAGGATGGGCTGGCTCATGTCCCCAGCACTCAGTGGGGCAGCTGGCTCCAGGGCTGAGGGACATGCAGAGGGCAGTGGCAGGGAAGGCTGGCCCTCCAAGGTCATCCCATCTTTGAGCAGACATCCCTGCAGGACTGCTGAAAACCCACTGAGAGATTTGAAAGACATTCCATGGATGAACTAAGGAATGGAGAAACACAAAACAATATTGGTTTTTAAGGTTACAGCTGTCACCTGAGGAAGTATGACAGCTTCCCTGAGGAGGAGTGAGGGGAGGGGAGGGCAGGCCAGGCTGAAAAGGAAGATGTGGGTCTCCTGATCGGGGACCAGCAGCCTCCTTCCAGGGCAGGGCATCATCCTCACCTCTCAGGGAATTGATGGAAGTGCTTCAGGGGACTGACAGAGCTGCCTCTTGAGACAGCTACCCTGGCATCAGCTTGTACAAGGCAAAGGATGAGGGCCAGATGGAGGGAAGGCAGTACCCCAGCAGGCTATGGGGCAAGAGCAGAGGCTCATGACCATGAAGATGATGAAAACTAGGAGGCAGCAGCATGGGAGCCCCTGGCATGAAAGTAGCCACAGGCACAGTGTCCACAGCTACAGTGACTGGGCGCCTTCTGTGCCAGGCATGGTTCACTTCAGTGGACTCCAGTTTAGTGCTGACCACAACACTAGGAAGTGTGCACCACCACCACCCTCCTATCCCCGTGCTTCTGCTAGGAATCACAGTCACCAGATCCTGATCGGTTTTCTTTCTTTCTTTCTTTCTTTTTTTTTTTTTTTTAAAGATTTTATATATTTATTTGACAGAGAGAGAAATCACATCCTGATCGGTTTTCATGGAAACAGAGCACTGGCTCCCACCACACACTGCCCCTCTGGTGGTGGTCTAGTGTGACTCTTGTGCAACACCAGAGACTGCTGTGTACCTATCTCCACACAATTCAACAGACAGGAGTGTCCCTGAATTCCACAAGTTTTTTGATGAGACAGACCACAGGCCCTGCATCACCACCCACCACCAACACCCAGTTGGTCACTCAGGACCTTGGCTATTTATAAGTACCTTGAGACAAATGAAAAAGAGAACCTATGAAAAGTTATGGGATGCAACCAAAGTAGCTCTTAGGGGGACATTCATAGAAATTCAGGTCCTCATCAATCCATCTGAAAGCTCTCCAATAACCAACCTAATATACACAAGAAAAAAGTGGAAAAACAAAACAAAACAAGCAAAGTCTCAAATCAGTAGATAGAAGGAAATAACAAAAGGAGAGTGGAAATAAATCCAATGGAGACTAAAAAGATAAAAGATCAGTGAAAATATGAGCTGCCTTTTTTGGAAAGATAAACCAAACTGACAAACTTTTAGCTAGAAAACGAGAGGGCTCAAATACAATGAGGAAAGAAAGATAATTGATTCCTGTCTCACATGAAAATCCTAGAGGAGAACACAGACAACAACCTCTTCAACCTTGGGCACTGCAACTTCTTGCAAGACATGTCTCTAAAGGCCAGGGAAACAAAAGCAAAAATGAACTGTTAGGACTTCAGCAAGGAGCTTCAAAAAGCTTCTGCACAGCAAAGTAAATAATTAACAAAACGAAAAGGCAACCTACAGAATGGGAGAAGATATTTGCAAGTGGCATGACGGATAAAGGTCTAGTATCAAAGATCTACAAAGAACTGCTCAAACTCAACACCCACAAAACAATGAAACCACTCAAGAAATGGGCAGAAGACAGGAAGAGACACGTCTCCAAGGAAGACAGACAAATGGCCAACAGTCCATGAATAAATGCTCCAGTCAATTGTCATCAGGGAATTCAAAACCACAATGAGCTACCACCTTCCAGCAGTTAGAATGGCTAAAATTAACAGGACAGGAAACAACAATGGTTGTCAAGGATGTGGAGAAAGGGGAACCCTCTTACACTGTTGGTGGAATGCAAGCTGGTGCTGTCACTCTGGAAAACAGCATGGAGGTTCCTCAAAAAGTTAAAAGTAGAGCTGCCCTACAACCCAGCAATTGCACTCCTGAATATTACCCCAAAGATACAGATGCAGTGAAACGAAGGGGCACATACTCTCCAATGTTCATAGCAGCAATGTCAAAAGAGTCAAACTATGGAAGGAGCTGAGATGTCCTTCAACAGATGAATGGATAAAGAAGATGTAGTACACATGTACCATAGAATAATATTCAGCCATCAGAAGGGATGAATGCCCACCATTTGCATCGACATGGATGGAACTGGAGGGGGTTATGCTAAATGGAATCAGTCAAGCAGAGAATGACAATAATCATATGGAGTCACTCATATGTGGAACACAAAGAATAGTATGGAGGACCACAGGGGAAGGGAGGGAAAACTGAATGGGAAGAAATCAGAGAGGGAGACAAACCATGAGAGACTCTTAATCATAGGAAACAAACTGGAGGAGAGGTAGGTTGGGGAACGGGGTAGTTGGGTGATGGGTATTAAGGAGGGGACATGTAGTGATGAGCTCTGGGTGTTACGTGCAACTAATGAATCATTGACCATTACATCAAAAATTGTACCTTGACTAACTGAATTTAAATTAAAAATATGAAAAACTTAAACAAAAGAAAGAAACCTGAGCTATTACAAGGAATATCACAAAAATACAAAGGATCGTTACAGAGTACTATGAGCAAGTGGAGGCTAACACCTTGGACAACCTAGAAGAAATGGTAAGTTCCTAACAACAGCCTAGAATGAACCTAGAAAGGGGAAAAAAAAATCTGAACAGACTGATCACTAGTAAAAAGATTGATTTGATAGTCAAGTCTTCCCAGGAAACAAATGCCCAAGACCAGACAGTTTCACTGAGGAGTTGTAACCAGATGGTAGAAGAAGAATTAATACCAACCCTTCCCAAACTGTTTTTAAAAAAGGAGAGAAGGGCATAGGTCCAAACTCATTTCATGAAGGCAGCAGTACCCTGCTACCAAAACAAGACAAGGATGCCACAAGAAAAGGAAAGATCAATATCCCTCATGAACACAGATGCAAAATCATCAACAAATTATTGGCAACATCATTTCAACAATTCATCAGGAGGATCACACAATGTGATCCACTGGGATTTATTCCAGGGATGCAAGGATGATTCCACATCTGCACATCCACCAATAGCAAGCACCACCTTAACAAAATAGAAGATAAAAATCCTAGGATTGTTATAATAGATGAAAAAAGAACACTTGACAAGATTTGATATACATTTATGATAAAGACTCTAAACCATCTGGGTACTGAGGGGACATACCTCAACCAAACAGAGGGCCTATATGAAAAGCCCACAGCTGACCATATACTCGAAGGTGAAATGCTGAAAACTTTCCCACTACCAGCAAGAACAAGATAAATTGCCCACTGTTACCACTTTCATTCATCATCGTATTGAAAGCCTTCGCCAAACCATTTAGACAGAAACAAAACAAAACAACCAACCAAAACAGAACAAAGATATGAAATCTAAATAGGAAAAGTAAATGGTCACTATTTGCAGATGACATGATACTATATGTAGAAATCCCTAAGGAGTCCACAAAAAAAATTGTTTTATTAACAAATAAACAAATTTGAATAAGTTAGAATAAATAAATTCAGTAAAGCTGCAGGATACAAAGTCAATATATAGAGACATGTTGCATTTCTTTCTTTCTTTCTTTCCTTTTTCTTTCTTTCTTTTTTTTTTTTAAAGAATGTATGTATTTGACACACAGAGAGACAGAGAGAGAGAGAGCATAAGCAGGGGGAGCAGCAGAGAGTCAGGGAAAAGCAGACGCCCTGCTGAGTAGGGATCCCAATGCCAGACTCATTCCCAGAACCCCAGGATCATGACCTGGCCTGAAAGCAGACACTTAACCAACTGAGCCACCCAAGTGCCCCAACTTTTATTTCTATGTACTGATGACCAACTTTCACAAAGAGATTAAGAAAGCAATGCCATTGACACTTGCATCAAGAAAAAAAAGCTAGGAATAAAAGTAACCAAGAATGAGGAAGTCCTGCTATACTGAACACATGGTGGAAAAGGAAGGAAAAATATGTGTGTGTTGGTGGGTGAATGTATGGGCCAAAGATTTGGAAGATGACACAAATAAATGTAAGCATATGCCATGCTCATTAACTGGAAGAGCTAATAATGTTAACATGTCCACCAAACCCAAAGCAATCTGGAGAACGAAGAAGAGAGAGAGAGTCCAAAATGGCAGAGGTGTAGGACACCTTCATTTCATCTGGCACAAGGAATTCAGCTAGAGAGTATCAAACAATTCTGAACACCTGCAAATTCAAGCAGAGATCCAAGAAAAGAATAGCAGCAACTCTACAAACAGAAAAGCGACCACTTTCCACGAGGTAGGACATAGAGTAAAGTGAGTCTAAACTGATAGGTGGGAATAAACCCTGGGGAGAGGGAGCCTATGTCAGCTGGCTACTGCCAAATGCTAGGGGCAGCAGAGCACAAAATCAGAACTTTTGGAAGTCTACTCTGGTTAGGGATGTAGCTCTGGCAGCTGGGCAGGGGGTGGAACCCTCAAAGGGACAAGGAGGTCTCAGAATCCTCAGGGTCCCAGGAAGACCAGGAGCTATTGAGGGCAGCAGAGCTCCCAGGTATTGGAGCAGGGAAGCCGGCTGCTAAGAGTGAGCCCAGGAGTGGGCTCCAAGCTGGGGGTTGCCATAAGCTGTGATCCACAGCACAGTCTGGACACTGCTCTTTGAGAAGGGGCCCAAGAAGTGGCACAACTGGGGAGAGCCCCCTTCCTCCCCCAGGAGGAGTGGTGTCTAAGCATGCTGCAGGAGTCTGCTGGGTTTGGAGACTCCAAACTGGGTTGTGTGCCAGAGACAGAAATTCTCTGTCACAAGACTGGTGAGCACAAAGTGCAGACAGAGACCAGGGAGACATGAAGAATTGACTGCTTTTCTGTGAGGGTGCTCTGAGTAGTGGGGTCCCAAGCTCTCAGCTCTGGGGCCAGAGATAGGGATGCTGCCATGTTCATTCTCATCCCAAAAGATTGGGATCATTCCCTGCATATTTTCAAACCACAATGCTTTGAAAATGAAACTCAATCACAAGAGCAAAGGTGGAAAAAACTCAAATACATGGAGGCTAGAGAATCCTACTAAAGAATGAATTGGTCAACCAGTAAATACAAGGTGAATTTTAAAAATTCTTGGAAAAACAGGAGAATGAAAACACAACCGTTCAATATCTTTGGGATGCAGCAAAGGTGGTCCTGGGGTGGGGAAGTATAAAGCACTACATGCATTTCTCAAGAACCAAGAAAGGTCTCAATTACACAATCTAACCCTACACCTAAAGGAGCTGGAGAAAGAGGAGCATAGAAAGCCTAAACCCAGAAGGAGAAGAGAAATAGATCAGAGCAGAAATCAATGAAGTAGAAACCAAAAGAACAGTGGAAGAGATCAATGAAACTAGGAGTTGGTTCTTTGAAAGAATTAATAAGGTTGATACACCCTTGCTCAGATTTCTCAAAAAGAACACAGAAAGGACCCAAATAAATAAAATCATGAATCAAGAAGGAGAGATCATACCCAACACCAAGGAAATACAAAAAATTATAAGAACATAGGATGCCATCTCTATGTCAACCAATCAGGCAGTCTTGAAAAAAAGGATGCATTTCCAGAAACATAGAAATGAAAAAAGCTGAACCAGGAAGAAAAGGAAACCTGAAGAGACTCATAGTCAGAAACAAAATTGAAGCAGTCATCAAAAATCCTCCAGAAAACAAGAGTCCAGCACCAAATGGCTTATCAGGGGAATTCTACCAAACATTTAAAGAAGATTTAATACATCTCTTCTTCTGAAGCTTTTCCAAAAAATAGAATGGGAAAGAAAACTTCCAATTCCTTTTGATGAGACCAGCATTACCTTGGTCCCCAAAACCAGACAAAGACCCCACCCAAAAGGAGAATTACAGACCACTATCCCTGAAATATGTATGCAAAAATTCTCACCAACATACCAGCCAATAGGATAGGTAGGATAGGATCCAACAGCCCATTAAAAGGATGATTCACCACAACCAAATCGAATTTATTCCTGGGCTGCAAGGGTGGTTTGACAACCACAAATCAATCCATGGAATCCACTACCTTGATAGAAGAAAGAACAAGAACCATAGAATCCTCTCAATAGATGCAGGAAACATTCGACAAATTAATGCATCCCTTCTTGACCCAAACTCTTCACCATGGAGGGAGAGAGGGTACCTCTATATCATAAAGACCATCTATGGGAAACCCACAGCGAATATCATTCCCAATGGGGAAAAACTGAGAGCTTTTCCCTTCAGGTCAGGAACACTACAGGGATGCCTATTCTCATCACATTGTTCAACAAGGTACTAGAATTCTTAGCCTCAGCCATCAGACAACAAAAAGAAAAAAAAGGTGTCTGAATTAGCAAAGAAGTCAAACTCTCACCCTTTGCAGACAATAGGATACTCTCTGTGGAAAACGCAAAAGACTCCACCCCCAAATTGCTAGAACTCATCCAGGAATTCCGTAAAGTGGCAGGATATAAAATCAATGCACAGAAATCACTTGCACTTGTCTGCAGCAACAATGTGACAGAAGAAAGAGAAATTAGGAGTCCATCCCATGTATAATCGCACCCCAAACCATATGATACTTAGGACTCCATCTAATCAAAGAGGCAAAGGATTTGTACTCAGAAAACCATACCATAGTCATGAATGAAATGGAGGACCATTTCCTTATATCACACACAAAAAATATACCTCAAGTGGATGAAAGACCTCAATATGAGACAGGAATTCATCCAAATCCTTGAGGAGGACAGAGGCAGCAACCTCTTTGACCTCACTCACAGCAGCTTCTTGTTACACACATCTCTAAAGGCGAGGGAAACAAAAGCAAAAATGAACTGTTGGGATTTCATCACGATAACAAGCTTTTACACAGCAAAGGAAACAGTCAACAAACCCAAAAGACAACAAAAAGAACGAGAGAAGATATTTTCAAATGACATATCAGATAAAGGGCTCATATCCAAAATCTAGAAAGAACTTACCAAACTCAACACCTACAGAACAAATAATCCAATCAAGAAACAGGCCAAATGGGGCACCTGGGTGGCTCAGTGGGTTAAAGCCTCTGCCTTCGGCTCAGGTCACGATCCCAGGGTCCTGGGATCGAGCCCCGCATCGGACTCTCTGCTCAGCGGGGAGACTGCTTCCTCCTCTCTCTCTGCCTGCCTCTCTGCCTACTTCTGATTTCTGTCTGTCAAATAAATAAAAAAAAAAAAAAAAAAAAGAAAAAGAAACAGGCCAAAGACATGAACAGACATTTCTCCAAAGAAGACATCCAAATGACCAACAGACACTTAAAAAGTGCTCAACATCCCTCAATATTAGGAAAATACAAATCAAATCCATAATGAGATACCACCTTACACCAGTCAGAATGGCTAAAATGAACAAGTCAGGAAAAGACAGGTGTTGGTGAGGATGTGGAGAAAGGGGAACCCTTTTATACAGCTGGTGGGAATGCAAGCTGGTGAAGCTGTAAGTGCCTATTTAGCCAGAGCGATGCCATCTGGTTAAACAGTGATTTTGTTGTTTAAAGTAAAACTTAAGCTGTCTGAAGTTTAACTTGAGCAGTAAAACTTAAGCTGTCCCTGCTCCCCCCCACCCCCGACCCCATCCACCCCGCTCCCAGCCAGGGACTTACTTAAAAACAAGTCCCGGAAACCAGTCCCAGGTAACAAAGCCCAAATACAAGGGTGGGTCAGGCCAGGTGGAGGTATCCAATTGGTGGGGGCGCATACTGTCTCCCTAGCTACCAAGGAGTATGGGCTTTGCCCTTTGGGCGCCTTTTGCGTGCCAATTCTGACCAAGGTGATAGGATAGTTCAAATATCTACTAGGGTATTGTAATTCAATTGGCCACCCATGTGTGACCTAGCATGACTGTGCAGCTTTCTCTGTGTGCTACAATCTCATTGGCCACCTGTGCATGGCCAGGCCCAACCACATGGTCCTTGCCTTTAAAAGTTAGTCAGTAAGGCAGGGAGAAGTCGCCTCTTTGTAAGAGACGGCCCTGACTGGTCAGTTTGATTCTCGATGCTTAGCGTGAAATAAAGCTTTGCTTGACCTTCGCTTTGTATCAGTCTCGCTCCTTTGACCATGGACCCAACAAAGCCACCCTGGAAAACAGTATGGAGGTTCCTTAAGAAGGTGAAAATAGAGTTACCCTACAACCCTGCGATTGCACTGCTGGGTACTTTCCCCAAAGATACAAATGTAGTGATCTGAAGGGTCACCTGCACCCCAATGGCTATAGCAGCAATGCCCACACGAACCAAAGTATGCAAAGAGCCCAGACATCCATCAACAGATGAGTGGATATATATGGTCACATATACTATTGAGTATTATGCAGCCATAAAAAAATGAAGTCTTGCCATTTGCAATGACATGGATGGAACTAGAGGGTGTTATGCTACGTGAAATAAGTCAATCAGAGGACAATTATCCTATGATCTCACTGATATGTGGAATTTTTTTTTAAAGATTTTATTTATTTATCAGACAGAGATCACGAGTAGGCAGAGAGGCAGGCAGAGAGAGAGAGAGGAGGAAGCAGGCTCCCTGTTGAGCAGAGAGCCCGATGTGGGGCTTGATCCCAGGACCCTGGGATCATGACCTGAGCTGAAGGCAGAGGCCTTAACCCACTGAGCAACCCAGGCACCCCTGATATGTGGAATTTAAGAAACAAGACAGAGGATCAGAGGGGAAGAGGAAAAAGAAAGGAAGCAAGATGAAACCAGAGAGGGAGTCAAAGCAAAGAGACACATAATCTCAGGAAAAAACTGAGGGTTTCTGAAGGGAGGGGGGTTAGGGAATGGGGTGGCTGGTTGATGGTCATGAGGAGGGTATGTGCTGTGGTGAGCACTGTATGGTGTGTAAAACAGAAGGATCTCACCTGTATCCCTGAAACAAATAACACATTATATGATCACAATGGAAAAGAAGTGAAAGAAAAACATTTAGAATACAAATGTAAAATAAGTAAAAATAAATTAAAAAACAAACAAACAAATAAATAAATACTCTCACTAATAAGAAAGAAAGAAAGAAAGAAAGGAAGGAAGCATGCAAGCAAACAAGCGACTAAGCCACCTGGATTCACCACACTCCAATTTCAAGCTAGATTACAAATTTCTGCCAGTACCAATTTCAAGCTAGATTATAGATTTCTGCCAGTACTGTTATCAAACAGTATGGTACTGGCAGAAAAACAGACACACAGGACAGTGGAACACAACAGAAATCTCGGAAACATAATCATAGTACTTTTGGCAAAGTTTATTCATTCGTATATTAAAGGTATATTTAATCTTAGCTCTGATAGAATTTTTGACTCTGAATGGGAATTTATAATATTGATGTCCTGTTCCAATGTTTGCTACCAATAAATGCATTTTTAAAACATGCTGTTTTATATACATATATATTATAAAATAAGGATGATTTAGAATCCACACTTTTAGGAAAAATTAAATTCACCTTAATAAACCTACCACAGGAAAGGAAACATAGATATCCATCATCACAACTGAGAATATCACAAAAGAAGACAATCAGACACAACGTGGTGTCTGATGGAAGAATAGGATACTACTTAAGTAGTTCTGCCCAAATGTTCAACCTGTTGAAAGCTATAGATCCAGCTACTCATTTACTAAAACACAGTTTTCAGAGAAAAGTCCTACCAAAGAGTATGAAGACATCACCAATGAAGTCCACATTTATTCTGACAGGAAAAATATTTTCCCAACAAATAAACTGTAAGACCAGATAGAAGGAAGAAGGAAGGAAGGAAGCAAGGAAGCAAAGGAGGGAGGGAGGAAGAGAAGGAGGAAAGAAAGAAAGAAGATAACGAAAGAAGAGAAAGGAAGGAAGAAAGAAAGAAAAAGGAAGAAGGAAAAATAGATAGAAACCTCAGAAACCAACCCCCACATGTATGGTCTTAACTTATGACACAGCAGAAAATATAAAATGGGAAAAGACGTCTCTTCAGTGACTGGTACTGGGAAATCTGGACACTAAATGCAGAAGAATGGGACTGGATCACTTTCTTACACTGCACATACAAATTATGAGTGGATGAATGACTTGAACATAAGAACTGAATCCATAAACTTCCAAAAAGAAAACACAGGTAGTAAGTTTCTTGATACTGGTTTTGGGGAAGAGACTTTTACATCAGACACCAAAAGCAAAGGCAACAAAAGCAAAAATAAACAAGTGGAAGGACATCAAGCTGAAATTTCTGCATGACAAAAGAAACCATCAAACCCTTAAAGGCAACCTCCTCAAGGAGAAAAAATATCTGCATATTCTATGTGTGAGAAAAGGCTAATATCCAAAATACAGAAAACACTCCTTCAAATCCAAACAAAAACTGAATAAAAACTGAGAAATATGTGAATAGACACTTTCCAAAGATGGCATACAGGTGGCCAACTGACACAGAGAAAGTTGTTCAACATCACTAATCGTCGTCAGGGAAACAGAAGTCAAAAGAGCCATCAACCATCACCTCACAACTGTGGGAACGGCAATCGTCCCAGAGACAGATATCCGGTGTGATCAAGGGTATATACACAAGGGGACCCTGTGCACTGTTGGTAGGAATGGAAATTGGTGCAGCCACTGTGACAAATGATGTGGAGATTCCAGGAAAAATTAATAGAACTACCACATGACCCGGTAACTGCTCTACTGAGTATTTCTTTGGAGAACACAGAAACACTCCCTCCAAAGGAGAGGTGCACTCTCATGTTCATGGCAGCATTATTCACGATAACCAGGCTTGGAAATGGTGACCTTGGGAGAATTATGCTAAGTAACTCAGACACAGAAAGACAAACACCAGAGGCTCTCATGGACATTCCACATGGAAAAAAAATACTGAGTACATAGATAATGAGAACAGATGGGTGGTTCCAAATTCAGAGATGGTGAGGGGAAATGGGTGAAGGTAGTCAAAGGTGCCATGTTTGAGTGATAAAATCCACAAGTCATGGAATGTTCTGTGCAAAATAGAGATGAAAGCTAACCCTGAAGGATGGGGTACAGGCTCCCCCGCTACATACAAATTCAGTGTTCCCAGGAAACCTTTCACAGCAGAAGTGGTGTAAGTGGAAAAAGGAATTACTGTTCATTTCTACAGAAAAATGAGTGAGTGTGCTCAGACACCAAAAGTTCCTTCTCTTTGGATCCTCTTAGGCCTCAGGACACAACATCCTCACGGATGCCCAAAATAAATGGAGATAAAGCACAGCAGATGCTCACAGACACAATTTAAAGTGCTGGTGGCTGGACGTGGAGAGCAGTGCCCAGGAAGGAGCTGGTTGGGGTGCATGGCGCCTCTGTGGTGGTTCCCCACAAAACAGATCCTGAACGCGATGCACACTTTTTGACTTTTTTCATGAGAGAGAAATCCTCTTCAGGTTTTTTCCTGCTACCAGAGCTGCGTAATAACATACATCTTTCGAAAAAGCCAAGTGTCTTACCATGAACTTTGAGAAAAGTAGGGAAGACTTGTACTTGAAAGTTGCTGAAGGGGTAGAAGTTCCGAGTTCTCCTGGACACAAACAACAGCAGGTTCACTGTGAAAGGCACCTTCCTCAACAGGTGGAACACGGACTACCTGTTACCCCCAGAAACCTCCTCTTTCGCCTCGCTCGTGACAACCCATAAGAGCTTGGACTTACCTCAATTCCTCCTTTCTCCCATTCCAAATATTGAACCCATCAGCAAACCCTGTGAGCTCCACCTTCAATAGGTACCCTGTGTAGCACTAATCCCTCCTTCCAAGGCTGCCTGTCTGTCCCATACTGGAGCCCATCTCTTGCCTCACTTCCTGGAAAAGCTTCATCATTGACCTCCCTTGCCCATCCTCAACCTGCATCATCTATTCTCAACCCTGTAGCCAGGATGGCCCAGTGAAACAGGGTCCCATGGGGTCACAGCCCTGCCATGACTTTCTGTCACCCTACTGTCACCTCTCTGAGGTCATGTCCTAAGCTGTCTCCTGTGGCCACAGGGCTTGCTGCACCTGGACATATGTGGTATGCACCTGCCCCAGGGCCTTTGCATATGCTTTCCCTTCCTTTTAGAAGATTTCTTCATTGATATAACTCACGTTTTTTTTGGATTTGACTCAAGCATCACCTTTCTAGTGGAGACACACCTGGCCCCTATGTGAATAGCAAGCACCACTGCCACCTTCCCCTTCAGCACCTTAGCCTTGTCTCCTGCTTTCTATTTCCAGATCAGTTATCACATTGACCAGGTCATCTTGGCAAAGGAGAAACAGAAACCTACTAAGATGGTTTCACCACTGACTCCCTCTGATTTCCTAGTCCAGAGCCCTGTGGGAAAAGGTGACCAGAGCTCTTGCAGAGCCCGGATGCCCAGGTCAGTAGGTCCCCCTATGGCACCCTGAAGACCATCAGGAAAATGAGCCCTAAAAGGAGTTCACTGGCACATGAAACCTGAAACCAGACACCTTCCAGGTGAGCACACACACTTCCTCCCCTTGTCTGATGTGCTCACCTGAGAAAGCTGAGCAGAGAAGTATCCCAGGGTCCAAATCTCCCTCTGGCCAAGGTCCTGGGAAACAGACATCTCTCCTCCCTGCACCAGCCACCTGTGATTGATGTCCAGCATCCTCCTGTGCTGGGGCAGAATGGTGCACCTGTCCCTCTTTCCTGGGATGTCATCACAAACCAGGCTTTGTTGCACACTTTTCAGGAAGGAACCTGCAGCAGCAACAGCAGAACAGGAGCGGGCTACCCAGGATTGGTGTCAGTCTCGCACATCAGGCCCCATGTGGAACTAGAGCTTCAAGGAGACTGGTGTGCTGTATGGCCTTGGAACCTCATGGCAGGAGCTGAGATTTCAGTTCCAAATGAAAACCGGCCTCTTGCACACAGCACAGGAGAGTGGAGGATTTCTCAGGAGTGTGGTTCTGGAGGAAGAGCTTTTGCTGGCTGAATTCACAGAAGCCAGGAGAGGACACCTGCGGTGCCTCGTCCGAGGAAGCAAGGGGCACACTGGGCAAGAATCCAGAATGCTGTCTGTGGGCTGCTTCTCACCAAGCCCCCTGCTGAGACGAGGGCTGGAGAACCCAACAGGAAGCAAGTTTCCTATCACATCTGCAGCAGGAGGGCTGGCTGGGGAGCAGAGCCCTGTCCCTGGAGCAAGCTGGCCTATGCATCAAGAGCGAAGGACCCACTGTAACCTCACAATCTCCCAGCTATCTAATCTGACTCCCCTGCCAGGCTCACACCTGCTGACACGGTGACTCCTAAGACCCAGAGACTGCTTTCCTCCCCAGCTCAATGCTGCTCACAGAGAAGCCAACTCCAGCCTCAGAAACACGTTCGTCCTTAGCTCTGGAATTCCCTGGGTTTGTCTACACTGGCCCACTCAGGTGTCCCTTCCAGATCATTCCTCCAGTTCCCTAGGGTTTTGAGCCACCTTCAAGCTGCCCTTCAAAAGGCCGGACTGAGGGACTCTGTGTGCGGGAATCTTGGACCACATCCTCCATGAACACCAATGCTTCTAAGTCCAAGCTTCAAACCCTCACTCCCTGGGCATGGAGCACCATGTCAGCATGAACACTGCTCTTTCAAGTCTCTTGTCTCCCATTCCTTCAACTCAGAAACCAAGCACCAGTCCACCACTCTATTTTCCCTTCAGAGAAGTAAGGAAGAGGATAGAATAAAACACTAACTGTGGAGGGAGGAGCAAGATGGTGGGGGTGTAGGAGATCTAAATATCATCCTGTCCCAGGAGTTCTGCTGGATAGCTATCAAACCATTCTGAAAACCTACTAACTCAGTAAGAGGTAGACGAGAAGAAGAGCAGCAATTCTAGGAACAGAAAATCAGCCACTTTCTGGAAGGTGAGACATGCAGAGAAGTAAATCCAAGGTAACCTACAGGAAGATAGACTGTGGGGGGAGGGGCCGGCTCCTGGCAGGTGATAGAGCAGCAGAGCACAAAATCAGAAATTTTGTAAGTCTGCTCCACTGAGGGACGTGGTTCCAGAGGTTCAGTGGTGGGTAGAACTCTCTCAGGGACAGTGTGATCACAGGACCCGCAGGGTCACAAAAAGATGAGCAGTGTCTGAGGGTGGCAGAGCTCCCAGGTATTGGAGTAGGGAAGCCAGCTCCAGAGATGGGGCCGAGGAATTGGTTCTCAGCTCAGGCTTACCTTAAACCATGATCCCAGGCACAGTTGGCCACTGCTCTTCAAGGAGTGTCCCCACAAGTGGCAGATCTGTGGAGACCCCCTCCTTCCTGGCGTGGGAGTGAACAGCAGGGATCTGCTGGGTTTGGAGACTCCAAATGGGGCTGTACTTCTTTGATAGAAACTCTTGGTCACAGGCTGGAAGAGCAGGGAGTACAGCTAGGGGAAAGGAAGACGGGAGGGATTGACAGCTTTTCTCTGAAGGCGCACTGAGGAGCGGGGCTGAGCTCTCAGCTACTATGGGGCCGGAGATTGGGAGGCCCCCATTTTCATTCCCGTCCTCCAAAACTCTATGAAAAGGGGAAAGTGTTTAGGGAACAAAAGCTCTTGAGACCAAAACCAGGCAGATTACATAGCCTGGCTTCTGGCAAAGGTGGTACAAATCTGCCTTGGGCAAAGACATTTGAGAATCACGGCAACAGGCCCCTTCCCCAGGAGATCAGCAAGAATATCCAGCCAAGTTCACTGATACTGAGAGCTTCAGGACTCCACAGCTTAGAGAAGGCAACACATAGAATTCATGGCTTTCCCCCCATGATTCTTTAGTCTTTCAAAGTTAAATTTTTTTAATTTTATTTTTTTATTCTATTTTTTAATTTTTCCTCTTTCCTATTTTAGCCTTTTTAAACTATATTATCTTATCAGTACATTTTAAAAAATCTTTTTAAACTTTTTATTTTTATAGTCATATTCTCTTCCTACTTTGTACTTAACCTTATTTTTTGTATATATATAGGTTTCTTTTTTCTTTAAAATGTTGGGATACAATTCTTCTAATAGATCAAAATATACCTTTAGGGGGCGCCTGGGTGGCTCAGTGGGTTAAGGCCTCTGCCTTCGGCTCAGGTCATGATCCCAGGGTCCTGGGATCGAGCCCCACATCGGGCTCTCTGCTCAGTGGGGAGCCTGCTTCCTCCTCTCTCTCTGCCTGCCTCTCTGCCTACCTGTGATCTGTCAGATAAATAAAAATCTTTAAAAAAAATATATATATACCTTTAATCTAGCGCATGGCTTTGTTCTAGTCTCCAGCCTGATCACATTCTTTCCTCTTTTTTTTTTCTTTTTCAACCAACTTATCTTATCAATTCCTTTTTTAGAATACTTTTTAATTTTCATCTTTACAGTCATATTCCATCCCTTCATTGTGTTTACCTTTATCTTTGTAATATATATATGTTTTTCTTTCTTTTAAACTTTGGGAAGCAGTTTCTTCTAACAGACCAAAATATAACCAAAATCAAGTGTGCAGCTCTGTTCTATTCACCAGTCTAATACATATATATATTTTTCTTTCTTTTTCCCCCTTTCTTCTCCCCCCAGTTTTGGGTGTCTTCTGATTTGGTTAGTGTATATTTTTCTGGGGTCGTTGCTACCCTTTTAGTATTTTGTTCTCCCATTCTTACCTGGATAAAATGGCAAGGGGGAAAACTCACCACAAAAAACAGAACAAACAAAACAAAACAAAAAAACAAAAAAACCCAAGAGGCACTACCAACAGTTAGGGACCTAATCAACATGGACATTAGTAATATGTGGGAACTGAAGTTCAGAATGACAATTATCAAGGTGCTAGCTGGGCTCAAAAAAAGCATGGAAGATATTAGAGAATTCCTTTCTGAAGAAATAAAATCCCTTTCTGGAGAAATAAAAGAGGTAAATCTAACCAAGTTGAAATTAAAAAAGCTATTAATGGAGTACAGTAAAAAAATGGAAGCTCTTACTGCTAGGATAAATGAGGCAGAAGAGAAAATTAGAGACATAGAAGACCAAATGATGGAGAATAAAGAAGCTGTGCAAAAGAGGGACAAACAACTACTGGACCACGAGGGGAGAATTTGAGAGATAAGTGATACTGTAAGGCAAAACAATATTAGAATAATTGGTATCCCAGAAGAAGAAAGAGAGAGAGGGGCAGAAGGTATATTGGAACAAATTATAGCAGAGAATATCCCTAATTTGGTGAAGGGAACAAGGATCAAAATCCAGGAGGCACAGAGAACCCACCTCAAAATCACTAAAAATAGGTCCACACCCTGTCTTCTAATAGTAAAACATACAAGTCTCAGTGACAAAGAGAAAATCCTGAAAGCAGCTTGGGATAAGAAGTCAGTAACATACAATGGTAGAAATATTAGATTGGTAGCAGACCTATCCACAGAGACCTAGCAGGCCAGAAAGGACTGGTGGCATGCCATGTTCAGAGCACTGAATGAGAAAAATGTGTAGCCAAGAATACTTTATCTAGCTAGGCTGTCACTGAAAATAGAAGAAGAGATAAAAAGCTTCCAGGACTAACAAAAACTAAAGGAATTTGCAAATACCAAACCAGACCTATAGGAAATATTGAAAGAGGTCCTCTAAGCAAAGAGAGAGCCTAAAAGTAACAAATCAGAAAGGAACAGAGACAATATACAGTAACAGTCTCCTTACAGACAATACAATGGCACTAAATTCATATCTTTAAATAGTTACCCTGAATGTAAATGGGCTAAATGCCCCAATCAAAAGACACAGGGTACCAGAATGGATTAAAAAAAAAAAAAAAACCCATCGGTATGCTCTCTATGAGAAACTCATTTTAGACCCAAAGATATCTCCAGATTTAAAGTGAGGGGGAGGGACACAATTTATCATACTAATGGACATCAAAAGAAAGCTGGGGTTATAATCCTTATTTCAGATAAATTAGATTTTAAGCCAAAGACTATAATAAGAGATGAAGAAGGACACTATATCATACTTAAAGGGTCTGTCTAAAAAGAAGATATAACAATTTTAAATATCTGTACTCCTAACATGGGAACATCCAATTATATAAACCCATTAATAACAAAATCAAAGAAACACATCAACAATAATACAATAATAGTAGGGATATTTAACACCCCCCTCACTGAAATGGACAGATCATCTAAGCAAAAGATAAACAAGGAAATAAAGGGTTTCAATGACACACTGGGCCAGTTGGACATCACAGATATATTTAGAACATTCCATCCCAAAGCAACAGAATACACATTCTTCTCTAGTGCACATGGGACATTCTCCAGAATAGATCACATCCTGGGTCACAAAACAGCTCTCAACTGGTACTAAAAGATTGGGATCATTCCCTACATATTTTCAGACCACAATGCTTTGAAACTAGAACTCAATCACAGGAGCAAAGTTGGAAAGAACTCAAATACATGGAGGCTAAATGTATCCTAGTAAAGAATGAATGGGCCAACCAGGAGATTAAAGAAGAATTAAAATAATTCATGGAAACAAATGAAAATGGAAACACAACTGTTCAAAATCTTTGGGACACAGCAAACGTGGTCCTGAGAGGAAAATCTATAGCAATGCAAACTCTTCTCAAGAACCAAGAAAGCTCTCAAGTACAAAACCTATCCCTACCCCCAAAGGAGCTGGATAAAGAGCAGCCTAGAAAGCCTATACCCAGAATGAGAAGAGAAATAATAAAGATTAGAGCAGAAATCAATGAAGTAGAAACCAAAAGAATAGTAGAATGGATCAATGAAACTAGGAGCTGGTTCTTTGAAAGAATTAATAAGATTGATAAGCCCCTGGCCAGGGGCCTTTTTTCTCCAAAAGAAAAGAGAAAGGACCCAAATTAATAAACTCATGAATGAAAGAGGAGAGATCACAACCAACACCAAATAAATACAAACAATTATAAGAACATATTATAAGCAACTATACACCAGCAAATTTGACAATCTGGAAGAAATGGATGCATTCCTAGAGAGACATAAACTACCAAAACTGAACCAGGAAGAAATAGAAAACCTGAACAGACACATAACCAGTAAGGAGATTGATACAGTCATCAAAAATCTCCCAATAAACAAGAGCCCAGGGCCAGACAGATTCCCAGGGGAATTCTACCAAACATTTAAAGAAGAATTAATACCTACTCTCCTGAAACTGTTCCAAAAAACAGAAATGGAAGGAAAACTGCCAAACTCATTTTAAGAGGCCAGCATTACCTTGATCCCCAAACCAGACAAAGACCCCATTAAAAAGTAGAATTACAGACCAATATCCTTGATGGACATGGATGCAAAAATTCTCACCAAAATACTAGCCAGTAGAATCCAATAGTACATTAAAAGTGTTATTCACCATGACCACGACCAAGTAGGATTTATTCCTGGGCTGCACGATTGATTCACCATCTGCAAATCAATAAATGTGATACAATACATTCATAAAAGAAAGAACAAGAACCATATGATACTCTCAGTAGATGCTGAAAAAGCATTTGACAAAGTATAGCATCCTTTCTTAATCAAAGATCAAACTCAAACTTGATCAAAACTCTTCACAGTGTTGGGATAGAGGATACATACCTCAATATCAGCAAAGCCATCTATGAAAAACCCACAGTGAATATCATTCTCAATGAGGAAAAACTGAGAACTTTTCCCCTAAAGTCAGGAATATGGCAGGGATGTCCACTGTCACCACTGCTATTCAACATAGTTCTAGAAGTCCTAGCCTCAGCAATCAGACAACAAAAAGAAATTAAAGGCATCCAAGTCAGCAAAGAAGTCAAACTCTCACTCTTTGCAGATGATAGGATACTTTTGGTGGAAAACCCAAAGGACTCCACTCCAAAACTCCTAGAACTCATACAGGAATTCAGTAAAGTGTCAGGATATAAAATCAATGCACTGAGGTGTGCCTGGGTGGCTCAGTGGATTAAGCCTCTGCCTTCAGCTCAGGTCATGATCTCAGGGTCCTGGGATCCAGCCCCATGTCGGGCTCTCTGCTCAGCAGGGAGCCTGCTTCCCCCTCTCTCTGTCTGCCTCTCTGCCTACTTTTTTAAAGATTTTACTTATTTATTTGACAGACAGAGATCATAAACAGGCAGAGAGGCAGGCAGAGAGAGGGAGAGGGGGAAGCAGGCTCCCTGCTGAGCAGAGAGCCCGACATGGGGCTGGATCCCAGGACCCTGAGATCATGACCTGAGCTGAAGGCAGAGGCTTAACCCACTGAGCCACCCAGATGCTCCGAATCTCTCTCTTTGTCAAATAAATAAAGTATTAAAAAAAATAAAATCAGTGCACTGAAATCAGTTGCGTTTCTACACACCAACAAGACAGAAGAGAGAGAAATTAAGGAGTTGATCTTATTGACAATTGTACCCAAAACCATAGGATACCTAGGAATAAACCTAACCAAAGAAGCAAAGAATCTGTACTCAGAAAACTATGAAGTACTCATGAAAGAAATTGGGGAAGACACAAAGAAATGGAAAAACGTTCCATGTTCATGGATTGGAAGAACAAATGTTGTGAAAATGTCTATGCTACCTAAAGCAATCTACACGTTTAATGTAATACCTATCAAAATACCAACAGTGTTTTCAAAGAAATGGAACAAATAATCCTAAAATTTATATGGAATCATAAAAGACTCTGAATAGCCAGAGGAATGTTGAAAAAGAAAACCAAAGTTGGTGACATCAGAATTCCAGACATCAAGCTCTATGACGAAGCTGTCATCATCAAGACACTGGTACTGGCACAAAAACAGACATATAGATCTATGGAACAGAATAGAGAGTCCAGAAATGGACTCTCAACTCTATAGTCAACTCATCTTCAACAAAGCAGGAAAGAATGTCCAATGGAAAAAAGATAGTCTCTTCAACAAATGGTGTTGGGAATATTGGACAGCCACACGCAGAAGAATGAAACTGGACCATTTCCTTACACCACACAGAAAAATAGTCTCAAAATGGATGAATGACCTCAATGTGAGACAGGACTCCATCAAAATCCTTGAGGAGAACATAGGCAGCAACCTCTTCGACCTCAGCCGCAGCAACTTCCTCCTAGAAACATTGCTAAAGGCAAGGGAACAAGGGCAAAAATGAACTATTTGGACTTCATCAGGATCAAAAGCTTCTGCACAGCAGAGGAAACAGTCAACAAAACCAAAAGACAACTGATTGGTAGAAGATATTTGCAAGTGACATATCAGATAAGGGGATAGTAACCAAAATCTAGAAAGCGCTTATCAAACTCAACACCCAAAGAACAAATAATCCAATCAAGAAATGGGCAGAAGACATGAACAGACATTTCAGCAAAGAAGACATCCACATGGCCAACAGTCATATGAAAAAGTGCTCAACATCACTCGGTATCAGGGAAATACAAATCAAAACCCCATTGAGGTACCACCTCACACCAGTCAGAATGGCTACAATTAACAAGTAAGGAAATGACAGATGTTGGCGAAGATGTGGAGAAAGGGGTACACTCCTACACTGTTGGTGGGAATGCAACTGGTGCAGCCACTCTGGAAAACAGTATGGAGGTTCTTGAAAAAGTTGAATATAGAGTTACCCTATGACCCAGCAATCACACTACTGGGTATTTACCCTAAAGATACAAATGTAGGGATCCAAAGGGGCACTGAAACCAAATGTTCATAGCAGCAATGTCTATAATAGCCAAACTGTGGAGGGAGCCTAGATGTCCATCAACAGATGAATGGATAAAGAAGATGTGGTATATATATATATAATGGAATACTATGCAACCATCAAAACCCCTGAAATCTTGCCATTTGCAAAGATGTGGATGGAACTAGAGAGTATTATGCTAAATGAAATAAGTCAATCAGAGAAAGACAATTATCACATGACCTCTCTGATATGAGGAATTTGGGAGGCAGGGCAGGGGTCATGGGGGGTAGGGAGGAAAAAATGAAACAAGATGGGATCAGGAGGGAGACAAACCATAAGACTCCTAATCTCACAAAACAAACTGAGGGTTGCTGGGGGGTGGGGTGGTAGGAATAGGGTGGCTGGGTTATGGACACTGGGGAGGGTATGTGCTATGGTGAGTGCTGTGAAATGTGTAAACCTGGTGATTCACAGACTGATTTCCCAGAACAAATAATACATTATATGTTAATTTTTAAAAAAGGAATAAAAATAAGTCTTTGGAAATAAATAAGCATCTCTTACAATGTGCACACACAAAACTGCAGGGATGTAAACTGGATCATAATTGAGATTCTTGGGTGCTTGGGTGGCTCAGTGGGTTAAGCCTTCAGCTCAGGTCATGATCCCAGGGTCCTGGGATCATGCCCCACATCTGGCTCTCTGCTCGGCAGGGAGCCTGCTTCCCCCCCCTCTCTCTGCCTATCTTTCTGCCTACTTGTAATCTCTGTCAAATAAATAAATAAAATCTTTAAAAAAATTGAGATTCTTTCTCATATCTAGTTACCAAAACTTCATTCTTCATTGTATATACTTAATTTACCATGAATACTTCTGTTTATGAAAAAGTAAGACAATATAATAAGAAAATACAATTTGGGCTTCCTCCCCTCCAATTTTTATATACAGAATTGACTGTAGTATATTTTAGCCAATAATAGTAATTTATATTTATTAATCATTTACTATGTGCTAAGCACAGTCTTAAATATCTTATATCCTAATCAATCCTCACAAATATATGAAATATTTACTGAAATCTTCAGTCCCACTTAAAGGTAAAGGAAGTAAGTAATTGAGACTTCAGGTAAATTTCCCAAGACATCACAAATAGTAAGTGGAAGAACTGAGGTTTGAACCAACGCAGTTGGGTACAGACTCTTTGCTGTTCATCTTCATTCTTTTTGTCTAAATTAGACTCTACAGTAGGGATCATGAATGCAAAAAGAAGGCAAATTGGGACCATAGAGTTTAGAAATGGGTATATTGGTAAACTGTCAACAATGCTTAATAATTGAAGTCATTATGTCCAGGATTGTCCTGGGTTATTCCCTCTCTTGTTTTATTACAATTAATAGGGCTTCTTTTATTCTCAAATTTTCCTTGTTTGGGAAATTAATTACAAATTCATCGTATAAATAAAGCATTTGTGCTATTAGAACATAAGCTAACATTTCAAGGTTATCAATAAACAGGACTTGACATGTTGAAATTAAGGTTATCACAGACTCTCTTATTTGGGGGGAGAGTCAGTCATTGCACTTCAAATTAAATCAAAGTATGATAAATTAGATACAGAAAATATTTGGGAAAAATACAGGTAGAGATTACTCAATGATATTGTTGATGGAACTGATGTGTGCTCAATATGTTTCTTCACATATTTATACAACAGGGAAGGTAATCATTGACTTACTTCCTGTTTTTTATTTAGTGATGCATTTCAGTTTATCCACTGTGGTGCATACCTCATACTGATGAGCTAGGAAAGATACCTAAAGCTAAAAGAACAGATTGAACTTCCAGCTTGAGAAAAAATACACTGTATTCATTTAAAATATTTTAAAACTCACCATCATTATTCTCCAAAACTCCAAACTACAGGACGGTTTATTGAAGATGTGACATGGAAAACTTCAGATGCCTTTGGTAAGGAGAGATTATGACATTACTTATGTGCATTATAGCTCCCATAAATCTATTGTTATATCAACTGAACAACCTTATCAACCCCTCCCCTCCACAAGAAAAAAGGTAGAAAAACCTTTGGAGAATATTTCATGGGGCATGAATTAAATAATAAAATAAATCTCTCATTCATAGAACATGGTGATTAGAATAAATTATATCTTTTTAAAATTTGACTCATCAATATACACAAGTATTTATATATAGACCAAAAATATTTAATGTAAAGTACTTAAACCTGATTATATAAAACCGGTAGGCTACATAAAACAAGTAGCACACATAGAAGTAAAAAATAAAAAAAAAGATTTTTATGAAACAATAACAAACTTTTGACAACATTGCTCTAAAAACGAAACCATGAATGTATGCATTGGGTAATTGGTACCATCACTCAGGACTGGCTGACAAGTTTTTGTATGTATGTATGTACGTATGTATGTATGTATTTATTCTGTAAATCTCATGTTGTTTTTCATTTCTCCGGTCTCTGTTTTGTCTTGTGGGTAATGGTCTTTGTTACATAAGGTTATAAGTGATGTTAATGAGAGCACCTAACAGAAATACACAAAGTATCCACCTTGTCATTACTAGGGCACAGGATTAAAGTTCCCTCTAAGCAAAGCATAAAAGGGAAATCAGAGGAAGTGATTTAGTATTTTCAAGCAGGAAATTAGCTGCTTTAATGCGTTTTGCAATTTACTGTTTCCAAGGGAGAAAGCAAAGCATGAGTGTTTCAACAGGGGCAGGGTTCTCTTTTAACTTTCCAAAATTTATGTACATTTCTAATAATATTGCAAGTAAAGAGTGCTAGCAACTCAAATTCAAAGCAATACTGAATAGAAAATTTAAAGGTCAACATTCCATAGTATTTTTGTTGAAATACTATCAATAGAAAGTCTCCATTTATTAGACTCCTCTAGTTCATAGCTATGTTACCTCTAAACATTGTATTTCTTCCTAAAGATGATATTTCATTTCACCTTCTATCTAAAAGGGTAAGGATTTTCCTCCCAGATAAATGAATGTAATTAAAGTGAATATATTTTTAAAAACGACATCAGCTTTCTATCTTTTCATTTGATGAAGCCTCCCTTTTAAAATAAAACAAATAGTAACACTATCCATTTTAAGCAAGTTCTTTCCCTATATTAATGCATGTATCATGTTTCTCTTTTTAAGTCTGAAAATGTCTCACTGAGTCTTCCTTGTCAACTGGTTATTAAAAATAGAGCATGATTTTCTTCCACCTCTTTGCTCTACTTTACAATGCTTTTAGAGTGAGACCAGGTCAGAAGTACAAAGAGTGTACAGATAAGTGGGAAACAAGGATTGCATAAACAAGAATAAGCATGTTTTGAAACTAATCAAGAACCTTAGTCACTGGTCATGAGCATTCCAAAGGAGGTGCAGGGATGAGCTAATATGTCCCAGCAGGAATACGATGGTGCTTGCTTAAGGGTGTCAGGGCAGAGATGGACAGAACTTGAGGCTGCGTAAACAAGAATTCATAGACTTGGGGACACTTTTCCAACTTAGAGTTTAACAACCAGTGAAGACCCAGAAAACAGAACAAGTTCACTGCTGGAGTGGCCCTTAAAAACCTGGAGAGAATGATTGTCCACTGAACAAAGTGGGAATGCCTGAGTTTCCCTGGGATACAGTTCTAGAAGGAGTCAAAATGGCTCAGAAAGGTGCCTTTGCAGGAGGGAATATATTATGGGAGACCAGACCACTCCATGGAGGGTTATATTCTGTAAGAATGCCCAGAGGGCACATCCATTTACCAAAGTCATCAGGAACACCACTGGTGAAAGGGGTACTGATACCATTTTGTACTGTACAGACTTTCTTCTGTAGGTCAGGGCTGATGGTAAGAAAGACGATCACAGGGGCGCCTGGGTGGATCAGTGGGTTAAGCCGCTGCCTTTGGCTCAGGTCATGATCTCAGGGTCCTGGGATCGAGTCCTGCATCGGGCTCTCTGCTCAGTGGGGAGCCTGCTTCCCCCTCTCTCTCTGCCTGCCTCTCTGCCTACGTGTGATCCTTCTCTCTCTGTCAAATAAGTAAATAAAATCTCTTTAAAAAAAAAAAAAAAGAAAGACGATCACAGAGTTTGGCTTTAGAGCAATAGAAAAGATGGAACACCAAAGCAACAGTGAAGAGGTGGGAGTTTTTAACTTCCAGAAGCCAAAGGACCACAGTTACTATAGTGACCTGCATATCAGAAAGATAAGCAAGGGTCTCCACCCCCAGGAAGTTAAGGAGATGGTTAGTAAAGCATAGTGTCTTGGACAGCAAAAGAGTTGGGCAGAAAATGGATTTGGATGCAGATAGCTTCTTCTTTCCTTTTTATGTCACTTGTATTTGTGTATCTTCCTTTTCCTCTCATTTGATGTCTATTTATTCTCACAATATAAACCTTTTCAAGATTATATTCAACAGATATGTGTATATGTTATATACACAGCCATATCAGTATTCTCCACCAAACTGAGAGAAGTCTAAGGGGTAAAACAAAATCACCAGCGTCCATTTTTCTCTTTATAAATTCTAGCCTTCATTGTTCGGTGTTTCTCTCCACCATTTCTTGGCACTCAATAACCTTTTCTGCCTTTATTCATTCACTTGGCTGATGTTCACTGAGTGTATATTACGTGCTAGTTTTACTGGAGACACAAAAGTGAACAAAACAAAATTTGTGCCCATTTGGCCCTTCCATTCTTGGAGCGAGAAAGAGACACTAGAGAAACAATCAGGTGAAGTACAGGCAGTGATTGCTGCTCTGGAAAAACTCAAGTGAGGTCAGTAGGATGAGGCGCCCCGATCTCGTGGGGAGGTATGGTTTTGTCGTATTCTCCTCTCCTCTCTGTTAAACCGTGGTTTTAATAGATTTTATGTATTTATTTGAGAGAGAAAGAGAGCATGAGAAGGGTGAGGGTCAGAGGGAGAGGCAGACTCCCTGCCAAGCAGGGAACCAGATACGGGACTCGATCCCAGGACTCTAGGATCATGACCTGAAATGAAGGCAGTTGCTTAACCAATTGAGCCACACAGGTGCCCCAAACTGTGGTTTTTTTAAAGGAACAGTTTTCATCTCAGTCTGCGGAGGCTGAAAGAGAGTACTAAGGGATAGTAGTATTTGTGATTTTCATTCATGGTATAACCTAAGATTCCATCCTTTTTGGGCCCAGGAAGCATTTGAAGAGATCAGACAAAAGAACCTAATTCTTTTCTTTGGACCAGCACTGAGTCCTCTGCTTATATATTATCCCCAACCCTTGCATCAATATCTTGAACATTTTTATATAAATTATAAAGATGATAAAAACAGAAAAGATCTGAACTTCTTTTTGATCCTTCTATCAGAGCACCCACCACAAAATCAAAGTTTTCTCCAAACACATAGGTTCTACTATTTCTATGAGATGATGTCCAGACAAGGATGCAGATAAGTCAACCAGACATCCAAGCTCTAGTCTCCTGCATTGAATTCTGTGAGGCATTTAAACATTGCTGGGGATAGAGGCTGTCACTGCCAGTAAAGGCTGACGGTACAGGCTGTTTTGCTCAGATGGTAGCAAGGTAGTATTCGCTGCCACTTTGGTGATAATAGTTAAGAATCTCACATCCTGTTAAATTCTGTCATCACACCAATAGCTTAGTTTAGGCAAAGCCAATGTCACACTGATCTTCTAGTTCAGAGAAGAGATATATTGTCTCTGAAATAATAGGAAGAATCAGTGGCCCTTCTTTCTTCCTCTCTTCAGCACCAGAGAGCATCTGTCTGTTTTTCTCTTGCTGTTTGAACAGTGGTTCTACCCTGAACAGACACTTGAGTCCTCATTGACATTTGCTGCTGTTCTGAAGAAGACATTGGGCAGCAATTTGAAAAATTACGGTGGGGGGGGGTGCGCCTGGGTGGCTCAGTGTGTTAAAGCCTCTGCCATCGGCTCAGGTCATGATCCCAGAGTCCTGGGATCAAGCCCCACATCTGGCTCTCTGCTCAGCAGGGAGCCTGCTTCCTCCTCTCTCTCTCTGCCTGTCTCTCTGCCTACTTGTGATCTCTGCCTGTCAAATAAATAAATAAAATCTTTAAAAAAAAATTGCGGTGGGTTTTTTTTAGAAGACGTCATGTCTCATGGCATTTTTTTGGTCATATTGTCTTTTCTTGGTAGCTGTGTAGAAGCATTAATAGGACAGGAGGCTCCATAACCTCTGTGCCCTGACATCAATGAGCTGGCCTGGGCCTCACGCTATCATCTGTAAAATGAGCCACACAGAAAAGAAATGGCAAAACCATACTAATCATATGAATTACGGAACATTCTATTTTGGCAGAGTTTCATCTTGAGAGATATATTTCAAACTGTAATTTATTTCATTTTTTATTTGGAAAACAAATTGTAATCTCAAAAAGATGGTA
The DNA here is from genome assembly GCF_002288905.1 of Enhydra lutris kenyoni. Taxonomy (NCBI): domain Eukaryota; kingdom Metazoa; phylum Chordata; class Mammalia; order Carnivora; family Mustelidae; genus Enhydra; species Enhydra lutris. Next base: position 11,870,120 of record NW_019154101.1, read on the forward strand.
AATATGTATTGGAATTAGATGAGGGATTTTGTTACTATGTGAGACCAATAACATGTTGGAAAGCATGATCTTTAAATCACTGGGAATACAAGAGTGCTGAGAAAGTCAAAGTTGCTTGAAAGGCGTATTTCAAATTGGGTCACATACACGTTGCTGCGGCCATTTACAGCCAAATCTATGCTAGGTGATGGGAAATCGAAAGAACATAATGCTGGAGTCAAATCCTTCCCTTAAATACCAGATGCTGGTAGCTGTGGCCAGATTGCTTATGCTCTAACTTAAAATCAGTAAAACTCTCAGTCATTTATTTACTCCCATATAAGGGCTTAAAAACAGAAAAGGCCAAATTTGAGTGCCCAGGCTATGTTTAAATAGCTCTGGACTCAAAGAAATCTGATTAGAGGAAAGAACAAGACTGCTGGTAAGCAAATAACAGAAAAGGAAAAGAATGGCCTCCATGTTTTGTTTTGTTTCATTTCATTTTGTCTTGTTTTGCATTGCTTTATTTTTTATTTATTCTTATTTTCGAATCCTTTAAATTTATTTCTTTAACATCTTAATTTTATTTTATTTTTTTCAGTGTTCCAAGACTCACTGTTTATGCACCACACCAAGTTCTCCATGCAATATGTGCCCTCCTTAGTACCCCACCATTGGTCTTGTACTGAGAGAGCAGATTTTCAGCTAATAATACCTCTACCGTCAACCTAGTAATGCTTGATATGAGCTGCATCTCTCTGGTTATCCCTGGATGCTTGGCTCCGAAAAATATATTAATATCATCAACAACAAAGGCAAGATCAAATGGGAGAAATAAAACTCCATCAACACAATCAGTACAGTGGGGACCACAAACCAGAGCAGAGCATAGCATTCCTCCTATTTGCAAGGCCGTCTCCTTCTTTGTCTGATTGCATCCGTCTCCTGCGTATTAAACACACTTGCAATCCCAGTGAATACTCTGCAAAGAGTTCAGCAGAAATCATTGACTACAGTGCCATTGTCATGTGAGCTACAATTTTTTTCCTGCCTAAGTGCCTAGAAAATCCCAGCTATGCGTGGATCCTTTACACCGATTTTGATTTTGTTAGTTTTCTCTGAGCAATTAAAATCTTGGGAAACATTTCTTCACAGGACAATGGAATAGGAACACGATTAGTGGATTTCCCCATTTCTCTGAATGAAAATTCACCCTAAAGCATTTCAACAAGAAATTATAATACTAAGTGTTCAAAAAGGAACCAAAAGTCCTAGCGGTGAAACAAAGAGTTGCTAGCATATATTTATCTCTTCTGAAGCCTGAAATGACAGTAAGTAGCATAATGACACACGAGAACAATCTGGAAATATTCCAAGTACTCCAACAATGTGCAATACTCACTTCTTGCCTACACAAGTACATCATTCTGGTGATGCTTCCCTCTTCCTTCTGCATATTTTATTTATAAGTAGATAAACTCTACTGGTTTATCACCATCAGCAAATACTTCCATTTCAAAGCCGTTTCTGACTTGACCTTTGCTTCCAGTCTCTGCCCATTCCTCTGTTATACATCTCACTGAGAGTGTTATCTATCATTTCTGCCTATACTGCCCCCTCTATTTCTCATTAACCCTCTCTAATCAGGTTTCCACCCCATGATAACACTGTAACTTTTTTGTCAGAGTAACCAGTCAGCCTCCATGTTACTTAAGCCAATATCAGGGGCCCCTGGGTGGCTCAGTGGGTTAAGCATCTGCCTTCCACTCAGGTCATGATCCCAGGGTCCTGGGATGGGAGCCCTGCATTAGGCTCCCTACTGAGGATGGAGTCTGCATCTCCATTTTCCTCTCCCTCTTCCCTGGCTTGTGCATACACTCTCTCTGTCTCTGTCTCTCTGTCTCGCATGCGTGCGCATGGAAATAAATAAATAAATACAAATTAAAAAAAAAAATCCAATATCAAATCTCAGCCATAATCTTAATACGGAATTTAGGGAATATTCAGAAGCTGGTTCTGAGAGTCAAGAGACAATTGCTTTTCGGCCACTGTGCATGTTGTTCCCTGATCTTTAACCTTCATGAAAGCTAATGAACTTGGTGCTTTGTGAAGGCTATTGTGCTTTATGAGTTTGATTATCAATCAGAACCCAAGACCCCTGCTGCTATTTAATCACTGTAGATCTTACAGGCTGACATCTTGAAGAGGAGGGATTGACTTTCAGCCCTACAACTCAATATGGCAATGGTACTTTGTGGTTAGGCAAGGAGGAGGGAAGAAAGAGCTCAGGTTTCAATGTCGGGACAGATGCTGACCCACTCTCAGTATGAAGCAGCAAAACTTCTGTGGTAGAGGGTTGTTTGTTTGTATGTTTGCTTATTATTTATGAGTGAAAAGTTTTAACTCCTGTTGAGCTGGCAAAATAAATTCATACAGTAAGGATGATTGAGAGGAGGAGACGAGAAGGTCTATAACTGGGTTAGTACTTAATTGATTTTTAGTGTAAGTAGAATTGCTGAAAACGGTAGAAAAGAGTCAGTCATAGTAGGTAAAACAGACAATTGAAAAAAGTGTTATTGTACAAGGTTCTGTTCGGAGTTTGAGAAATACTATAATCAGTTATGATTTTATTCAGCTATGGTCATTAGTCACTAGCCATAGTCCCAGGCATATGACACAGGAGAGAGGTGAGCATAGAAGGCTGTGAATAGAGTTCAAAGGAGTGTGACACTTTGTTTGAAAATATTAGCAAGTCCCTGATAAATCTTCATTCTCTCAGATTTGTTAGTTAATTGATTGGGAGACTTACAATTTCATGGTAGACATAATTGAACAGAATGGTCTAGTCAGGCTGAGTCCCAGCAGAACTCAACACACAGAAAATTCTCTAGAATTTAGATGTAATTGAATTGACCAATTTGGAATGAATGAAGTTATGAATTGAGCAAGTTTATGCTGAAAATTTTACCCCTTGATTGTCTTGCCTTTTTAAAATAATGAAATATCCCCTGAAGCCCTTAAAATGTTACATGTACAAGCAAGGTGAGATTGGTTTTATGACAACAAGCAATCACCCAGGCAAAATGGGTCCAAGCAACCACATACCTTGTGATACAGGCAGTTCCTTCTGCCTGGGCCACCTTATTTCAACCTCATATTCAGAGGGTGATAAACCACATAGGAAACAACCTCTTGCTACCCTATCTGGCATGTGTTGCTTTAGTAATGAGAAGCCATTCCAAAGAACAAAGAAGGCTAACAGAAACAAAAATGATAATGAGAGAAATGGGAAAAAAAATTGGTTTAGGTGAGTTAACTGTTCAGGTGGTAGATAAGGAACAGGATGAAAATCAGAATGAAACTGGCATTGTTGTTCTTAAATATCGTTGATACAGAATCACCAGATCACAATGGTAATCCCAGCTCAGGTGGCTGACTCTCTTCAAGGGCACCATAAATCCTTCCCCTTTTAACCGAAGTTGGAGAAATAGAAGTCCCGTGATGCTTGAGAAGAATGGAGCAGGGGCACCCTGATGGTTCAATAGGTTAAGCATGTGACTCTTGATTTTGGCTCTGGTCATGATCTCAGAGTCTTGGCATGGAGCTCCAAGTCAGGCTGCATACTCAGCTTGGAGTCTGGGATTCTCTCTAACCCTCTCACCCTGCTACTCTCCCTCCTCGTGTGCTCTCTCTCTCTTTCTAAAATAAATAAATAAAATCTTAAAAAAGAAGAAAAAAAGAATGGGGAGAAGAAACGGAAATGGTGTGACACATTAATGTAGGCTTTCAATTGCCAGCCTGTCCTTGGATGTCAAACAATGCTCTTCTTTGCTACCTTTTAATGATCACGCCAAAAAGAAACCTTTTTTTTCAAACAGTTTTATTGAGATCTAATTTACATACTATATAATTTGGTCAAACCTCTCTTTGCAGTTAAGATTAAGCAGTACTGAATGTCAAGATTTATATCTTAATTCTATTTTGTATTATATAATCAAATGTCTCCCCTATTCACCTTTCATTTGGTTAATAAATATTTTTACATTCCTTCGATTTTAAAATTTTGAAAATATTTTACCTTAAATATAGTATATTCTGTCTATGACAGGTTTTCTCTTTCGTTCTATTTTAATAGTCTCTTCTTTGAAATAGATGATTTTAATATGCTTTTGTATTTTCTATGAAAATTTCTTTTATAGTTATTTTTCAATTTAAACTATAAATACCTCTTCCCAATTCCAAACTCTTCACTTGTTTTCCCATCCTTTGAACATAACCAATAAATTAGCACGTTTTATCCACCAACAGAAAACCAGACACAGGGGTACTCGGGTGGCTCAGTTGATTAAGTGGCTGTCTTCTGCTCAGGTCATGATCCCAGGGTCCTGGGATGGAGCCCTGCATTGGGCTCCCTGCTCAGCAGGAGGTCTGCTTCTCCCTCTCCCACTCCCTTGGCTTATATTCCTTCTTTTGCTGTCTCTCTCTCCGTCCAATAAATTAAAAAACTTTAAAAAAACAAACAAAAAACCTACAAAAACTACACACACACACACACACACACATATTCTTTTTATGGTTGTCTAGAATTTTGGTGCCATTGAAAATATGAAGTTATTATATAGTACATATGCATCATTGGCCAGTAGTTCCTGTTTTCTTTCTTTTTTTTCTTTTTCTTTTTTGTAATTTACCACTATCTTTAAGACAAAAAGGATTGTTTCATGTTTGAATTTGTTGCATTTCAGTATTCAGTTTTAATAAAACAAATAAAACATATTGGAAATTAACAAATTGAATAGCTTTCCTTTTCAGCACGTACATTGAGGGCTTTTTCATCAAGTTTGTGGAAGTTAGAGAATTTATTAGTAGACAATCCTGAGGTACATTGATGCTATTGCTACTGATTGTTTTGTGTCTGGTTTGGGGTGTTTCCCCATCCCCCCAGGTTTAGAGGCTCCTATTGAGATATTCTCAAGGGCAGAGATTTTTTCCTTCAGCTGCACCCAGTCTACTAACAGCCCATCCAAGGTGTTCTTCATTTCTATCACAGTGTGTTCTGTCTCTAACATTTCTTTGGGGTTCTTAGGATTTCCATTTCTCTGCTCACATGGCCCATGTATTCTTGCGTGCTACCTCCTGCATCCATTATAACACTCAGAATATTAATTACGGTTGTTTTAAATTTCTGGTCTGATAATTCCAATATCCTTACCATGCCTGTTTCCGATGCCTGCTCTGTCTCTTCAAATTGTGTTCTTTGCCCTTTTGGTATGCTTTTCTTGTTTTCCTGATAACCAGACATGAGTACTGGGTAAAGGGACCAGCTATAAATAGACTTTTGCAGAACGCCTGGGTGGCTCAGTTGATTAAGCGGCCACCTTTGGCTCAGGCGCTGACGCTAAAGTCTTGGGATCAAGCCCCACGTGGGGCTTCCTGCTCCGTGGGGAGCCTGCTTCTCTCTCTCCCTCTGCTTGCTGCTCTGCTTGCTTGTATTCTCTCTCTCTGTGCCAACTAAATAAAGAAAATCTTTAAAAAATAATTAATAGACCTTTGGTGTTGCAGTATGAGGTATGAGGAGAGAGGAAGCATTCTATAGTCCTATGATTAAGCCTCATGATATTTTAGTGAGTCTTTTAGTTAATGTATGTCTCTTCTGAACTATGAACTTCATAAGCATTTCTCAGTTTTGTTTCGTTTGCTTTTTTCCTTTCCCTTAGGTGCTACAGGATGGCTAGAATGGTCTATACTTGGCGATTTCCCTTCTTTCCCGTAGAAAATTAGACTGGCTGGACTTGGTTATTTTTCTTTCAGCAGGTGAGCTGGGTCTCCTAACACCCCAGCAGGTTAGACTCTGGTTACATAGTTTCCCTGGAGGGCAGGCTTTGTTAAGGGGAAAGCAGTTTGCTCTGGTTAGTTCTTTTCCTTTTCAAAAAAAAAAAAAAAAAAAAAAAATTTTTTTTTTTTTTTTAGCTTTCTTTCATTGTTTTTATTACTGTGGAAAATTTCAAACATTCACTAAAGTAGAAGGAATATTCATCCTGAATAATTATCTACATTTACCAACTTCAAATTTCCCCCTCCCCCTGCCCAAAACACAAGTGGGGGAAGTTTTCTCCATTACTTATTGAGGAAACCTGGTCGAGCTCCTGGAGGTCCATCTGGTGGGGGCCATGACGGTCCCCCCTCCCCCCCGGGAGTTTTTAACTCTCAGTGTTGTTTGTGTTCAGCCTCTAGGAACTCAGCAACTGCACATCGGGTTTTCCTACCCTGGTTCTCCTTCAGTGGTGATTTCTGCTGGAGCCTCTACTGCGGTGAGTCGTAGCTCCAGGGTCTTCCTGTGTTTGTGTCTCCAGTGCTGGGGGCAGGTGATTTGTTTCCCTGTGTCCTGTCTTCTCTGAGATAAGCCATGAAGAGTTACTGATTTTTTAGTCTGTGTAGTGTTTTTATTTGTTATAACTTAGCAAGAAATTCCAAGTTCTTTACATGTGGAGCTGGGACTGGAAATGAGTTTTTTAAATTAATAGATTATATTTTAGAGTAGTTTTGGGTTATAGTAAAATGAAGGAGGAACTGTGAATTTGGTATACATCCTTTTCCTCCACATATAGTTTCCCATGTTAGTAATTTGCTGCGTTAGTGTGATCCCTTTGTTAAAACTGAATCATTACTGATACGCTGTCATTCCTGAGGTACATAGTTTATGTTAGACTTCACTCTTGGTGTTGTATATTCTGGAAGTTTTGATAAATGCATGGTATCATGTATATATTCCATTACGATGTGCTACAGACTATTTTCACTGCCTGTAATTTCCTGTGTTCCTTCTACTTATCCTTTACTCTTACCCTTAATCCCCAGCAACCACTCATCTTTTTACTATCTCCATATATCTGGAAGGATACTCTATGTAGTCTTTGTGGACAGGCTTCTCTGAAATAAACATTTAGGGTTTCTCCCTGTTTTTTCAAAACTTGATAGTTGTTTCTTTTTATTGCCGGATAATCTTCTATTGTTAGGATGTTCCAGTTTATCTGTTCACCTGTTGTATGACATTCTGGTTGTTTCCCATATTTTACAATTACGAAGGAATCTATAGAATCTTTGTGTGCAGCTTTTTGTGTGAACATAAATTTTCAGCTCATGTGAGTAAGTATTTAGAAGAGTAACTGATGGGTCATGTGATAAGACTGTGACGAACTTCGTAAAAAAACTTCCGAACTGTGTTCTACACGAAAGCTGTCAGACCGTTTTGTGCAAGTAATGGCTGAGAGTTTCTGTCGCTCCACATTCTCGTCAGTACTTTGGTGTCAGTGTTTTGGGTTTTAATCATTCTAGATGTGTAGTGGTATCTTGCTTTAGTTTGCAATTTCCTAATGCCCTAAGACACTGAGCAGCTTCTCATGTGCTCTCATTTGCCTTTTACTTTTTCTTCTCAACTTGCATCCCTTTTATGTACTTTTTTCTTACTATGTCAGCAAGGACTCCCATACAATGCTTAGTAAGGATAGTGAAAGGAGATCGCCTTGCCTTGTGGGTGGTCTTAGGGGGAAAGTATCTGGTTTCTCCTACTAAATAGGACATTAGTTTTAATTTAAATCAACTTGATTACTTTCCCCTCTATGTTTAGTTGGAAGATTTTTTTTAAAATCATTAATGGTATTGCATTTTTCAAATAATTCTTCTGTATCCATACAATTTTTCATGTCTAACATGTGATGGATTATAATAATTAATTTTAAAATGTTGATACAGCCTCATATACCTGGGATTCATTCCACTTGTTCATGGTGTATGGCTCTTTTCATACAGTGTTGAATTTTACTTACTAATGTCTTGTTGTAGGTTTTAATCTGTTTTTGTGAAACCTCCTGGTTTGTAGTTTTTTTTTCTTTTTTTCATGTTGCCATCCAGTTTGTTAATTGAGTAAAACTGACCTCACAGAATGACTTAAGAAGGGTTTGCTAGCTATTTTTTGTGTATATTGTAGAGAACCGGTATCATTATTATTGAAATGTTTGTCAGAATTCACTGGTAAAACCACCTGTAACAGGTAATTTAATTTAGGCAGGTTGTTAATCTCTGAATTGGTTGTTTTGATAGAGATCTATTCAGATTATGCATCTTCTTGTGGGAGTTTCTTTAGGTGATGACTTTGAGACAATGTTCTATTTCATCAAGTTATCAAATTGGTGGGCATAGAGTTAATAATACTCATTTACTAATGTTGCAGTGTTCATGGGATCAGTAGTGATGGGCACTTTCCAACTTCTGATATTTGTAATTTGTGTCTTGTAATTTTTTTTCTTTGGTAACCTGACTAGAGGCTTATAAATTTTACTGTTAAAAAAAACTGAAAAAGTAGTGGTCCCTAGTTTGTTTTGGTGAAGTTAAAAGTGTTAGCCTGGCTGAAGCAGGAGGTAGAAAATACATCTAGTGAAGTTGCTTTGGAAGAACAAGTTTGAGACAGAATGTTAATACTGCAAGTGGTATGTTACTAATTTCATCTTACTAATGACTATAAGAAGTAGAATTCAAAAAGAAGTCTAGCTATTGGCAGTCAGAGACTCACTGAAAGAAATAAAACACAGATTTTCTAGAACAATCAGCATGGAAATTTGGGACTGTTTATAAAATCGTAACAGATTAGTTTGAGAAGGGCAATGAATAACATTTTGCTACTTACAGTGCTGTCTTGGGCAAAGAGAACATAAAAGGAAGCATGTTTATAAAATTCTTTCTTAATATATATGCATTAATTTAGTTCTTTGGGAATATTTTCATTTGGACATCCCATTTCAGATTTCCTATAAACCGGTCAAAGTGACAGAGCCTAGAAAAATTGAACCAACTACCTGAGCTACAGCCATCCAGCAGACTTCACATAACATGAGTTAAAAATAAATGTGATTTTTGTAATTCATGGAGAATTTGGTTGATTTCTGCAGCAGAAAAGTGTAGTACAGGATGAGTGAAAAAGAACCATTAAAACTATTATTTGTCTACAGAAATTCTAACCTTCCCAATATTTTATGTATACTGTACATTTTTGGTCATTATAAAATGCAGTCTCACTGGGCACATCTGATCTTCATAATGTTGTGAGTTAGACCACATTTCTAGACTGAAAATTATAGAGACTAGAAAACTTATAGAGGTAATTTTCTAGCTCCTAGGAAAGATGAGGAAAGACCTAGGTCTTTTGATAATACAGCTAGTATTTTTAATTACACTAACTTGTTTGAATGTGTTATGCATTAACTATGTAATTTTACCTGGTTTATATTTATATTAGTCACTTAAATAACAATACAAGAAATGAAAACGTTCTTCAAAGAAATATGGTTAATATTAACTTCTTTATTGGTTTGAGAAGAGCATAAATCATTCAGAAACCAGACTATGTGTGGTCATAAAAAGGGCATAGATCACCTTGATTTTTAGAAAATATCACTGCATCTGGACTTCTGATCTGTATCATAAGTGACATTTAAGATACAAGGGAAATACTGGTGTTTATTTTTGCTCTGCACCACACATTCTGACACTTGATTTTATTTTCATTGGTTTTCACCTCCAAGATTTACATATCCTCTGATGTGCTTATATAAGATTACAGTCTTTTAGAGACAAAACCTTGTTTTTTTCTTTTAACACCATGACTTAAAGAACAAATGGTAGGTGTGTAAAAGTTTTAATTCATTAAGTGATCAAATAAATATAACTTTCGCTTTTCTTACCAAAATTTGTGTTTAATTTTGTTAAAATGGTACTAGTATATGCAGAGGCTAAACTTAAATTGCATTTATTTCTACGCATGAGAATTTCGCTTCTGATTAAGGAGTACTAAATGAATAGTCCTTCTTATGTTCTATATTGGCTTTTTTGGAGATTACCTATTACTATAATATGTCTGTATCTATCAGACAAAAATAAAAACACAGTCTGACCTCAGAGTTCTTCCATTATAGAATGATCTTGGTAAAAAGTGGGTATGTGGATAATTGGTATTATTAATAAAAACTTCAAAGGAAATTGATAAAATTCATTAACTCTCCAAAAAGGAAATAATTTCACTCTGCTTTGTATTCATGAAATTTAATTTCATGGTTATCTAAAAAGCTCAAACCTGCCAGTGAAAAAATGTCTTCAGCCTAACTAATGTCAAATTTTGGAAACGTACAGTCTATGCTTTGAATACTGATATTTCTGGTTAAGAATATCAAAAGTAAGACTTGGTAGAATTTTAGAGACAATGTATTACCTGTTAGTTTCAAAAAGTATTGATCCCTACTTGAAACTTTTATGTAAGTCTTCAGTGCTGTGCCATTGCTACTTAAATCCATTTACAGGTTACTATACCATTGCTCCATTCTAAGAGGAGGTAATTTGTCCCTATTCCCTATAATCCAAAATGTAATAGTTCACCTGAAGATTGTTGAGTAACCGCTGAGGGTTTACTCCATGCAATCTCAAAATGATCATGCTTCCAACAGCAGATGGACACATCTATATAGATACTCGAGTCAAATTTTTTCCCAAATTTTTCTTCAGAATGCATAATGGATTTATGTGTATATAAATAGTTGTGCCATGAGAGGTTAACTTATGTTTTAACTACCAAAATATTCCATTGTGCTGAACAAATCATTTTTGTTTTATTTTTTGTTTTCTGTAATTGGCTACTACAATGTTTTTCAGAGTTTTTTTTTTTTTTTTTAAAACACTATCATGTCCAAATCCTCCTTGTATGTTGACTTTTCTAGTTGGTCCATGTTTTTACCTTTGATTCTAAGAGTCTTGTTCTGCTCTCTCTAGAATTTGGGATGTCTGCTTTGTCCTTAAAATCCAATTTAATTAAATTCAAAACTTCTATATTGAGTTAGGAGCTGTGTTCAGCTCTGAGGCCAAGTAGGATAACAGTCCCCTATGAGTTTTTTCCCTTGGAAGTGGACAAAAGAATATAAAAGCAGACATGGAAACAAATAATTATTATGAGTTAGAGATGTAACAGAGTTAGGAAAATATTTGCTTTATGTGACTGAAGGATGACAGTACTACTTCTCTACATAAGAAAGTTTTCATGTTTATGTGCTACCAATAACCATCTGATTGTCTTATATAAAGCCAGAATCTATAAATGTATATAATATCTCCAAACTTACTTTCATTGTGAGTTAAATTGTTTCCTTATTTTCTCCAGGTATTACAGCTTGAAATATATCATTTAATTTCTTAACCGACTCTTAAGAGTACAACATGCTTTAATAAATGGATCAAGAATTATTTTTATGGTCCTCTTTGAAGCCAAGACTGTGAAATCACCTCTCTTCAGTGACTCTGAAAGTTCTGAGGAAGCATCACCGATGAATTAGAAACCCCACATATGTACCATAGTTTCCTGATAGTAGAGACATCACACTGAAAATGGAGATCAGCTGCTACATTTGATTTTGGAAAAGCTCAGATAATATTGATATTGACAAGAGTTGGAGGTGTACACGTGTGTGTGTGTGTGTGTGTGTGTGTGTGTGTGTGTGTGTGTGTATTTCTCTCTATATATGGAAAACATGAGAATGAGAGCCTTAAATGGTTATTTCTTATGTGGTTTATTGTGATGGTTGTTGTTCGGTCTTTGTAACATCTTACTTTCAAAATACCATTCTGCTTCTTATTTTCTTAGCTATTAAAATATTATTTTGAGGTATAATTTGACTTTAGGACTATTGACCTACTGAACTAGATATACGGTCTTGGATACACTGTTTAATTTCCCTGGTAAGACTGAAACGTTTTGTCTTGTTCCTGATCTTGGGTAAGGTAGTCTGTATTTCAGCATTAATTAGGGTATCAGCTATAGCTTTTGGTTTCAATTTTGTTTTTGAGATTTAATTTATGAGGTTGAGAAAATTTACCATTATTATTAACTTACTGAGCATTTTTATCATGAATGTACATTACATTTTCTCAAGTGCATTCACCACATCTTTTGCAATTAGCATATAATATTTCTTCTTTAATTTTAATGGAATAAATATGTAGAATTTTTTTTATGTTGACAACTTTGAGTTACTCTGTGATTATTTTGTTCAACTAGCTTCTTTAGGGTTTTTTTTTTCTCATTAAGTAATTTTTTTTTTAAGATTTTATTTATTTGACAGACAGAGATTACAAGTAGGCAGAGAGGCAGTCAGAGAGAGGAGGAAGCAGGCTCCCTGCTGAGCAGAGAGCCCGATGTGGGGCTTGAGCCCAGGATCTTGGGATCATGACCTGAACTGAAGGCAGAGACTTTAACCCACTGAGCCATCCAGGTGCCCCTCTCATTAAGTAATTTCAACACCCAATATGGGGTTTGAACTCAAATCACGAGTCACATGATCTACCTACTGAGCCGGCTAGGTGTCCCTCCACTAATGTGGAAGTTTATATCCTAGACTGGACTCCTTTTTCCTTTTTCTTTATAGCATTTAATGCTATAAATCTAAGCACTGATTAGCTTATGAGGCAACTTTTAATAAGTTGTGTTTTCCTCAATTATTTTTGAGGTTTTTTATTTTCAGACCCATGATCCATTAGAAATAGGTTGTATAATCTTCAAGCTTGTGGAGATTTTCTAGATTTGTACTACTTAGTGGCTTAAAATTGGATACTATTGTAGTACAGAACAAATTCTGTATGAATTCTCTTCTAACAAAATGTGACCTGTTTTGTGGCTCAGCATATGGCTTTTACCACTGAGTATTTACTTCCAGTACATTGTAGAGGGATGTGTATTTTACCAATATTCGGTGTGATGTTACGTAATATCAATTAAGTAAAAAATGGTACAGTTCTTCCAATCTGCTATATATTTACTGACTTCTTTTGCCTAATTAAAGACTGGAGGAAGGGTATTAATGAGGCCAACTACTAATTTATGAAAAAGATTTTTAGTTAAGTTGTTTTGAGATTGTTGTATTTACCATGTATTTATTCTTCCAGGCATTGCTCCCTATTCAGAATTAGTTTTCTGTATGGCATTTTTTCTCTTCAGTCTAAAGAAATTCTTTTAACAGACTTTAATTAGCAGGTCTGCTGGAGATAAATTCTTCCACATTTTGTCTGAAATGTATGTACTCATTGATCTTTATCAGCTATTTACAGTTTTCTTGAAAGCCAAAAAAACCAATCTTAATGTCTAATGTGATTTTTTTTATCATAGCATTTCCATTTAGTGCTTTTGAAAATTTCTGTCTCTTTATTGAAAAGCATTAATTATTCCCTCATGTTGCTTATTTCTCTTAATTATTTAACATGTTAATCATAGTTACCTTAATCCATTTCTGAGAATTCTAACATCTGGACATTTTGGGGTCAGATAGCATTATTATGATAGTAATATGTTTTCACATTTCTTTTTTTTTTTTAAAGATTTTGTTTATTTATTTGACAGAGATCACAAGTAGGCAGAGCAGCAGGCAGAGAAAGAGGAGGAAGCAGGCTCCCTGCTGAGCAGAAAGCCCGCTGCTGGGCTCCATCCTAGGACCCTGGGACCATGACCCGAGCCAAAGGCAGAGGCTTTAACCCACTGAGCAACCCAGGCGCCCCTCTTGCCCATTTTTTAATTTGATTATTCAATTTGGGGTTTTGAGTTTAAGTTGTTCATATATTTTGGATACTAACCCTTTATCAAATATGTCACTTGTAAATATCTTATCCTATTCTACAATTTGCCTTTAGTTTGTTGTTTCCTTCACTGTGCAGAAGCTTTTATTTTGACAAAGTACTTGATAACAACAAGCAAAAGAATGAAAGAATGAAACTATCTTTTCTAAAGTATGGCCTGCCTCCCTCTTTTCAGATTGACAGGTCTTTTTTACTGGTCAAGCAGATACACCCCGATGTCCTTTATATGTTTGTTGTTGTTTTTTGGTGATTGTCCCTTTTTTTTGATTTGCATAGTATATAATCAGAATAATTCCATTAATACGTATTTGGCAAGATATAAGAATTGTCCACTCAATGACCTCCTATAAGATGACTCACTTTTTTACTCTAATAGCAACAATGAATGTTTATATGGAGTGGCCCCAAACTTATCAACTCTATTTTTTTCAGTGTCTGTTAGGCTCAGTTGGGAAGACTGACCACCTTATTCCTTAGAAAACATAAACTTGTATTTCCCAGTATACATGTCACACGGTCTTTTCCTTTTTCTTTTTCCATTACCAACAGTTTGCTCAAGGAAACTATCATTTTGAGGACGCTGTTAGGGGTGACTAAAATACCCACAATGGGTATTTTAGCACAAGTACTGATATACTGATTTTCACAGTAGTTTCCGGTACAACTAATTTAAGACCAGATCTCCAAGTGCCATTTTAAAATAGTACTAGGCTAGTCAAGAACCAAGAATTACTAGGATCAAGAATCAAGAAATACTAGGCTAGTCAAGAATCACTAAAGAATGCCACTTGAGACCCAGTAATTATCTCAAGACAAATAATACTCAAAGTCATAGTTATTTTATGCCATTAGAAAATAGACATGGGAATATGAACCCTGTGAATACAAAAAAGCAACAAGTCCCCTGCTAGAGGAGACCCATGGTGGATTTAACCTTTTTTTTTTTTTTAAGTATTTATTTATTTATTTGACACAGAGAGAGAGAGAGAGAGAGAGAGAGAGAGATCACAAGTAGGCAGAGAGGCAGGCAGAGGGAGAGGGGGAAGCAGGCTCCCCGCAGAGCAGAGAGCCTGACGCGGGGCTCGATCCCAGGACCCTGAGACCACAACCCGAGCTGACGGCAGAGGTTTAACCCACTGAGCCACCCAGGTGCCCCTGGATTTAACCTTTAACAGAGAAGTGAGAGGAGGAAGAAACCTCCCTAAGTGCTGTTAAGAGGAAAACAGCTGAAATTTAAACATGGTAAATGACTGTCTGTCCTTGGACTTGAGGCATGAGAAGTACAGGTCACTTGTTGTCAAGGGACAGCAAGGGGCCTGGCAGAGTAAGGATGTATGTAGAGAACAGGAGAAAGTTAACAGGTGGCTGAACCTTACACAGTGCATCAGGCACTGTATCTTTCAATTCCAGATGAGTAACTTGGCTTACAAAGTTACAAAGAATTTATTTGTAACCCCCAAATCAACCTAGTCTTTTCATAGTTAATTGCAGAAATGAATAGAATCATAAAAAAAAATCAGAGTTGTCTAATTTACACATTGCCAACTGAGGGCAAACAAAGCAATGCCCTGCTTTTTTATTAAATGCCCATAGTATGAACAAATTTTGTTTTTTAGATAAAAGGTTGAAGGGAAATGGATTGCAGAATTTTTTATTATTAAAAATCCTGCTGCTTATTTTTTTTAGCATTTGTAAGATTATTTTGATAATTCTTCAAGCCAATTTTTTTTTGCTACACCAATCACTAATATAATTTACATTTTGTCATTTCAAAAATTTGTTGACACTCCTACTTAGAGTGTCAAAGGCAGTGACAAATATCACATGTAATTGAAATACCAATAAATATAACACAGAATGGTTCCCTAAATCATATCTTCCTATATTCTTCTCAAAAGCCAGACAGTTTTGTTTTGCCATATTTACAGTCTCCTTTTCTTGCTTGGTTCTCTAGGATATACATGTCAGCTGATGTGATGTTTTGATTTTGTTTTAAAGAAAACTCATTATAAAACATAATATGTCTTTCTATCTTTAAGCTAGAAGGCAGTCCTCAAGGTACAGAGCCATAGCATTTCCTTCTGGAACATTGAAAATTTTCTTAGACAATGAAGGCAATTGCTTACTGAAACAATTTTCAGAACATAATCCAACAAAAACAGTATTTCATTTGCATGAGCCTCACACACATTCTAGCATCATCCTAGAGTGTATTACTCAAATTCAGGCACCTGCTGATATTCCAGCAGCAAATTTAAAAATAAAATGCTAAAATCAGAAACTGACATCAGTCTGAATTAGCTTTGAAGTTCACTGATAACCTACGTATCTTCCAAACACTCTTATTTTGTCCATTTCTGGTTTCATTGGCAGGAACCATGTTCCACATTTGTATCTCTTGTATCCATTGAGTAGTTATATGTAAATGGCCTGGCACTATTCCCTGCACAGATTAAGTCTGTAATTCACAGCAGGGCAGTAGGGTGGTTGCTGCTGTCCATGGTTCTGATAAAATTTGTCACCATCATTGCAAAACCCAATCTTCTCCACAGAGCTTTTGATTTTTCCTGAGTGTTAGTTGACAGATGGGGTATCACTAATTCTCCCTTCAAGCTAAAAATATGCATGGCTGCAGAAAAGTCACCGGTAGATAGATAGTTACACTGAAAGAGATGACATTATGAGGAATTCAAGGTTTGGTCACAGAGTCATGTAATTGCTTTCCTTTTGGCACATAGCATTATGGCTAATTCCAAATGAGCTGCTGCTCTGAAGATCTGTCACCCATGGAGAGTCAGTGTCAGGTCGCTGATGACTTAGGATGTCAACTCACATTTGATTATATAACTTCTGCTGTGTCTCAGAAAGTGTTTGTTTTATACTCCTATTTTCCTGATGACACATTACAGAGATCTAGATTGAAGAGAAAATAGATAGTAACCACAGGTTTAAAAATTTACTCATAATACTCCTTAAACATGTAAAGGAAAGCTAGCATTTTTGTTTTCTATAAAAGAGCTAAATTTGCTAGTAGTTTTCCATTTTGCTGTGTTTTAAAAGAAGGAAAAAAACCCAGGTGACTTTTGAACAACAGATTTGGACTGCACAGGTCTACTTATGTACAAATTTTTCAGTAGAGTACAGTACTAGAAGTGTATTTTTTCTCTTCCTTGTAATTTTCTTAAGACCTTCCTTACCTTCTTAATGATAAGAATGCTGTATAGAATAGCTATAACCTACAAAATATGTGTTAATAGATTGTTGAAGTTATCCATAAGGCTTCTTGTCACAGGCTTTTTAGTAAGTGTTTAGGGAGTTGAAAGTTATACTTGGATTTTCAGTTTTACAGGGGTTAGTGACCTGAACCCTCACATTGTTCAAGGGTCAGTTGTGTAGTTTAACCTGCCAACATATGATCTCACAGGTTTCACAAGTATAAAAACCTATTTTCAATGATTTAGTAACTTTTGGATAAATACTCTGCCTTTCAGGCCAGTGGGTACATGCAAAGATGCTCACGTTCAAACTAGAATGATCCATCACCTCAACCTATTGGAATGGCCATTATCAGAAAGATGAGATAAGAAATGTCAGCATGAATGTGAAGAAAAGAGAACCCTAGTACACTCTTGGTAGAATTGTAAACTGGTGCAGCCACTATGGAAAACAGTATGGAGGATCCAAAAAACTAAAAATAGAACTGCCCTAGGATCCAACAATTCCACTCCTGGGAATATATCCAAAGGAAATGAAAACACTTGAAAAGATAGCTGCACCCCATGTTCACAGTTGCCTTGTTTACAGTAGCCGAGATTTGGAAACAACCGAAGTGTCTGCAGATGGATGAATGGATAAGGAAGTTGTGGAATATACATAGAGAGTGGAATATGATTCAGTGTCATACACACACAACCAGGAAATCTTACCATTTGCAATAACATAGATGGACTTTCAAGGTGTTGTACTAAGTGAAATAAGCCAGACAGAGAAAGAGAAATACTGTGCGATTAAAAGACAAATATGGTGTGATCTCATATGTATATGGATCTAAATGTAAAAGTAATCTAAACATACATAAAGAGACCAGACTTGGATTCCAGAGACAGGGGTCTGGGGGGAGGAGAAATGGGAAGAAGATGGTCAAAATGCACAAATTACCAATTATAGGATAAATAAGTACTAGGGACAGAATTTACAACATGACTACAGCTAACACTGCTGTAGGATATATAGGAAAGTTTAAACCAGTTTAAAAAGATTAAACCATAAGACTTCTCATTACAAGAAACATTTTCCCCCCCTTTTTTCCTTGCTTTTTCCTGGATCTGTATGAGATGATGGATGTTAACTGAACCTCTTGTGGTCACCATTTCACTATACATGTCAATCACACCATCATGATGTATATTTCTTAAACTTACACAATGATGGATGTCAGTTATTTCTTAATAAAATGGGGGTGGGTGGGGGAAATTCTGCCTTTCCGATGCTTGCTTTTTGTTCTCATTTTCTTCAAGATGGGGTTGTGACATAAGAAGTCTTTCAGTGTTCTTGTAGTCACAGAGGGTAAGAAGGCCTTGAATCTCCTTTTGATTTTGAGCACCACTCTCATCTTCGCTGTGTTGTCCCTGGTCTAGTCCAGATTCTGTGCTTGTGGCCAGTGAGATGTAACTTTCTGGCTGGTCTTTGTGAGGGGGACAGTGTTCAGGCATCTACTTTTGGATGCCTTGGTGCAAACTATGTGTCCTCAGTCAAGAAATCCTTCTTTGAATCTTTTTCAGCCTGACTCTAAACCTTGTAACCTCTCCATGACCATGCTAAAACTTCTGAGTATCTTACTTTATGATCACATATGTTTTTTCTGGTCTTCGTGACAGAGCCTGTCATCTTACCTATTGAGCCACTTCAGCTGGCACTGTTGGATTTTTGTTTTACAACATGCTGGGTATCCACCTATTGCAGCAGTACTTTCTAGCACTTACTGAATTACATTTTCTAGGGGGAGGTACTATGTTTATCAGCCTTTGTTGTTTTGTCTTAAACTCTTTAAATCCTAATTGTCTAATATAGTACCTATTTGCAATAATTAGTAATAATTAACTGAATTAAACAAATGGTTAGTCAATTAATATGGTGGCAAAACTTCTTAATTGAGGAATGGGAAAAACATAGGATGGGAAATTGCAAGAAGGTAAAGAAAAAGATGCAATAAATATGATATTGGTGTGCACAAAGTGTGAGCTCATGGAGATTGATCATTACCAAACATGAAAAGCATGACCCATCTCTTCAAGGATGAATTGAGTGATATAAAAATGGCCTTGATCTATCTAGAAGTGATTGACATTTCAGGGGGCAGAAGGGTCATTACTGCTGATGGTGAAATTGTAAAAATATTTGGCAAGATAGGAGAGAGTGATAAAAGCCAGGAGCTTGCTGGTGAAGTCTCAATGAGAGGAATTGCATTTTGACTGTTAGTTGCTGACACCACTTGTGAAAAAGCTAGTATCAAGGTTTTATGACGATTTCCAAAAAGCTCTTGCTGTCTAGTGGAGGCAAAAGCATGGTCTGCAATTAGCATGGAAATCTACTCAGTCTTCTAATGAATTAGAAAAGTTAGAAAACAATATTCTCTGGTGAAGAGAGCTGGAGGAAAAAGTAAAATTTCAGTTAAAGCAAAGAATTAAACAGTTGTTAAAAAATAATCAATGATACAAGAAAAGGTATTTTAATAGCATACTGTTACCTTAGGTTCGTTGGAAAAGCCCAGAGATAACTCTGAAGATGGGCATTCTGAGGTGGGCAGTTTAATGAAATCAGCTGCAAAACCTAATGTGTGTCCGGGAGGTGGAGTTTTCCTATAGTAAATGAGATGAAGAAAGCAGAACTACAGGAACACATTTCACAGCGCCATGGAATTACTAATGGTATGGAAAGGAAAGTGAACAATAAATAGGAACTGTGTTCATGAGAGTCTTGGAGGGGTGATCAAACTAAGACTGTAAAGGTTTTAGTTTCTGTGTGGCCAGATTGCTAAGAACTTGTGATAAGGTATCTCATATTTTAAGTCATGAAAACTGTCATGTATGAAGTCTTGTTTTAGGAGTAATCAGAAGCATCTATGCTGTGATTAGTGCTGCCCCTTCATTAATTTGCTTTTGTAAATGAAGGGCTAATGAATGAAATGGAGGCAGCTATCAGTTTTTCTTAAATGATGCATTTTATTTTTTTCAGACACAGAATTTATGCCAGTACTCAATAAATACTTTAATTACTGTCCACTGATTTAAACCATGAAAATCTTTATTCAACAAGTAAAAGTAAATTCAGGATTACTAAATATAAATGGAACAACAGGTTGACCCCTAAAACCTGCAAAAACTGAAAAATTGGTAAAATGGAAACACACAATACCACTGAAGTATGCAAAATACAAAGTACATAGTATACACAAGAGGAAATCTGGCAAGATCCATTGCTTAAATTATTTTCTGGACTCTGATGCACCAAGGTGAAATTTTGGTTTCCAAAAGTTCTAAATGGAAACCCCAGTAACCTAGAAGATAGTTTCTAAGAGTTACAGGAAACTCTAATTTTCCATTTCTATCATTTTAGTCCAGATGGGGAATTCTCTTCTGCCCTATTTTTCATTCAAGTTGTTCTCATCTCTTTCAAATTTATCCCTTGTATAATATTTTCTGTTTAGAAATGCTCTAAGAGACTCCTTCTTGAGTTCTACAATTTCACGAGAAGTAAGAATGTCATTTTCCTCCCATTGTATAGATGAAAAAGTATTGCATGATGGGTTTACACTGTTGGTTCATATAAATTAATGGAGCCAAAGCAAGAAAATAAGCTTTCTATTTTAAGTTATGCTATTACATATAAACTTTTTACATTCTCTCTTTGATCTCTTCCACATACAAAATCTAACATCATCTTCAAGCTGAAATCACTCTCTACCTCAGATGTAAAATACTTTTTCTTTTCAGGCCAACTTTTCACTGACTTTCTCAGTGTGGCTTTCATTGACAACTTTTCCTATGTGAGTATCATTAGCTTGTAAAATGAAATTATTCCTTAGCCTTAATTGTATATAACATGCTATAATGACTTCATCATAGAATTATAAGATCAAATGCAAATCATAGGTTCTGCTCAGAAGCTGAAGACTTTTCCCAATTCTTTAACTTGCCACAAATCTGCTTTCCCTTACTGTTCCAATGTGATAAAGTAACATCACTTACCACACTTAAACCACACTAGAGCAGAATATAAGATAGTTCCATAAGAGAGACATCACTGTATTTCCTCTGGTTTTTAAAATTTCCATTAAATTGTAATGGATTCTATGTACTTCACTGACAAAGAGAGAGCCATTGCTTGTCTTTCTCTAGAAGACAAGTGGAAAGCAGGCAGCAGGGCACAGTGATCTAAGAGCCAAGAGATGAAGATGTTAATTTCCATTCTGGTGCTCACTTCCTTAATAACCATGAGACACCATATGAGCCTCCATTTCCTCAACAGCAAAAGAGTGTAACTGGAACAGCACCACTTACTTCGGCACTGTTCAAGGGGTCAGAGGACAGGACTTATTTGACAAGTCTTTGAATATGACAGAGCACTTTGGAGAAGGATCATATTAATAAAATCACATCTCTGCTCTATTTAAGCTCTCATTATCCGTGACAAAAAACTAACAAAAGAAACAACAAAGAGAACACTCTCAAACTTGCTTCCAATCTTTACATTCTTCACTTGCCTCTTGGCAGCCTCACATGTCATGATCTTTATCCAAGAGATTTGCCCATTCGGTGTCCTCTCTGTTGCCATCCATAAATGACTTTGTGGAAGCCTCCCTTTCTGTTACCCCTCCCCTGCTCAGCTTAGCCTGGCTCCCATTCCTGCTGCTGTCTCCTCTGTAGTTTTCCATCCAGACTTAAAACTGTGTGAGGTAATTATATATGTATTTTCTATATTCTTCAAGATTGAAAGTTCTGAGAGATAGAAAGTTATCTTGTTCACTGTGGTTTTCCCCTGCCCCATCACATAGTAAAGCTTCCTAAAATGCACAAATAACTACAATAGATTATGAGTCCATAGAATTCTCTTTATTACTTTAAAGTGGTAGCCAAATAAATTTAGAAGGTAGAGCTTACAAGATGACTCTCCTCTAATTTTTTCCATAGCATATATTCTTTCTTTAAAAAAGATTTTATTTATTCGAGAAAGAGAGAGAGAGAGAGAGCATGAGCGAGCATGAGCTGTGGGGGGGGAGGCAGAGGGAGAGGTAGAAGCAGATTCCCTGCCCCCTGCTGAGCAGGGAGCCTGAATTGGGGCTCTATGTGGGGCTTGATCTGAAGGCAGACCCTGAACCATCTGACTCCCCAGGTGCCCTCTAGAGCATATATTCTGAAAACTAGAGATTCATACTTCTTTTGAAGTGAACTCTTTATTACTTTATTAACTTATTTATTACTAATTATTTAATAGCTTATCGAAGAATAATTTATATACAAAAATACTGCACATAGACATTCACTCTTAAATGCACAACAACAACCAAAAAAAAGGAGTCTTGAGTCTATGACAAATATAATACTCTATATATCACTTATTGAATAAAGTTACTAGAATTTTTTCTTGGGCTGACAAGCCACATTCAGAGCTCCATTTTACCTTATGATCTTTGTATGAGGAGTTCAGTATACTCCCTGTAAGTCCATCCATATTTTCCTAGAACACTTTCAAAATGCACTTTATAAGCCTCTATATTCTCTATGAAATTGCTTTGTTGAGTGGAAAATAGTTATCACATCAGTGTTTAAAGTTTCTCCAAGAGAACTTAATTTTCTAGGTCCAGATAACAAACACAGTCATATTCAAGGATAAGACCACGAAATTTCTTTGCCTCAATCAAATCCTAGGATCCCTGTGGCCTAGGCTCTTTGGGAGGTGATATGGTATGGTACATGGAACGTACTGATCTTCACAACCACTTTATCACCTTCCCTATTTTCTGAGCCACAGTGCTGTTCTTCCTGCTCGCCAGAGTAATTTTTAGTCATGTTTTCAATGTGCTATTTTCTGCCGTGCTCTCAGTTATCATGTATACAAGCCCCACTGCTTTATTCTTGTGAGTTGGTTTGGAGATACAGAGTCTCCCAGCCTAGGTTTTCTGTTTTCTCTTTTCAAATTTTTATGTATTTATTTATTTTACCTTGTGTCAAGTACTTCACTATCAGGACATCTTGAAAACTGACATCTGTCAAACGGAGGTCTCAAATTCAACATTTCTGTTTGAAGACATGCGGTGTTTTTTAGGAAGAAGTAAGAGGCGAGACACGGGAATTTCCATACGTTTTCTTAGTTCCTGACCATCTGAATTCTGAATCAGCATCTTTCCCCTGATACTGAATAGTTCTCCATTTACTGATTTTTGTAATTTTGTAAGCATTGTGCAGTTAACTAATTTTTGGCATTAAGGCGGGAAGATTTCCCACGTACTGTGAGACCGAATATCTATGCACTGGCCAGCTTCCCTTCATGATGGTTCCATGCGATCCTCGGCATTGCGTGAAAGTGAAAACATTCACTGTTCACTTCTGTGAACTTCCATTTTTGTCAAATTCATCTATATAATTAACAGTTTTTACCCACTCATGTACCTCTATGACTCCCCAAGAAATCAGGAATATGTTTCTCTCGTCTTTTAATAAAGCTGTAATATAATAGTGGTATTTTTAGAAGTTAAAGGAATCTGAGAATCGGGAAATATAAATTCTCTACACAGACAGTCAAATCAACTGTCACGTATGCTTTTCTGACTGAAAATGATTAAGAAGTCAAGTATATTACCATACTCCCCCTTTCTAGTGCCCCTGCCCTTAATACACGTATGTGCGCGCACACGCTCTCTGTTGCTTTCATTCCTCAGTGCCCATGGATGACATGCTCCTGCCGTTTCAAATCCTTCTCTCTGCACAGCAGATGAAAACTGCACTGAGACTGCTGACACTATACATCCCCACAGTGTTGGGTGAAATGTATGGGGATTTAGGTCTTGACAGGAATAGAAATTCAACAATGCCACTCGGTGATATGAGATTGTCTTTACAAGTACTACCTGCAAGACCAAGCCATTCTGTCATCAAATTTACACTTAATATTTGAAATTAATTAGGGTGATTATCACTTGGTTTTCATGGCTTTTGAAAGGCAGACAGGCCTACACAGCATGGGATCTATGGGACGGTGCTCACTCAGCATTTAGGAAGACATACTTCATTCTTCAGTGCATCTCATTTCCTATGGCCCATGGTCCTCTGCTGTGCTGAGGCAGAGCTGCTGTTCTGCATCATCAACTGGACTTCTTATGCTGTCACCGTCTGGAGGAGGAGAAAGAAAAAGGAAACACTAATGTAATTTTATATTATCCAGTACATGCCCTGTCTCCAGAGAACCCTTAGACTTTAAGGTGTAAGGGATATCTAAAGATTAGAAAACCTAGAACCTTACTTCTGTTTGATGCTGGAATCTGCTCTGACAGTTTTAACTCATTAGCTGATTTATTCACCAATGATTTCAGCCAAGCAGGATTCATGAGATTCATTTGTCCATTTTTTCTTTGAATATTTATTTCATACCGTGCTCTGAAGATACAATCAAGAAATAGCAAAAATCCCAGATCTCATGAATTTTACACTCAAATAGGAAAAGACAGACAAAAGAACCCAAAAATAATTAGCAAAAAGGTGTGATGTCAGGTGTCATTAAGAGCCGTAGATGAAACAGGGAAAAGAATTGCTAAAGAGAACCATGCAACTCAACTTCAAGTCAGATGATTAGGAAACACCTCACTGAAGATGTGTCTGGGGACAGACACCTCAGGAAGTGAGCGTGAGTGTTATCCATAGAAGAGCTTTCCAGGCAAAGCCAAAACCCCAACCTAAACACTTACGGATATAAAAGCTCTTAAGTGTCTATTGCCAGTTTCGCTGGAGTATGGGAGCATCTTAACATCTAGACAAATGTCTTTCTGAACAGGAAATGCAGATCTAAACTCCCTTTTTCTACATTTCAAAAAATAAACACTATAGGTAGAACAAGACAGGGATGTCTCTGTTTTAGTCCGTAGTTTTGCTTCCTTGTTACCGGTAAGTCCTACTTTGGGAGACATAGTAGGAATGTTGCCGTTGAGGTTCCTATGACTAAAAATGTGAATCCATAATTATTTTAAGCAAGCAATTTGTAATTCACTTTGTATTATGCCACAAAAGAAATGTTGGTGAGGTAATGCCTTCTACACTGAATATTAGAATACACCAAGAGGTTTTCTAAACTACAGAAGGGACTTGGCAGTATCTATAGTTTTTGTCAATTATTGTCACAAACAATGCTACATAACAAACCACTTACTAACCTATGTACCCAGCATCCATGAGGTGGAGAAATGCTGTAGACTCTTAGTTGACAGGACTGCACAATCACTTGGCAGACAAAAACGGGAAGGTGAGAAAAATAACGCAATTCATCTTTTTACCACACTGTTGCAATTTGCTGTGTTTTTTTTAACTGGCTCAGGCTATGTCCCAAGTAGTGAATATTAAAAAGAAAAATGATGGTATGAGAAGTAAACTAATATAATTCTAATTATTAAATATGGAATAATGTTGTGGTTGTGAAAAGTTCTTAAACAGAGAGTTCATTATCTCAACCCCTTCACTCAGTTAACTGTGTGTCTGTAGACAAATGTTTCATTTTTTTCACTGAATTTATGATAGTTTATATACTTATATACACTTTTTTGGTCTGCTCCTCCTAGTGAACTGAAAACTCCTCAAAGACCTAAACCATATTAATTTTGGTCCCCAGAGTATCACTAGCCCTTAGCACATAATAGTACTCAGTAAGCATACGCTGAAGGGAAGAGGGAAGTAGGGAAATGCTGAGTGGGGGGGAGCTGAATGAAAGGGAGAGGGAGCCTGAGGGGCGGAGGGGAAAACAGAGCAGTGGGCTCTGAGGTGAAAAGGAATTTGGTGTGCAGACCTGGGAGCAGTCTGTCCAGTTCAGTATGATTGGCTGACAGGAAAAGGGCAGAAAAGATTTAGAAATATTCCATGCTCTGAGGGCACAAGGATGCCAAGATCATGTTCAATAGTTTTTTTTTTTTTAAGATTTTATTTATCTATTTGCCTACCTGTGGTCTCTGTCTGTCAGAGAGGCAGGCAGAGAGAGAGGAAGGGAAGCAGGCTCCCTGCCGAGCAGAGAGCCCTATGTGGGGCTAAATGCCAGGACCCTGGGATCATGACCTGACCCGAAGGCACAGGCTTAACCCACTGAGCCTCCCAGGTGCCCCCATGTTCAATAGTTTTAATGGCAGTGAAATTCTACTGCTGTGTTCTCTAAGAGAAGTTATGTGATGAGATTTCTCTTAATAAAAAAATAGTACTCTGGTGTCACCCACAGAACTTCTGGGAAGAGATGGCACTGAACACATACTCACCCAGGTGTACATGCATTTCTGTGTCACTTCTGAGTCAACCACCTCAGGGAACTGGGCAGGTGTGGAGCTCAGAGCACGTTCCAGTGAAGAGCTGGTGCCGGTCTTTCCCTCCAGCAGAGCCTGGAGAGTGTTGTTCAAGGGAGCCTGACTGGACTGTGTGTAGTAGCTTGACCCGCCCTCTGGGAGATAAGGAATTACCAGCTGCCTGGGCTGCGTCCTGGGGCTGCTTTTGGGTTTGGGAGAGCTCTGAGCTTCCCCACCCCATGCTCCCACTGCCCAGCCAGGCCTCAGGGGGAAGGTCTTTGTCTTCCTTGTAGAAAGCGAAGCACATCACATCCCACCAGGCACTTTATGATAACTGAAAAATGTCTTCCCAAATAACAAATTCAAGTCCATAACTAGTGGGACAAAACCTCCTCTCGTAAAATCAAGTGGAAATACTATTTTAAAGCATCAAGAATGATGTAAACACATGAAGGAAAAGATGAGACTTGGAGAAAAAAATCTGAAAACCAAACAGGATGATACTCAGATATTCAGGAAGAGAAAGGAACTGGGCAGGCCATCAGAGTTAGCTAAAAAACGACAATTTCCCTGACTTCAAAAGAAAACCAAAGACGCGCACTCAAAGAACAAGAATGTAAGTCCCAAGAGAAGTCTGCGGCCTTGTTCTCCACCGAATCCCCAGAGTAAGAAAAGCACCTGGCACACAGTAGGTCCTAAATGGAGTTTTCCTTTGAGAATTAATAAGCTTGAAATTTGCTTCTGGCTAAATCTGATGAAATGCTTTGAAGGCCTGATGTTAAATGACATATAATCTACTTCGGGTAAAGGGGATCAAGATAGAGAAATAAGTGCAACTGTAGTTAAAAATGAAACATTGGGGTTTCCTTCAATATGCCTCAACATTTTTTTAAAAGATCTTATTTATTTATTGGACAGAGAGATGACAAGTAGGCAGAGAGGCAGGCAGAGAGAGAGGAGGAAGCAGGCTCCCCGCTGAGCAGAGAGCCTGATTCAGGTCTTGATCCCAGCACCCTGGGATCATGACCAGAGCCGAAGGCAGAGGCTTAACCCACTGAGCCACCCAGGTGCCCCTGCCTCAACATTTTTGACTCTGAACCGAAAGGTAGTAAATTATTACTGATCACTCATACAGGCCATAAATATAGTCAGTCATGGTGATGCCATAACAAACCACCAGAGTCAAAAGTGATTGGAAGGTATATTTAGACTGAATAAGAAAAGGCTTGAACAAAAACTTTGTAACACTCATATACTTGGCATGTAATTGTATGAATAAATGTGTTATTTTTAGCAAAGAAGTTCATATTTAATATAATACTAAATTTCCTTTTATAATCTCCAAACATTTGTTAAATGTAAAGTAATGGGCTTTTTATCAGCATATAGCCATTAATGCTATGGGAGTGGAGAGGTTGTCAAGGAAAAAAATGCATCCCTGTTGTTTTACCCTGAGTAGAATGTCTGTTGTCCCTTGCTGAGTGAGAGAGGCAACATGCTAACGGGAGTAGAAAACTGAATTTCATGATCTTTGGGTGACTTTCTGTACATACAATGGTATGATTTTCTATTGATGACTGCAGTGTATAAGGATGTTTGCTACTTCTTAGATCCTTGGAAATTTTACAGAGCAGTTTCTTCTCATTCTTTGTGACTTTAAACTATTTACACCAGTCAAAAAACCATAGATCATTATCTAAATATTTTTAAAATGAACTATTTTTAGAAAATCCCCAAACACATACTGCAAACTATATAAAGAATTATTACATTCTTTTTCTCTGAGTATGTTTGAAAATAATTCCAAAAAATTTTGTATGACTCCCATTTTCCTTTGGTATATAGGAAAGTATAAAAAAGGAAATAACAGCAACTTTTCAGAGGTCTCTCAGGATGATGAACATCTCCTTTATGGCTTTTATGGGACAGAATCACTCATATTTTTTACATGGTTCTAATAGTCAATGTTGATTGACTTATTTTACTCCCGCCAATTTTGTCTGTATCACCTACCACGTTGTGTGATGCTAATTCATTCCAAATGATGAACTGTCCTACTGGAAGTATGAGTGTGCAGTGCTGCGAAACTCAGGGAGGCCAAAAGAACATTTTTTGGTACCATGTACTCATCTGGGGAAGGGTTGCTACATTGTTCTATTAAAAAAAAAAGGATCTCTAAGACACCTAATTTATCACACTGTTTGGAGCACACACTGTATCTTTGAGGTTTGCCCTGTGAAAACACGCCATGCAGTATCATTAGGCAGAATGAGAGAGCGATTATATGGAGAACTAAGTGAAAACTTTCTTGTTTGTGACCCTTGGGAATCCTATTCCGCTATTGATGAGGGAACAGAAGGCAAGCTGAGTTACACAGCCCAGGCTGACACCTGCACCCTCCCCCAGTCCCCACTCCTGGGTGGGACATGGGTGATACTCTTCCAGGAATCTCCCCCAACTATCTTGATGTTAATACCTTGCTAGAGGGAAAGCCCTTGAAAATGGCAAGGCCTCTGGTATCTGGTTTCTTGTAGGTCCTGCTTAGCATATGAAAGTTCTTTAGAAACCTCCCTTTTCCCTTACCTCCCCCAAATCAGCCTCTGGTCACAACCCCAGTGCAGCAGCTCTTTCTGTCCCCTGGTCCTGTCTTCGTGCTTTAATAAACCACCATTTTGCACCAAAGACGTCTCAAGAATTCTTTCTTGGTCATTGGCTCTGGACTCCACCCCACCAAACCTCACTTATGTTCTAAAACTTCATCATTTGCCCTGCACATGGGGCTTTGAGTCTTTACATCTGGACACTGAGCTTCCATGCAAAATTGGTGAGTACTTTCTCTCCTCTTTTTACTCTCATTTCAGGGGCTTTTCAAGGAGTGTGGTCTTATTGGAAGACTTGCATGTCGATTGCTCAGGCTTTAGTCCTCTAGCCTGTGGCTGCTCTATGGGGAAAGAAAGCCTGCCTTTTGGCTGGAAGTTAGTGTCCTAACTGGAATGGTAATAAGACGCAGAAACTTGATGCCTCTCTTTATTCTTGGTCTGTTCCGTTCTGTTCTTGCTTTCTTTCGTTCCCTCATTCCTTCTTTTGACAGAGACACAGGGGGAGAGGGAACACAAGCAGGGGGAGTGGGAGAGGGAGAAGCAGGCTTCCTGCTGAGGAAGGAGCCTGATGTGGGGCTCAGTCCCAGGACCCTGGAATCATGACCTGAGCTGAAGGCAGACACTTAATGACTGAGCCACCCAGGTGCCCCTTTATTCCTGTTCTTATATTAACTTGTCTGTCTTGGGCATGGGACAGCCACCTAAGTCATCAGGGTGGCTGCCGATCTTAAGACTCCTGTGTGTGGTTTCCTCCTGATTGATCTAATGTGATCCCCTCCACATCCTTGGTCTGGTCGCTTCTGGCCACAGGACCTCCACTGGGGATGAAGTTTTAGAATATAGGTGAGGTTCAGTAGGGTGGAGGCCGGAGCCAACGACCAAGAAAGAATTCTTGAGATGTCTTCGGTGCAAATTGGTGGTTTATTAACCCACAGGGATGGAGCCCGTGGGCAGAAAGAGCTGCTTCCCTGGGGTTGTGAGGTGTGGCAGGTACCTTGGAGTTTGGGAAGGTAAGGAAAAAGGGAGGTTTCAGCCTTGCCATTGTCAAGGTCATTTTCCCCTTCTAAGCAAGGTATTAAGATAGTTGGGAGATTGCTAAAGAATGTCACGTATGTCCCACCCAGGAGTGGGGGTGGGGGAAGGTTGTAGGGTGTCAGCCTTTGGCTTTGTCCTCAGCCAGCCTTCTGTTCCCTCATCCCTGGGAGCTGGCTAAAACCAGTACCCGACTGAATTAAAATCCAACCTGGGGACCGTTTCTTAGGGAAGTTGGCTGTCAGGACCACGTGTGTGGGAATGTCGCTTAGACCATGATGGATTTCAGTCTTTACTGTTTCTTGTCAGTGTCCTCTACTAAGTACTTAAAGCTACAAAATTCAGTAATTTCTCCTTGTAAAACTTTTCTAGTATTCTCCATGGGTTAAAATGACAGGGCAGTACGCAACCTTCAGGACAGATGGTGGCATGGCATGGCATTTCAGTCCATTCACCAGGCACCCATCTGTAGCCTAGGATGCGATGGGGAAGGAGAGGGATGCTGGAACCCCTCCAGGGCGTTTGATGGCAGGAATGCCTTAACGGGGAAGGCAGGATCATGATCACTAGCAATGCCTTGTTTAAGGGACGCCTCGATTTGCTTTCGACACAGGGGAACGCCTGACGTATCCTGCATGGGATGCCAGCCAGGAGTCAGGGGGGATTTGGTAATGGACCTTCTTTACTTCTCTGGGAGAATGGCCTCAGTAGGCTTCAGTTCCCAAGGACTCTACCTTGAGGTGCCTTTTAACCCACTGGAAGCAAACTGCATTGCAAAACTTAGAAAGGACTGAGCTCCTGGAACACTGCATGGCCTCCATGGGATCTGTCAGTCAGATCTCCTCTGCAGGAAATAGGGCAAATGAACCTCCGGGATCTTCAGTGCTCATACCTAGGCCTCCTGCAGAATGTGTTTGCCCGAGTATGTCTGGCTAGGAATCCCCTCCTGACATATTGGATGATAATTATGTAACTAAGCCACCTCCTGGTAAACCCAGGTTGCTGGCAGATACGCAGGCCATCCCTAGCAAAGGGGACTCTGACTTTCTCTCTGTTCCTCCTAACAGATGTGGGGGCTTCTCCCTCACTCATTTCCTGGGTTGATGGCTGTAACTGGAGCCAACTGGGGTTAGTCTCCCTCAGGACGGAGACATTAAGTAATATTCCCAGGCTGCTGCTGAAATTCCCTTTGTTTCAGGGAAATTCCCTGTCTTCTCTGGCCTGCCATTGATTGCCTAATCCCTCCCACCCTTGTTGGTGGGAAAACATGGTGTTTGCTCCTCTGTTGGGGCTGATGAGCTCTGAAACTGGGAACCCCTTCTCTGCCTTCTGGCCGCACTTTATGTCTTCTGTCTTCCCCTTCCCCTGTTTCTACACCAATGTGGGTGTGGCCTGCGGGACTGGCCTCTAGACCATCCTTGGTGCCTCCTGCACCATGGGTCCTCCTCTCTTCATGGTCAGGGAGCTAGAAGAGCACCCCCTGGGCCTCACATCTCCCACTCCAGATTCCCCACCTGTGTGTCAGGTAAACACTGGAAGTGGGGTGGGCCCAGGTGGAATGTCTATCAGTACTTAAACTAAGTCAGTTTGTTGGTTAATTAAGATAAATGTGTCTTTAAAATTACAGTGTTATGCCCGAATTTTCGCATCTGAGAGACCACCAAGGAGCCAACGACCTATGCAATCTCATGAGGGTTTATTTGACAAGCTTAAGCTTGGGCCCAAGTATACCTGGCACAGCAGAGTAGGGACTTGGACCCCGAGGTGACATGCTTAAGCTTGGGCCCAAGTATACCCAAGGCAGCAGAGTAGGGACTTGGACCCTGAGCTTAGTTAAGGCAGGGGTATTTATGGGTCATTACACGAGGCTGGGGGGGAGGAGAGAAAATTTGCTAAAGCAGGGTGGGGCTTCCTGGAACTAAAGTAAAGTAGGGGAAAATTCAGCCCTTGGGTGCAGGGGTCTGAGATGGCTGTACTTATGCTAAGGCTAAACCTGAGGTGGGATGGCCTTAATTTTTCTCAGCCTTCACACCAGCAGTAAATGTGAAACTTACTCTGTCGAGGTTTGCTGGAAGTTAAATAAGCTAATATGATCTCTGTTGCAATTTGTTAGCAAAAAGATGACTAAACTGATGGTTCATTGTCTCAAAGTTTTCATGGGTATTTGTTCAGAGAGCTTTCAAAGTCTTTGGACTTGGATGAGAAATGGAATTAAATTCATTGGACATCTAGGTCTTTTCCAAGTAGGATAAAGTGTTAAGTCATGAATTACTGGACATAGGTCCATGCTTTTGACTTCTTATTGCAAGGAAATGAAGGATATTTAAATCTGTTGGTAAACATGTTTTGCGCTTAATAGAGTCACAAATTTGCCATCTAAAGAATTCTGATGTAACCATTCACAATTGGTTACTCCTTAGTCTTTACTGTAGATTAAGGTCTCCGAAGGATGCAAAATTCTAAATGACTGATGGGAATGCATTTTTGTCGAAGGTAAAAGGTAATTTTGTCCTAAATAAGATGGTTGTTTGGAAAGATGGCTTGGGACAAAATCTGAATGCAAAGGAAAGTTGAAGGTTTGTGAAGGAAAAATTTTGGAACGGAATTTTAGGTGTGGTTGGGGTGGACTAAGATGAAAATAAACAGATTTTAAAGTAAACTGGCATAAGATTGAAAGTCTGCTTTCTCTCTGTTCAAATTTTGCACCAAAGACGTCTCGAGAATTCTTTCTTGGTCGTCGTAACGTAACGTAACATAACATAACGTTAAGCCTCACTTATGTTCTTAGACTTCATCACTATGACAAAATAGAAGGGCAAAAGTGTTTGGCAAGAATGGAGAAATATATAATACTGGGTACGGGAGCATGCAAATAGAAGATCCCACAGGAAACTTTTGCAAAATGCTAATGCAGCTTATTCTGATTAAATATTAGGGGTTTTTTGGGTAGGAAATGTTTGTTGAGAATGTTCTTTTCATAACCATAATGACATTGAGTGCTTTTCTTCCACTAACAAGTTGTTTTTTTTTTTTTTTTTGTTTTGTTTTTTTTTTAACATTGCCATCTAGTTTTCATTTTCTGGTTCAGTGATAAAGAGCTCCCTAGACAGCCCCACTTCAGCACCTAATGCCCTGCAAGCTGATCTCCAGCGGAGCTAATTTAATCTAAACAACGTGAAACTTTAAGCTGTATAGTCATATTCGGGAAGGGCTTGTAATTTCATGTTTTCTTTACTTTTATTTGTCTTCCTTTCATAGAAACACTGTACCAGTTAACCAAAATTCCTGTTTTTTAACTCAAACCAATGCATCCCTCCCCAAAATCAAACTCTGGACTACTTTTCTCCGGGTGTTTCTAGAGAATTCCAGTTGTTGCTATTCCTTTCGTGGATCTTTTAAATTTTCCACTTCAGGCCTGTTATGCCCACCCCCAAAGTGGGTCAGTGATTAAAGGAGCGAGACTGATATAAAGCGAAGATTAGCAAAGCTTTATTCCGCGCCAAGCATCAAGAATCAGACCGAACATTTGGGGACGTACCTCTTACAAGAGAGGGCGAACTTTCTCTGTTTCACAGACTAGCTTTCAAGGGCAAAGGCCATGCCGTTAGGCCTGGCTATGCATAGGTGACCAATGAAACTGTAACACACAGAGAATGCTGCACAGTCATGCTAGGTCACACATAAGTGACCAATTGAATTACAATTTACCCTAGTAGACATTTGAACCAGCCTATCACCTTGGTCAGAATTGGTGCCCAAAAGGTGCCCAAAGGGTGGGGCCCATACTCCTTGGTAACTAGGGAGACTGTATGCATCCCCCCACTGATCGGATGTCTCCCCCTGGCCTAACCCACCCTTGTATTTGAGCTTTGTTACCTGTGACTGGTTTCCGGGACTTGTTTTTAAGTAAGTCCGCTGGGGGAAGGGGAACAGGGACAGTTTAAGGGTTAAACAACAAGGTTATTGTTTAACCTTAATGGAAGCCTCTTGCTAAATAGGTCCTTACAGGCCCCTGGGCAAATGCTAGAGCCCCAGGGAAGCTTGAAATTAACCACTGGGACTGTTTCGATCCTTTTCCTCTTGTCCTAGGATTTTTTTTTTTTTTTTTTTTAAGATTGACATTTATGAAACCTTCTGCATACCCCTGTCCTACCTGTGTCCCACTACCCCCAGCCTGGATGGGACACTCTGCACAACTTCCTTTATGAGCAGCAGGAAAACTAGTGATTGCCCCATTAAATATCCCAGATTCAATTAGACTGCCACTTAATCTAACCTAGGAAAGCACTTGTTTGCATTTGGGAGGATATGAAGTGCCTAAGGTAACTGTGCCTTCCTAAAATGTGTGTTCACTTTAATACCATTTTTTTTTTTTTTCTTAAAAGTGACTTGGATAGGACTAGTTAGAGCCAGATAATTCATTTAGACTTTGGGCCATAATTTAGACCACAATACGAATGTAGCCACCATCTCTGCCTCATTATGATAAGGGCATTTCTGATATTTTTGCCCGCTACCTGAAAGACAAATAAAAAGACAAATCAACAAGAGTGGAGGAAAGTTGACAAAGTAGAGAGTGGTGGTCTGAGTCTTATGAAAACAAATTCTTACCTTTCTTGGCACCACAATAAGGATCCACCATAGAGCAGTGCCAGGTACTGTTGGGGTTAATGGGGAGCAGGAAATCCACAGCAATACCTGGCTTGCTAAAATGTAACACAGAGGGCACTGGGGGCGATGGAAGGTTTGCGAGGAGGGCTGAGGCCCCTGGAATGCCCTGGCTTCCTCCCCGCCCTGCTGTTGGAATGCTGCGGGGAGGGGCCTTCCCCAAAGCTTTGTTAGCCCAAACCACTGCCCTGAGAGCTAAGATGTATGCATGGTCGCCCAGGCTATGTTTGACAGAACTGGTAGAACAGGAAGATTAGCATATTGTATCTTTCTCGGAAACAGCTCTTCCTAGTTTCAGTGAGAAGATTTGTGATTATCCTAAAGGACCCATAAAGCAGGAGCAAAGAAGGGCAAAGGGTCTCCAAGCATTGCCCCTCTGCGACCACAAAGTTTGGAGTAATCTTTGATCCGTCCATACAGAGATGGCTGTCCATTCCTGGCAAGACACTACTTTTCTGAAGTCATGTGTTCTCATGAATTTCTTGAAGTATAATTCATACACATTCTTACATTAGTTTCAGGTGTGCAATATCATGGTTCATCAGCTCTGCAGGTTACTCGGTGTCATGAAGGGAAGTGCACTCTGCTCTTTTATCTTCTTCAGCAACGCCCCCGCTTCCCTCTGGGAACCACCACTCTTTTCCATTTAAGAGTCTTTTTTGTCTGTTTTTTGTGGTTTGCTTCTTAAATTCTACGTATGAATAAAATCATTTATTTGTCTTTCTCTGACTAACACATTTCACCTAGCCTTGTTCCCTCTGGGTCCATCCATGTTTTTGTGAATGGGATGATCTCATTCTTTTATATGGCTAACGGATACGACATTCTACATATGTGCCCCGTCTTGATTCAGTCATCTAGCAGGGGACACTTGGGTTGCTCATCAACAAAACAAAAAGGCAGCCTCCTAAATGGGAAAAGATATTTGCAAATGATCTATCCCATAAGAGGTTAATATGAAGAGGAAAATGACCCAGAGCTGGCCCAGGCCAAGAGGCCCCAGAAAATGGAAAGTTACTAACAATAAGCGAGAGATAAGCAGAAGCCCTACTGGCAGCAAGAGCTAACAAGCCTCTTTTCTGCTTCTGTAAACAGGCTTCCTGCCCCAGGCTCCCTGCACTCCTTTTCCCTCCCAAAGGAACTCCTGCTCCGCTAGTTTAAACCCACCTCCCAGCAGTCAGCATGGCCCTGGGAACCTGACTGCCTGCCATCCCCAGTTAAAGTCTTGTGACCCTGTTTCCCGGGGCCCGGAGTTTCAAGCGTGGTCTCATCTGGATCTGCCTGCATGAAATAAATTCGAGTACTCCTACTTCTCCAACTGTCCCTTGAGCTCTTGCCGGTCTGATTTTCATTTTTCTGCAGAAAATATCCAAAATGTATGAAGAACGGATACAACTCAACACCAAATAAAACAACCCAATTACAAATGGACAGAGGAGCCGAATAGATGTTTTTCCAAAGGCAACATACATACAGCCAACAGAGACAGGAAAAGATGCTCCACATCACTCATCGTCAGGGAAAGCAGACAGAAACCACAGTGAACTGTCACCTCACACCTGTCAGAATGGATTGAAAAAAAAAAAAAAAGACACAGCAAGTGTTGACTAGGATGTGGAGGAAAAGGAAGTCATGTGCACCAAGTGGGAATGCAAAATGGTGCAGCGACTAGGAAAAAGAGTACGGAGGTTCCTCAAAAAAAATTAAAAAAGATTGAAATACTAGTGGATCCAGGTCTTCCACTAGTTGGTATTTACCCAAAGAAAACAAAAACACTTATTTGAAAAGATATAAGTTCTCATGAATGTTTGACTACTGAGTTATTCTCTAAGAAGGGTTCCGGTGTATTAGGATTCATCGGGTTAGAACCGCAGAGCTGTCGATGAACGAGGACATTCACTGATTGTGCAGAACTCTGGATGCGGATTTCCCATCTGTCTTCTGATGAACGAGCAGTTACTGAGTGTTGTGTATATGCACACATGCGTCCGCTTATGAGTTAGGATACGGGCATTTTCGGTGACATGGTTTTCTTCTATTAACACATTTTTATTAATAAATATTCATTGTAATAAAAGGTTTTTATGTCTAAAATTTATTTTATAATCTGTAAAAAAGTAATGTACTTACTAAACACAGATACTATCTACAAAGTCAACCTGTAAATCTCTTAGATTACTTTGACTGTTTTTTTCTTGACAGTCCCCATCATGTCTAAAAATAATACATTTATACATCTAATTCTTGATCTTTCATCTGGAGTGTCTTTTCTTTCATTTCTTAGGTTGGATCCACTGTTTGCTTATTACTTCTTGCCTTACCTTTTGAATTTGCCAGAGCACAACTTGAAGCAACCTCCCTAAGAAAGGAGTGTAAAAGAGGTAAATTTTCTGAGTTTTTCTTTTTGAAAATGTTTTTATTCTATACCTGCAGGGTTAACAGTTTGGTAGCTGATGAAAGTATATGTTGAATCTTTTTTTTTTTTTTTTCTGGTCTCTAGGTATTAATAGATAGTACTTTCTGAATATTATTTATATTATATTGAAAATGTCTTTTATTATCTCCACTTTTACATTCTTTGTTTTATTTCAATCCTTCTGAAATTTCATAATAATGAGTCTGTGTATAGGTCTCTCTAGAAAGTGTTAGATTCTCCATTGAGCCTTTTTCTTTTTCTTTCTTTTTTTTTTTTTTAAAGAATTTATTTATTTATTTGAGAAAGAATGAGTGAGAGAGAGCATGAGAGAGGAGAAGGTCAGAGGGAGAAGCAGACTCCCCATGGAGCTGGGAGCCCGATGTGGGACTCGATCCCGTAAGTCCGGGATCATGACCTGTGCCAAAGGCAACTGCTCAACCAACTGAGCCACCCAGGCGCCCCGCCTTTTTCTTTTTGTTGTCACTGTCTCTCATACATCTGTATTCTGAAATACTTAGTTAACTCTTCAACCTTACATTTGATTTGAATTTTAAAAATTAAAAAAAAAATTTTATTTATTTGACAGAGATCACAAGTAGACAGAGAGCCAGGCAGAGAGAGGAAGAGGGGGAAGCAGGCTCCCCACTGAGCAGAGAGCCTGACCGGGACCCTGAGATCATGACCCTAGCTGAAGGCAGAGGCTTTAACCCACTGAGCCACCCAGGTGCCCCTTGAGTTGAATTTTTTAAAATAATTTGTCAGTCATGTTTAAAAACATGATCCAGTGCATCCAAGAAAAGAAATCTATGTAGGTCTTTGAATTGTTGAATTTAGAGGCAAAACCTTTTTTTCAGGGGACATAGAACCTTAACCCATGACCAAAACTAAAAAGTAGTAGTAGTAGTCTTTGCCTTTCCTCTCCATCTCCCCCTCTTCCTCCTTTTCCTCCTTATCCCACTATTGGTGATGATGTAATGCTGTCAGTACATAAATTATACAACCTTCCTGGAGGGCACTTTCTTGGTAGAGACTGAAGCTTTAACAGTCTGACTATGACCTAACTGCTCATACATACAAAGTCTACCTCTAAAAATGTATAACTATGAAATTATAAGAATACCATAAAAAATGTATTCAAGAATAGGATAAGTCATGGCCAAGATTGAGAAAATAAATCAATTAAGTTACACTTAGGTCCAAATAACCAGTGAAAAGTTCCTGAATTAATAGAGTGACTTATTTCAAATTAAATTTATTAAAATGGGCAGATTCAGCATCAGTTAATTCAGTGCCTTATACATATCATTAAAGAAGTTGGCTTCATTTCTCATCTTGGCCTATGGTACCTGTCTACAAATAAACTGGCAAGAATCATGCTATTGTAGTAGTTGATTAGACTAAACAAGATTTAGACTAATTTCTGAAAAAGTTGTCCAGATAATGTTGGTAATTAGCATGGTGGTCAAGCTTACCACTGGAATTGATTAATTAAAGTTTTGGAATTTCGTATGACCATACAGGAATGGATCTCACAAAGGTCTAATGCTAGGACCCATTGACGTTTATTTTGGGGTGACTAACTTGAACTTGATTGAATCTCAAAGAGAGCTCATAAGAGTTGGTTTGTGCTTAGAACCTAGTGCAATAGACAGAAAGATATTCAAGTCTCCAGATCAGCTAAGACAGAGTCAGGCAGGAGTTTTTGGGGATGGGTGGCAGAACACAGGAGTGCAAAACAAGAAAGGCAAGCTTCTACCACATCCATCCACATTCTCACTGTGCATAAGTGGAATGAATGCCTTATATCTCACAAACCATGTACAGCTCACATACCTGAAGTGAGCTATTTTGGGGGTCTAGACGTTGACCCCTGGACAAATTCCTCTTTTGTTCAGTCATCCCCATAAACTTACATAACTTTCGTCACATTGAAAAAGTCCCGTCCTGTGTCCTTCATTGTTTTTCTATCACTGATACAATTATGCGTGGTAATAATCATGCGGGTGGTATACTGTGCAAGTCTCACAATTTTAAGAGAATTGGAAAATATTTAGGACAAACGTTTAAGGATAGAAACTTCTACCTTACTAGAACATTTTGCTTACGAAATAGTGTTATTTTCAAATTAACTGGGTCTGGATTAATAAGATTC
Organism: Enhydra lutris kenyoni; assembly: GCF_002288905.1. NCBI lineage: Eukaryota > Metazoa > Chordata > Mammalia > Carnivora > Mustelidae > Enhydra > Enhydra lutris. Next base: position 11,909,158 of record NW_019154101.1, read on the forward strand.
AGTCTGACTTAGAACTTCAGATGAGCATTAATCGGTGTTCATCAGAGACACAAATGCTTATGTCTGTAGAATTCACTGGGAGTTTCTAAAATTTATGTGATTTTGAGAATCTCTTGGAAATTCTGTAGGATAGAAGAAAAACATCATAGAGACAATATCAACATTTAAAGAAAATAATTTGAATTTTGCTTTTTGGTATAGGGATGTGATGATGATGATGATAATATATTAATGACATGTATGTGCTTAACCTCTTTCATGGCATAAGTGATGCTTTTGCTGTTGAAAGGAGAAATTCATCAGAGCTTTAAGCGTTTGCCTTTTTAAATGCAAGTGACCGTAGTGCTGAAATAGCAAACTGAATAGAGGACAATACATCACTAAGATTTTTAATTCAAGATAAATAGATAAAGCACAATCAATAATTAGGACTTACCATGAGTAACTTCAAATAGTCTGATGTTAGCATATCACAGAGTAAACTCAGAATTTTCATGAAAGGAAGGGGTCCAGTAGCTATCTGTGGAATTCAAAATAGTATAACTTTTCAGCAAAGGAAGAGACACAAGCTTAATCCACCTGCCAGTGTCTCATAATGTTATTTTTCCTTATTTTCTTGCATTCTTCTCCAATTCCCATAATTTGAAGATTCACAAGATACTTAAATAGCAAAGAACATAGGATATACTCATACTCAACTGTCAGGTACAGGTCAAATAATTGAGGTCCTTTCTTCTTTTAGAAAAATACAGCTGTAAGATGTCAAAATGTCCTGTCTCTTTAAAGATAGGTTATAGAGGTGAATGCTAAGTGCATAACTATGAGATGTCATGACCTGGATTTGAATCATAGTCAAAACCTTTTCTAATCATGTAGTTCTGGTCAAGTCTTTTAAAATGCCCAAGCGTCAGCTTTTTTTTTTTTTTTTTTTTTTTTTTTGGTCTGTCTCTATCCACCTGTATTCATTGGGTCATTATGAGGAATAAATTAACTAATGTAATTAAAAGTTACATAAAGTTTTTGGACAATCTTAGCAAATGAATCTAGTGTGGATCACTATCCAGGCAAAACTTCATGAAAACTATTGATAAACCATGACCAAAATGTCATTATATGTCAAATATTTTTTAAAAAATGGAAAAAGGAAGGTCTGTCTCAAGTTAGAAAGAGGAAGAAAAAGAATTTCAAAGTAAAGAAGTCAAGTTGACAAGGGTGATCCTTGCCTGGCCCTGAGGACTTTGTTTCCATGTGGACAGTAGTGACTAGTGATTTGGCCTTATTTGAAGGCAAGCTTGAAGCTGGCTATAAAGAAGACCATTCACAAAGGGCACTGGAAATGACAGATAATCTCTAAAAATCAAGGAGACAAGCTACAGAATGTAAATTTTCTTTCCTTTATGCTATGGATGGGAAAAATAAAAAGATCTTTGAAAACTTGAATCTTTAGTCCTGGACCACACATGAGAAGAGCTCAGAATTCCATAAGACAACACAACTTTAAAATATTACATAAGAGAGCAAAATAAATATCTAAAAATGAAAATACAGAGTGATTTTTAATATAATAAATAGCCTAAAAATTGTTAAATGATGAAAATTAAAGAACTGTTAGACATGGGAATACACACACAAAAGAACAGAAAGACAGACATATGAGAAATAGGAAGGAAAGAGAGGGTTCCAGCACATTTATAGTGATAGTTTCCAGATGGAAGAACACACAGAATATGGGACAGATTACAGCCGTAGAGAATGGACTCGAGATTTATGTGTTTGACGAACTAAAATAAAGACCTGAATACATAGTTGAAGAATCACAAGTGAAGCAGAGAAAACGCCCAGAAATATAATAGTCAAACCAAAAAGGAGTGACACTGAGATGTAATAGGGCAATAAATAAAAGGTCAGGAGTCCATGTAAATACATCTTTGATTTTCAAACAGTAAAAAAAAAAAAAAAAAAAAAAAATTCTATATTTACTTTGGGAAAACATCAAACATGAGAGCAAAATGAAGCCATTTTTTGGGAATAAGACACAATATTGCTTATAATCTGACATTAACAGAATGAAAATGTCTTCAATAAGAAATGAGTTATCAGTAAGAAGCAAGACAGTGAGTACAGAAATTCAGCTTCTGGCCAGAATGGAATAACAGGAACCAGATCTGTGCTTCCAAGTTAAACTTTATTAAAAATGAACAAGATTATGAGAAAGTGGTTTTCAAGACACTGGGCATCAGAAAATGAAGAAAAAGGATCCCTTAGAAATGGGATGGGGGTGGGGGAACACGAGCCCTAGAAAGATCCATGCTTACTGCATTCAGACTTTTCAGCCACGGGCATTACAGAGGACAGACCTACGTTAGTTCTATGGATCTCTGCATCAACAGTAGCTGGGAATCTGAAGGTGGAAGCAGCAGGGGTTCACAGTAGGGAATCCTATGAGGAAAGAGTTGCAGAGAGAGAATTTCAGAGATCAGTAGAAGGTTCCCTTGAATATTCAGCTGAGTACTTATGGGGCATGCATGTGAGGAAACCAATCAAGGCCAGGAAAAAAGCACCTGGAAGAATTAGAAGGAACAGTGATTGATGTTTACCCAGAGCTAGGGTCTACTCCCCTCAGTGATACTGGAAAACTTGGTGATTCCCAGAACATGACACAAAGTGTTTCTTTGAGCTTATGTACTAAAGGTGTAACAATTCATTTAATGTTCTCCTTCCTCATATCCAATATCTATCAGTTATGGGTCTTTTTTGATGAGGTGATATTTGCCCTCAGCAAAGGTTGTATTTTCCTGCACTCTTTCAACTTTTTTCGGCTTTCTCAACTCAGTCCATGAAGCTAGCATTACCTTTATATAGGGGGTACTCATAAAGTTAGCATAAAAGTTATTTTATAGCCCACTTGTGGTACATTATAGATTGATTTATTTGCTCATGAGCCCTTCCTAAGCTTTAAGAAACTATTAGCGTATGCTAAATATATTAATGTTTTTTGCTCTGAATTCTGATAAGCAGAATAAGCTAATCAGCTGTCAAAGAAATCACCTCCGAAGCCCTCTAATGGATTTGCTTTCTTTACTCTTCCAGTCATATTGCCCATAGAAGTCTTTTAAAATACTTCAGAATTTGTTAATTGCTCCAGGGCCTAAGGATCTTTACTGAATGTACCTATATCTGTGTGGAAGGGGTATTCTTGGATGCTTCCATATGTAAATACATTTATAGAAAAAAAGACCTTCTGCAGTTTTTACCCACGCAGAATAGGCACTAGAGTTTGAGGAAGCATTTTTCCTTTTCCTATTACTGAGTTCTTTAAGCATGAATTATTCTCAATGTTAAACAATAAAATTAAAAAAACAAAAAAACAAAAAAACTATTCCAGAGAAGATACTGTTTTTAACATAGAAAAAAACCCCCACATGTTGTGGAAAATCTGAAGCGACCGAGGAAATTCAAGCGGCACATGAAAATCAAGGGAAACTTAGCTTTATTATCACCAGAGGGCTCAGTGAGATCCTTTCCCAAAGGCTGAGCACCCGACAGGGTTAGGAGTGAGTTTTTATGGTTACAGGTGATGGGGGATGGTAATGGGACATTTTCACAGTCTCTCAAGGCCGGGACACTTTTCCCGAGGTCTCTCGAGGCCAAATGGCCCCTTCATGTGGAAGGATAATCTATGTGGAGGTGTCTCAGGAGAGTGCTAAATCACCTTGAGAGACTGTTTTTCTTTTCTTAATCAAACAGGATTGGCATCTAGTCTTTTTCTTCTGCCTCAGTAGGAGCAATGGGGAGCCGGGGACCTAAAGGGGCTGGGGCCTGGGAGTCTCTATCCGCCTCATGTCCCCCTTCTTGATGATCAGCAGGGGTACCCTAGAGATCATCATTATAATGATTTAAGGGCCTATATCCTCGGAGGTTGAGGATACGGGCTGTTGTGTGTTGAGAGATGGTATTTCTGATGAAATGGACAAGGCTGTTGAGGAGACAAGTGACCAAGGGTAACTAGGAGGGGGTAGGGACAATAAAGGGCCTGCTGGAGGTAATAGCCAAGATGTCCATGATTGTGGGTTGAAACCCCAAGATGTGAGTTCTTCTTGACTGTGCTGGATGCATTCCTGGAGCTTGCGAACCTTGGAAGTGACGGTCCTGGACTGGTTGAAGTAGTAGCAGCATTCCTCCTGTAGGAAGAGACTGGTTCCTCCCTTTTCAGCAGTGAGGAGATCTAGGAGTCACTGATTCTGGAGGGCTATTGCCGCCAGACTGGAGAGTTGTGTCTGGAGGGATGTTAATGAATCTGCGATACGTTCCATGTCATTGTTGAGTTCCTGTGAAAGCTTCAAGTAAAAGTTAAGGGAAGTCCTGAAGCTCGATGTGCCAGTAGCTACGCCGGCAAAGATTTCAGACCCCAGGAGGAATGGTAAGACTACTGCTTGTCGACTTTGGTGGTGAAGAGAGACCCAGGACTGGAACTGGAAGTCTGAATATAGTGAGGCAGAGGGGGACAAAACAGGTATGTAACCAAAAGTGGTATGTTCGTTGTGGCACCTAAAGAGAAGGTTGTTTTCACAGGAGAGGAAGATGCCAGTGGGATGCCGGTGGCGGGGCGGTGTGTGTGTGTGTGTGTGTGTGTGTGTGTGTGTGAGTGAGAGTAAGGTAGAGGAGCTGTGAAGTTCTGGCAGCCCAGGTCTGGGGCCTCGGTGCAGCCAGAGGGGAGAAAGCAGGTCAGATCATCAGGTGGAAGCAGCGGGACTGAGTTTTGTAAGGGGTCAAAACTCATAGGCTTTGTATTATTGGGCAACAGCCCGTTAGGAGGGACGGGGATACCAAAGAAAGCTGATTGAGCCAAGGGGAGACAGACCCAGCAGGCGGAACAAGTAGGGGAATGGGTTGAGTAGAGCCATAAGTGGTAGGAGGTGTTTAAGAGCTGACGAGTATAGTTTTGAATGGTTGGCCCTGGGGGAGTGGGGTTTATAGAAGAGAACCTGGGTCGTGGAGGGGGTCTGTCCCAGCGGAGAGTGAACGTCGTTCCGGAGTCCTTCCTGGAAACATACAAATGCAGTCCCAGTTAAGAGTTTCCACAGTTCTGTGGGGGTAATTGTGAGTGTTTGGTTAGCCTGGAACATGTAAACCAGGGAGACCCTCACCCGAAGGTCTCCCTGATGTCTCACAACCCCATCGGTTACAAAAGTTTTCCCTGCATTCCTCTAACCCCTGGTCTGGGCAAAGGTATATCTGGTGTCCCTATTTTTTATATAGCCTCCCTTCAAGCACTTGTTCCTTGTATGAAGCCAGGAGTTGACATAGGGATATCTGGAAGGTGGGACACTTGCCAGTGGTCTGGTTACGAAGGACTCTGTCCTGGCCTTCCAAAGTCTGGGTTAATTTCCAGTCATACATTGTTGGGTTAGTGGGGGTCCCTGGTGGGAAAAGGCAGAGGAAACTTAGTAGCCATAACGTGAGGCTTCAGCTGGGTTGAGAAAGAAAAAGATGTATTTTGGAGTTTAGGGGCCCTTCTCTAGAGTGATCCTCAGAGGGTTTGATGGTGATGGATGTGGGATCCAGGTAGCTTGGTCCGGGTTTGCCTTTTTAACTCTGGAATGGTGGATCCATGGCATGATGTTGGTAACCTTGAGGGCAGTGGGAGTTATGAGAATTACTGTATGTGGGCCAGTCCGGGTTGGGCAAAGGGGTTCATGTTTCCAATCTTTTACCGAGACTTCATCTCCAGGGTGGAAGGAATGGACAGGGGTTCCCAAGTATATAGGGGCCCTCTCTAATATGTGGGCATGTAATTCTGTGAGGATTTTCCCTAGCAATAACAGTTGGTCCTGGAGATATGTGTCTCCTAAAATGTTATGGTTGCCTGGAAAAGAAGACAACAGTAGGGGTGGCCTGCCATAGAGTATTTCAAATGGGGAGGACCCATTTTTTAGAGGGGGTACAGCAGGAGCAGACTACTGCTAAGGAAAGTAGATCTGTCCACCCTAAGGAGGTTTCAGCATGTAATTTGGATAGGGTTTCCTTGAGGGTACAGTTCATATGCTCTACTTGTCTGAGCTCTGAGGCTGGTAAGCTATGTAGAGTTTCCAGGAGATGTTGAGGGCTGAAGTTAGTGCTCGTAGAACTTCAGAGATGAAGACCAGGCCATTGTCACTGTGTATGGTAAGTGGGATCCTGTACTGAGGCACGACCTCCTGGAGGAGTACTCTGGTGACTTCTCTGGCCTTCTCCGTCCAGGTTGTATATGCCTCTACCCATCCTGAGAAGGTACAGAACAGAACTAGCAGATATTTTACTCCTTGGTAAGGAGTCATCTCCGTGAAGTCCACTTCCAGGTCTTCAAAAGGAGCTGCCCCTGTGCACTGTACTCCTGGGGGCCAGGAAGGTCTGGGTTTTGTGTTGTGTCTAGCACAAGTAGTGCATGGATCTGTGACCGACTTGCACAAGGTTGCGAGTCCGGTGATGTAGAAATGTTTTGCTAGCAGTTTTTCAAGCCCTGTTTTTCCCAAGTGTAAAGCTGAATGTTGTTCAGTGACGGCACAGGGGGTGAGGTTTGCTGGAATGAATAAGCGCCCATTTGGGAGGATCCACCACCCTTGGGGATGGTGAATGGCTCCCCTGGTTTTGGCCCAGTCCTCTTCAGCTGCTATATAAGTGGGATTTCGTAAGGAGGGGGTAACAGATGCTGTAATGGCAGGTTGTCCATCTTGGGCAGCTTCCCTGGCTGCCCAGTCAGCTAAGCGGTTCCCTATAGCTGGCTCAGCATCTTCTTTTTGGTGTCCCCGACAGTGGATGATGGCCAAGCTCTGGGGCACCCATACTGCTTCTAACAACTGAAAGATTTTGTTTTTGTTGATAGTTTTTCCATCGGATGTGAGGAGTCCTCTTTCTTTGTAGATTGCCCCGTGTATATGTAGAGTGGCGAAAGCATATCTTTTTTTTTTAATCATTTTTTAAAATTTATTTTCAACATAACAGTATTCATTGTTTTTGTACCACACCCAGTGCTCCATGCAATCTGTGCCCTCTCTAATACCCACCAGCTGGTTCCCCCAACCTCCCACCCCCCCACCTCTTCAAACCCTTCAGATTGTTTTTCAGAGTGCATAGTCTCTCATTGTTCACCTCCCCTTCCAATTTCCCCCAACTGCCTTCTCCTAACTCCCCATGTCCTCCATGCTATTTGTTATGTTCCACAAATAAGTGAAACCATATGATAATTGACTTTCTCTGCTTGACTTATTTCACTCAGCATAATCTCTTCCAGTCCCGTCCATGTTGCTACAAAAGTTGGGTATTCCCAACTTTCTGATGGAGGCATAATACTCCATAGTGTATATGGACCCCATCTTCCTTATCCATTTGTCCGTTGAAGGGCATCTTGGTTCTTTCCACAGTTTGGCAACCGTGGCCATTGCTGCTATAAACATTGGGGTACAGATGGCCCTTCTTTTCACTACATCTGTATCTTTGGGGTAAATACCCAGTAGTGCAATTGCAGGGACATAGGGAAGCTCTATTTTTAATTTCTTGAGGAATCTCCACATTGTTCTCCAAAGAGGCTGCACCAACTTGCATTCCCACCAACAGTGTAAAAGGGTTCCCCTTTCTCCACATCCCCTCCAATACATGTTGTTTCCTGTCTTGCTAATTTTGGCCATTCTAACTGGTGTAAGGTGATATCTCAATGTGGTTTTAATTTGAATCTCCCTGATGGCTAGTGATGATGAACATTTGGTGAAAGCATATCTTGAGTCAGTATATATGTTGACCCTTTTGTCCTTAGACAGTAAGAGCACCTGGATGAGGGCTCAGAGTTCAGCTCTCTAAGATGACCATCCCAAAGGGAGTGCTTTGGCTTCTAGGACTTCTGTAGCCATGGTAATGGTGTAATCCACTTTTCTTAGGCCATTGCTTAGGAGACTACTACCATCAGTGTATAGGGTAAGGTCAGCGTTGGTCAGAGGGGAATCCTGGAGGTCCAGTCAGGCAGCGTAGACTTCAGTTATGATTTCCAGACAGTTATGTTCTGGTTCCCCTTCCGCCATTGGGAGGTATGTGGCTGGGTTGAGGGTCTGCACAATCTGTAGGTTTATACGAGGATTTTCTGGAAGTAGCCCTTGATATTGAGTGAGCCTGACATTTGATATTCATTTTGACCCTGACTGTTCAGAACAGTGATCACTGAGTGGGGAACCTTTACTGTGAGCTGTTGTCCTAGAGTGAGCTTGTCAGCTTCCTTGATGAGAAGTGTGGCAGCTGCCAAGACCCATGGGCAAGAGGGCCACCCGGAGGCAACAGGGTCTAATTTCTTTGACAGATATGCAGTGGGCTTTTCCCAAGGGCCTATTGGTTGGGTTAGAAGTCCTAAGGCAATTTTTTTTTTTCACGAACATACAGGTAGAAGGGTTTCTGTATCCGGTAGGCCTAGGGCTGCGGTCCTTCCGAGTAAGTCCTTGAGTTCCTTGAAAGCCTTCTCTCGTCTGTCTTCCCATTGAAGAGGCTGATTATCCAGTCCCCTTAGGGAGTCATACAGGGGCCTGGCTACAACTGAGAACCCTGGTATCCAGATTCTACAGAATCCTGCAGCCCCCAGGAACTCACGCAAAGCTCGTTTGGTGGTGGGCAACAGGAGGTTAGTTATCATGGCCTTTCGTTCAGTGCTGAGGGCCCTTCTTCCTGGAGTTATCATGAATCCTAAGTATTTGGCCTCTTGTCTACATAACTGAGCCTTTTCCCAGGGTGCTTGATATCCTCTTTTTGATAAGTGATGTAGGAGGTGAGGTGTTGCTTGGTGGCAGTTTTCCTTAGTTGGGCTGGTGACGAGAAGGTTGTCAGCATACTGGAGTATCATGCAACCAGTTCGTTCCTTGGGGAAGTCAGCCAAGTCAGAGGCCAGGGCTTCACTGAATATTGCTGGTGAGTTTTTAAATCCTTGTGGAACTCTGGTCCAGGTGAGTTGCATCTGGCATCCTGAGCTGACATCAGTCCATTCAAAGGCAAAGAGAGGTTGACTTACAGGTGCTAGGTGAATACAGAAGAAGGCATCCTTTAGATGGAGGCAGGTAAACCAGGCAGCGTTTGGTGGGATCTGGCTTAAGAGGGTATAGGGGTTTGGCACCACCGAGTGTAGAGTCTGAGCGACACAGTTTAGGCACACAAGTCCTGGATGGGTCGGTAGTCACCATTGGGCTTTTTGACTGGGAGCAGTGGAGTGTCCCAGGGAGACTGGCATTTGACTAGAATGTCTGCTTCTTTTAGTCACTCTAGGTGGGCCTGTATGCCTGTTCGGGCTTCCCGTGAGATTGGATACTGCCCTTGCCATTGCAGCTGTGTTCCAGCCTTTAGTTCTATAATGACTGATGCTCGCCAGATGGCAAGTCCAGGAGGGTTATCTTCCACCCATACATTGGGGACTACAGTCCGGTAGGCCTCGGGGTTTGTCTCAGGGTGTTCTTGTTCGAATAGTCTCCATTCTTTTCCCAGCATGTGTTGAGGGACAAGATGAGTTGAGGTCCGGCGGGGTTTAGACTCATAGTGGCCTGTTGAGAAGATTCAAAAGAGATTTGTGCTCCTAATTTTGTAAGCAAATCTCTTCCCAGTAAAGGAGTGGGCAGTCTGGAACATACAGAAATTCATGGGACACAATGTGTCCACCTAGCTTACCAGTTCGGGATTGGCAAAAGGGTTGGCTTGTGGCTTGATCCCCTGTGGCACCCATGATGGTTACGTTTCATCCTGTAAAGGGTGCCATTGGTGTAGGCAGAACTGAGTGTTCTGCCCCAGTGTCCACCATGAAAGTAATCTTCTGGCCCCCCACATTTACATCAACCATGGGCTCCCAGGGGCCTAATGTTAATGAGTCTGGTCCCCATCAGTCCGAGTCTATATTGGCTAGTCTGATAAAGTCTGGATCCTGGTCTGCCTGGGTTTCAGGTCAGGTGGAGGATTTGAATAGTTTTGGCCTTCGGTTTGGGCATTCATTCTTCCAGGGCCCCATTTCCTTGCAGTATGCACACTGATCCTTTTTGGGGGTTCTGCGTTGTTGAGGCTGTCCTCTTAACTGCTCTGGCGGTCCTCGTAGTTGAGAGTTTTGTTGAAGGGCTATGGCCAGCAGGGCGACTTTTTGTTTCATTTTCTTTTCAGGCTCGCGTTTTGCTATAGTCTCTCGGTTTTGATAGACCTTATTGGTTATTTCTAGTAGCTGGGTGATGTTCAATCTGGCTAAACCCTCAAGTTTTTGGAGCTTGCGGCAAATATTAGGGGCTGACTGTGCCACGAAGGCTGCATTTACCATCCATTGGTCCTCAGGTGTTTCTGGATCAAAAGGAGTGTATATGCGGAAAGCCTCACAAAGCCACTCATAGTAATTACCAGGAGTTTCTTCCCCATCCTGAGTCATGTCAGCTGTCTTTGACATGTTAGTAGGTTTCTTGGCACCTAGTCGGAGACCTCGCAGGATGGCCTCCTGGTAGCGCTTGATAGCATTACAGCCTTCTTCTGTGTTGAAGTCCCAGTCAGGCCGATTGTCTGGTGCAGATTCCTGAGCCCATCCCTCAGTATTCAAGGCCTGCAGGAGCCACCTCCTCGAGCCACTTGTATGCCTCCTGAAGGATTCTTCTTCTCTCCTCCGTGTTGAACAAGGTGCAAAGGAGCTGTTGACAATCTTCCCACGTTTAGTGGGTTTGGAAGATGGATTCCATGAGGTCAATCATTGCCTGTGGTTTCTCTGAAGAAGCAGGAGTATGATGTTTCCAGTTTAGGAGGTCGGTAGTGGTGAAAGGCTGATAACAGATGATGGGCTGACCTAGTTGGAGGGTGCCATCTGCACCAATCGTATTGGGACCTCGAGTCTCATGGAGGGGCATTTGGTAAGTTGGGATCTCCCTTGTTTGGAGATGGCACGTGGTGCTTCGGGGTTTGGGTTCTGAGGAGGAGTTCCTGTCGTGAGTAGTTGGTGGTGGTGTGGAGGCTGGTAGTGAGACCACTGATGGTTGGGGAACCAGAGGCGGTGGGGAGACTGTGGCCATTGGCGGAATCAGAGGTGTCAGAGAGTCTGCAGTTGGTGCTGGAACAGGGGAGGCGGGGTTGGAGCTGGAGGCGGCAGAGAGATTGAGGGTGGTGGGGTGCTGGGTCCCACTTCAGAAGCAGTTGGGGGGGCTGGAGGAACATACGGTGGTGGGAGCTCTTCCTCTGGGTTGCCCTGATGTATGGCTTTATTCCGAGTATTTCTGGTTGGTTGAGCGATGAGGGCCCTGCACTGTCCCTTACTATAAACGCAGAACCATACCCATGGGGGAAGGGTTCTAGCTGTTTCTAACCAGGAGTCAATATATGGAAACTGATCTGGGTACCCTGGCTTTCCCATTACCATGTGATAAACACATCAGATGGTGGGCAAATCTAAGGTTCCTTCTGAGGGCCATCCAACATCAAAACTAGGTTATTCTAGCTCACAGAGGGTCCTGAGCTTTCCCGGGATCATATGAACCCCATAGTCACCACTGAAGCCCTTTTTAAAGCTTTAAGCATGCAGTCTAAGGCAGTTGGTTTACTGGGTTTCCCTCCTATCGTGAATGATGTCTCAGACAAAGGGAGAGGATTCTTTCAGATGCTGTTCTGCTCACATCCCTCACAGGAACTTAGGAATGTCTTAGCTAAGGTCTGTTAGTATAAGCCCCAGACCAGGCTACTCCATGGGGTAAATGACCATTATGCCCTATGACACTCCATGAGACTCAGGGTGCAGCCCACTCAGACTCCATAGCCAAAGCAGCAGAGCTGTACAGACAGATTCACACAGTCAGGCAGTCACATTCAAACAGGTTGGACACCCCCACTCTGGGTTTCCCTGACTAATGGGAGGTGATCAGTCTCCCATTCTGTCCCCGATAGATGGGTATGACTTGGGCAGTGGCCCCAGGGCTTACCTGGTTGGAAGGGTGGATCTTGCCAGTTGTCCCCGGTCTCCTATTGTTGGTCTAGCAGGGCGGAGGCGAGCCACGGCTGTCCAGGAGAGCCCAGCCTTGGGTCCGCTGAAATCAGTGGGCGTACCTAAACCCTAGGGCAGGTACTCTGTTGCCCTCCGAGGCCTGTCTCCTGTCCCACACCAGTGGCACAATGGGCCAGCGTGGTTGGGTTTCCTGGTCAGGGAAGCAAATGTTGCAGAAAATCTGAAGTGACCGAGGAAACTCAAGCAGCACATGGAAGTCAGGAAAAACTTAGCTTTATTATCGCCGGCAGGCTCAGTGAGATCCTTTCCCAAAGGCTGAGCACCTGACAGGGTTAGGAGTGAGTTTTTATGGTTTTGGGTGATGGGGGATGGTAATGGGACATTTTTGCGGTCTCTCAAGGCTGGGACGCTTTCATGGTCTCTCAAGGCCAAATGGCCCCTTCATGTGGTAGTACAGTCTATGCGGAGGTGTCTCAGGAGAGTGCTAAACACCCCGGGGGACTGTTTCTTTTTCTTTTCTTTCTTTCTTTCTTTTTTTTTTTTTTAAAGATTTTATTTATTTGACACTCAGAGATCACAAGTAGGCAGAGAGGCAGGCAGAGAGAGAGGAGGAAGCAGGCTCCCCACCCAGCAGAGAGCGCGATGCGGGGCTCGATCCCAGGACCCTGGGATCATGACCTGAGCCGAAGGCAGAGGCTTTAACCCACTGAGCCACTCAGGCGCTCCTCTTTTTCTTTTCTTAATCAAACAGGATGGGCATCTGGTATTTTTCTTCTGCCTCAGCAGGAGCAATGGGGAGCCTGGGACAGGATGGGTCAGGATGGGACAGGACGGGGCTGGGGCCCAGGAGTCTCTATCTGCCTCACACAGATTAGCGTATGTGTTTGAAGACGTAAATCCTTTCTCCAGTCTAACAAATTCCCAGAAAGGAAAAGTCTGTGTGGGTTATACCAGTAACTTTCTCACGTATTCATGTACTAAAGGCAACAACACTGTCAGTGGGGCGCCGAATTGACCAGAATAGCCTTCCTGTTACGAACCAGACTGCCTTAAACTGTACTGAGAAATAACCGCTCCAATTGCTCCCTCTCTGTTCACTCTCAGTTGCGCAGAGGGAAAGTCCTTCCCTTTGATTTTTTCCTGAGTTCCCTTATCTCAGCAGAGCCAGAACACTGACACTGAGAGACTTTGGAAAAGCTGTGGGAGCAGCAGGGAGTAGGGCAGCCCTGGAGTCCACTGGGGTGGCAGATGAACAGAGCTGGGAGGAACAGAACGATTTTCCTGCCTGCCTTTCCTCCCAGCAGCCTCAGGACTTGTCCCCATGTCTCAAAGGCAACATTGCACCAAATCACAGGTTTTCAGACCCACAAGGATTCTTTGAGATTTCTTGGAAACTCCTCTACTGATGTGCTTTTAACAGGGACAAGGGGAAATTTAAGGGCAGGTGGGACTTCTATTTTATTTTTTTTTAATTTTTATTTTTTTGTTAACATATAGTAGATTATTAGCCCCAGGGGTACAGGTCTGTGAGTTGCCAGGTTTACACACTTCACAGCCCTCACCATAGTACATACCTTCCCCAGTGTCCATAACCCAACCACCCTCTCCCTACCCGCCTCCCCCCTGCAAACATCAGTTTGTTTTGTGAGATTAAGAGTCTCATATGGTTTGTCTCCCTCCTGATCCCATCTTGTTTCATTTTTTCCTTCCCTACCACCCATCCCAAGTCCCCCACTTTGACTCTCAACATTCTCATATCAGGGAGATCAATTATAGCATAATTGTCTTTCTCTGATTAACTTATTTCGCTCAGCATAATACCCTCTAGTTCCATCCACGTCGGGACTTCTATTTTAATAGAGCAGCTTTTCTTTTAGCTTTTTTTATATTTGGACTTTATTACGATTTGAATTAAAAAGAAAAAAGTTTTGAGAAATACTAATCCAAGTGACTGCTATGGTCCTCTCTATCCCTGTCATGCTGATGAAGTTTGAGAATTCAAGTGAGGTTCCGTGGGGCACCCCACAGCGGATGACCAAGAAGGAATTCTTGAGACATCTTTGGTGCAAAATGCTGGTTTATTAAAGCACAGGACAGACAAGACCCGTCGGCAGAAAGCGCTGCTACCCCAGGGTTGTGAGGAGTAGTGATTATAAGTTAAGGTTAGGGGAGGTAAAGAAAAGGAAGAGTTTCAAAGAACTTACATGTTTTAAAGAAGACACACGGGATACCAGAGGCTTTGCTATTTGTCAAGTTAAGGTGGTTTTTCCTTTCAGTAAAGCATTAACAGTAAGATAGTTGAGAGCTTCCTGGAGGAACGTCACACTCCTGCTATCACATGCCCTTATCAGTGAGCTTTAGGTTTAGAAGACTTTTAACTTTATTAAATTTCCCTCTGCCTCAGCCTCCCTCAGTTTTAGGGAGGGAAGATGATGTTAGGGCTTCAGGAACTGAGTTACGAGTCTTTGGAAGTTAGGCTGTTGGGAAGAAAGCCTCTTCCTTACAAATCACTAGGACATTTGTAAAGTGAGGAAGACTCAGGTCTTGCAGGATTGTGATCTCTACAAGTTAACTGTTTGTTTTTCCTTGAGGGCAGCCAGGAGTGCCTGGAGAATGTCACACAAGTCACAAAGGGTGGCTGGGGGGAGATGCCATAGGGTTCCTGCTTCTCCTTCGTCCTCAGATAGCCTTCTGCTCCCTCATCACTGCTATAAGACTTTATTCCATTAACACCCAAGTAAACAGCCATCCTCCTGCCCCATCATGTTAAACTATTTGACATTCATTTTAACACTGATGTCACCCAAGTAACCTAGTCACAGATTTCTAAACAAGGTGAAAATATTCTGCTAGCCTTGAAAAATTTTATTTAATTCACAATATGCTATTTTTAGACAAATTCAAGAACCTCTGTTTCTTACAAGTATTATGGCAATATGGTTCTCTATTGAAAATGTGGAATATTGGGGCACCTGGGTGGCTCAGTGGATTAAGCCTCTGCCTTTGGCTCGGGTCATGGTCTCAGGGTCCTGGGATGGAGCGCCGCATCGGGCTCTCTGCTCCGCAGGGAGCCTGATTCCCCCTCTCTCTCTACCTGTCTCTCTGCCCACTTGTGATCTCCTTCTCTCTGTCAAATAAATTAAAAAAAATGTGGAATATTACAGATTGTCCTTATCAAACCTTGATATCTAGCAATACAACTTACTGTCATTTATTCTTTACTCAAGGAAACAAAATACAAATTAACTTTATTTTGGTTTTGTCCTGTTTTTCTCCTACCTGGTCTTCTTCAAGCAAATACCAACTTATTGATAGTTCATTTGGAACAATATCACCTGTTTCTACACAGTATTGTCTTTGCTACCAGTGGACCTCAGTGAGGTAGCCAAACAGCTGGCCATAGATGTCTTCCATTTAAGGGCACTCCTGATAGTCCCATTGTATCCTGAGTAAAAAAATACTCTTCTTCTTGAACTACTAGTGTGGGACTGAGAGGAGACTGTATTTAGAAAGACTTGCTCAAGGGTTGAGAGGTGAGAAGAAACTGTGTTCCTGGCCTTACAGCCTCTCTTACCTATTTGAATAGTTGATAAGGCACGGACCAAATATGATTCATTCAGGTTTACAAACTGCATGAGGGAGATTAATTAGTCCATACCAAATCATAATTTGCACGATTTAATGCAGATACATTTAAAAATCTAGGTGAAATAGATAACAAATTCTTTTTTTTTTAATGTTATTTTTTATAAACATATATTTTTATCCCCAGGGGTACAGGTCTGTGAATCGCCAGGTTTACACACTTCACAGCACTCATCATAGCACATACCCTCCCCAATGTCCATAATCCCACCCCCCCAACCCCCCTCCCCCCATTAACCCTCAGTTTGTTTTGTGAGATTAAGAGTCACTTATGGTTTGTCTCCCTCCCAATCCCATCTGGTTTCATTTACTCTTCTCCTACCCCCTTAACCCACCATGTTGCATCTCCTCTCCCTCATATCAGGGAGATCATATGATAGTTGTCTTTCTCCGATTGACTTATTTCGCTAAGCATGATACCCTCTAGTTCCATCCACGTCATCGCAAATGGTAAGATTTCATTTCTTTTGATGGCTGCATAGTATTCCATTGTGTATATATACCACATCTTCTTTATCCATTCGTCTGTTGATGGACATCTAGGTTCTTTCCATAGTTTGGCTATTGTAGACATTGCTGCTATAAACATTCGGGTGGACGTGCCCCTTTGGATCACTACGTTCGTTATCTTTAGGGTAAATACCCAGGAGTGCAATTGCTGGGTCATAGGGTAGTTCTATTTTCAACATTTTGAGGAACCTCCATGCTGTTTTCCAGAGTGGCTGCACCAGCTTGCATTCCCACCAACAGTGTAGGAGGGTTCCCCTTTCTCCGCATCCTCGCCAGCATCTGTCATTTCCTGACTTGTTAATTTTAGCCATTCTGACTGGTGTGAGGTGGTATCTCATTGTGGTTTTGATTTGTATTTCCCTGATGCCGAGTGATGTGGAGCACTTTTTCATGTGTCTGTTGGCCATCTGGATGTCTTCTTTGCAGAAATGTCTGTTCATGTCCTCTGCCCATTTCTTGATTGGATTATTTGTTCTTTGGGTGTTGAGTTTGCTAAGTTCTTTATAGATTTTGGACACTAGCCCTTTATCCGATATGTCATTTGCAAATATCTTCTCCCATTCTGTCAGTTGTCTTTTGGTTTTGTTAACCGTTTCCTTTGCTGTGCAAAAGCTTTTGATCTTGATAAAATCCCAATAGTTCATTTTTGCCCTCGCTTCCCTTGGCTATTCGAGGTCTTTTCTGGTTCCATATAAATTTTAGGATTATTTGTTCCATTTCTTTGAAAAAAAATGGATGGTACTTTGATAGGAATTGCATTAAATGAGTAGATTGCTTTAGGTAGAATAGACATTTTCACAATATTTATTCTTCCAATCCAGGAGCATGGAACATTTTTCCATTTCTTTGTGTCTTCCTCAATTTCTTTCATGAGTACTTTATAGTTTTCTGTGTATAGATTCTTAGTCTCTTTGGTTAGGTTTATTCCTAGGTATCTTATAGTTTTGGGTGCAATTGTAAATGGGATGGACTCCTTAATTTCTCTTTCTTCTGTCTTGTTGTTGGTGTAGAGAAATGCAACTGATTTCTGTGCATTGATTTTATATCCTGACACTTTACTGAATTCCTGTACAAGTTCTAGCAGTTTTGGAGTGGAGTCTTTTGGGTTTTCCACATATAGTATCATATCATCTGCAAAGAGTGATAGTTTGACTTCTTCTTTGCCAATTTGGATGCCTTTAATTTCCTTTTGTTGTCTGATTGCTGAGGCTAGGACTTCTAGTACTATGTTGAATAGCAGTGGTGATAACGGACATCCCTGCCGTGTTCCTGACCTTAGCGGAAAAGCTTTCAGTTTTTCTCCATTGAGAATGATATTTGCGGTGGGTTTTTCATAGATGGCTTTGATAATATTGAGGTATGTGCCCTCTATCCCTACACTTTGAAGAGTTTTGATCAGGAAGGGATGCTGTACTTTGTCAAATGCTTTTTCAGCATCTATGGAGAGTATCATATGGTTCTTGTTCTTTCTTTTATTAATGTGTTGTATCACATTGATTGATTTGCGGATGTTGAACCAACCTTGCAGCCCTGGAATAAATCCCACTTGGTCGTGGTGAATAATCCTTTTAATGTACTGTTGAATCCTATTGGCTAGTATTTTGGCGAGAATTTTTGCATCTGTGTTCATCAAGGATATTGGTCTGTAGTTCTCTTTTTTGATGGGATCCTTGTCTGGTTTTGGGATCAAGGTGATGCTGGCCTCATAAAATGAGTTTGGAAGTTTTCCTTCCATTTCTATGTTTTGGAACAGTTTCAGGAGAATAGGAATTAGTTCTTCTTTAAATGTTTGGTAGAATTCCCCCGGGAAGCCATCTGGCCCTGGGCTTTTGTTTGTTTGGAGATTTTTGATGACTGTTTCAATCTCCTTACTGGTTATGGGTCTGTTCAGGCTTTCTATTTCTTCCTGGTTCAGTCGTGGTAGTTTATATGTCTCTAGGAATGCATCCATTTCTTCCAGATTGTCAAATTTGTTGGCGTAGAGTTGCTCATAGTATGTTCTTATAATTGTCTGTATTTCTTTGGTGTTAGTTGTGATCTCTCCTCTTTCATTCATGATTTTATTTATTTGGGTCCTTTCTCTTTTCTTTTTGATAAGTCTGGCCAGGGGTTTATCGATCTTATTAATTCTTTCAAAGAACCAGCTCCTAATTTCGTTGATTTGTTCTGTTGTTTTTTTGGTTTCTATTTCATTGATTTCTGCTCTGATCTTTATGATTTCTCTTCTCCTGCTGGGTTTAGGGTTTCTTTCTTGTTTTTTCTCCAGCTCCTTTAGGTGTAGGGTTAGGTTGTGTACCTGAGACCTTTCTTGTTTCTTGAGAAAGGCTTGTACCGCTATGTATTTTCCTCTCAGGACTGCCTTTGTTGTGTCCCACAGATTCTGAACCGTTGTGTTTTCATTATCATTTGTTTCCATGAATTTTTTCAACTCTTCTTTAATTTCCTGGTTGACCCATTCATTCTTTAGAAGGATGCTGTTTAGTCTCCATGTATTTGGGTTCTTTCCAAATTTCCTCTTGTGATTGAGTTCTAGCTTCAGAGCATTGTGGTCTGAAAATATGCAGGGAATGATTCCAATCTTTTGATAACGGTTGAGACCTGATTTAGGACCGAGAATATGATCTATTCTGGAGAATGTTCCATGTGCACTAGAGAAGAATGTGTATTCTGTTGCTTTGGGATGAAATGTTCTGAATATATCTGTGATGTCCATCTGGTCCAGTGTGTCATTTAAGGCCTTGATTTCCTTGTTGATCTTTTGCTCGGATGATCTGTCCATTTCAGTGAGGGGAGTGTTAAAGTCCCCTACTATTATTGTATTATTGTCGATGTGTTTCTTTGATTTTGTTATTAATTGGTTTATATAGTTGGCTGCTCCCACGTTAGGGGCATAGATATTTAAAATTGTTAGATCTTCTTGTTGGACAGTTCCTTTGAGTATGATATAGTGTCCTTCCTCATCTCTTATTATAGTCTTTGGCTTAAAATCTAATTGATCTGATATAAGGATTGCCACTCCTGCTTTTTTCTGATGCCCATTAGCATGGTAAATTCTTTTCCACCCCCTCACTTTAAATCTGGAGGTGTCTTCAGGTTTAAGATGAGTTTCTTGTAGGCAACATATAGATGGGTTTTGTTTTTTTATCCATTCTGATACCCTGTGTCTTTTGATTGGGGCATTTAGCCCATTAACATTCAGGGTAAGTATTGAGAGATATGAATTTAGTGCCATTGTATTGCCTATAAGGTTACTGTTATTGTATATTGTTTCTGTTCCTTTCTGATCTACTACTTATGGGTCTCTCTTTGCTTAGAGGACCCCTTTCAATATTTCCTGTAGAGCTGGTTTGGTATTTGCAAATTCTTTCAGTTTTTGTTTGTCCTGGAAGCTTTTAATCTCTCCTTCTATTTTCAATGATAGCCTAGCTGGATATAGTATTCTTGGCTGCATGTTTTTCTCGTTTAGTACTCTGAATATATCATGCCAGCTCTTTCTGGCCTGCCAGGTCTCTGTGGATAAGTCTGCTGCCAATCTAATATTTTTACCATTGTATGTTACAGACTTCTTTTCCCGGGCTGTTTTCAGGATCTTCTCTTTGTCACTAAGACTTGTAAATTTTACTATTAGGTGACGGGGTGTGGACCTATTCTTATTGATTTTGAGGGGGGTTCTCTGAACCTCCTGGATTTTGATGCTTGTTCCCTTTGCCATATTGGGGAAATTCTCTCCAATATACCTTCTGCTCCCCTCTCTGTTTCCTCTTCTTCTGGAATCCCAATTATTCTAATGTTGTTTCGTCTTATGGTGTCACTTATCTCTCGAATTCTCCCCTCATGGTCCAGTAGCTGTTTGTCCCTCTTTTGCTCAGCTTCTTTATTCTCTGTTATTTGGTCTTCTATATCACTAATTCTTTCTTCTGCCTCATTTATCCTAGCAGTGAGAGCCTCCATTTTTGATTGCACCTCATTAATAGCTTTTTTGATTTCAACTTGGTTAGATTTTAGTTCTTTTATTTCTCCAGAAAGGGCTTTTATCTCTCCGGAGAGGGTTTCTCTAATATCTTCCATGCCTTTTTCGAGCCCGGCTAGAACCTTGAGAATCGTCATTCTGAACTCTAGATCTGACATATTACCAATGTCTGTATTGATTAGGTCCCTAGCCTTTGGTACTGCCTCTTGTTCTTTTTTTTGTGGTGAATTTTTCCACCTTGTCATTTTGTCCAGATAAGAGTATATGAAGGAGCAAGTGAAATACTAAAAGGGTGGCAACAACCCCAGGAAAATATGCTTTAGCCAAATCAGAAGAGATCCTAAATCGTGAGGGGGGAGAAAGGGGATAAAAAGAGGTTCAGAAAGAAGAAAAAAAAAAA
>NW_019154101.1:11929738-12028028 GCF_002288905.1 Enhydra lutris kenyoni
AATTAAAAAAAGAAAACCAATAAAGAAAAAATATAAAAAGGAAAAAAATATATATATTAGATAAACTAGTTAAAAAACGTTAAAAAAGGAAAGGGTAAAAGTTAAAAAAATTTAGCAGAAGAAGAAAAATAAATTGAAAAAGAAATAAAATTAAATTAACTGCAAGGCTAAAGAATCATGGGGAGAAAGCCATGAGTTCCGTGCTTTGCTTTCTCCTCCTTTGGAATTCCGCTGCTCTCCTTGGTATTGAAACTGCACTCCTTGGTAGGTGAACTTGGTCCTGGCTGGGCTTCTTGTTGATCTTCTGGGGGAGGGGCCTGTTGTAGTGATTCTCAAGTGTCTTTGCCCTGGGCGGAGTTGCACCGCCCTTACCAGGGGCCGGGCTGAGTAATCTGCTCGGGTTTGCTTTCGGGAGCTTTTGTTCCCTGAGCGCTTTCCGTAGAGTTCCGGAGGGCGGGAATGAAGATGGCGGCCTCCCGGTCTCTGGCCCGGAGGAGCCAAGAGCCCGGGGCCCCACTCCTCAGTGCGCCCTCAGAGAACAGCGCCGATTCACTCCCGTCACCCTGCCTCCGGCCGCGCTCCGAGCTGACCGAGCCTGCGACCGGTTCAAGGTAACCCCGAGCTTAGAGCTCACTCCTCGGCTCTGTCTCTGTAGCCGGCTTCCCTGTTCTAATACCTGTAAGCTCTGCGACACTCAGACACCCCCGATCCTTCTGTGACCCTGCGGGACCTGAGGCCACGCTGACCCTGCGTGGGCTTCACCCCGGTTAAGCCTCTGGAGCGATGTCCCTCAGCGGAACAGACTTTTAAAAGTCCCGATTTTGTGCTCCGTTGCTCCGCCGCTTGCCGGGAGCCGGCCCCTCCCCCCGCGGTCTATCTTCCGGTCGCTTTGGATTCACTTCTCCGCCAGTCCTACCTTTCAGAAAGTGGTTGATTTTCTGTTTCTAGAATTGCTGATCTTCTTCTCTTCGATCTCCCATTGGATTTGTAGGTGTTTGCAATCTTTAGATAAGCTATCTAGCTGATCTCCCGCAACCTGAAGTAGTCTCAGCCTGCTACTTCTCCGCCATCTTGACTCCTCCCCTGATAACAAATTCTTTTAAGGTCTTTTTTCTAAATAAGTTTATATATATAATTTTTCCTAAAATAATTCTCCTCAAAATCTTCCCCATAGAGACCGAAAGTTCAAAGAGACCAATGCCGAAGAAAAACTAGGAAAATAATAGTTAAAGAAAATCCCACTAGGTGTTTTCACAGAGGTAAGACACTAGGGAGATGCATAAGGGAAGTATAAAAATTCTTGAAAAAAAAAAAAAAAAAACCCAACCAAATAACCCCAACCTTCATGAAGTATTGTAGAATACATGAAAAAGAACTTTTAAAAAATTTATTTGGCGTGAATACAACATAGATATCAAAACCTGACAAAAATTACAGGTGATTTAAAAAAATATATAGTTTACTTACAGTGTTATATTAGAAATGGATTTAACAGATGCAAAGTATTGGGGTAGTTATATATAAGAAAAAAAGACAAGTGGATCTATTTTTTATACTTTCTGAGAGTAAACATTTGAGATCCTGAGTAAAGGATCTGGGAGGAGGTAAGGAAACCAGCAGAACTTCTGACAATATCACAGAGTCTTAGAAACAAAGTCTGGAGCTGTCAAGGCAGCTGAATTTGAGGAAACCATGATGCCAGGGTAAAGTGAGGTGTAGGAGTTTGTACCTGAAACACCTCATGGATGCACAGGGCCAGCTCTGGGACACCAGCCGTGCTGGGGAAAAAAAAAAAAACCGAAAAACAAACCACAGACTTCACGTCTGTACCAGAAGGAGGAGCTTCCTGGAGTCTTTTCCAGGGTTGTACCCGACAACCTGGGGAGAACAGAGTCAGAATGAGCCTTCCCAAAATTGCAGTCCACATTTGAGTTAGTCAATCCTAGCTGCCCACCAAGCAACAAAATGGTCTCTGTACATAAAGAGCATCCTACAAAGTTCAAAAATGTATCGTATAAAATGTCTTATATTCCAGGGTAGTATTAAGCTAAATTAAAGAAAATCTAAGACAATATGACAGAGTAGAAAACTCACTATGGTAAAGATACGGCTCCAGCTCATTTTAATCTACAGATTCCATTGAATTGCACTCAAAATTCCAGAAGTTTATATTTGATGGAAAAGAACAATCTTACTCTAACATACATTTATTTATTTATTTATTTATTTGGGAAAAGAAGCAAAAGAGCAAAGAAAAACTGTTAGAGGAACACATGCCTTGGAGACTTACCCTACCACATACTCATACTTATTGAATGAAGTAAATATAACTATTGCAAGGACAGAAAAATACCACAGTGAAAGAGAAATCTGGAAACACACCCACACATAATAGCAAGTCCCCTTACATTTAGAGTTTTAACATGAGTAATGTTTTTAAATCACAAATGACACTGCTCTTCATTTGGGGAAGAATCATTTTTTCAGTGAATGCCACTCGCTCAGGCAGATATTTGTATGAAAAAGGTAGACTTTAACTCAAATGGAAATAAATCTGAATGCAGAAATAAGACATCCCCACACATTGCTAGGAATAAATTATATTTAAAGGAAAAAACTTTTGTGAGTGTTCCACCTGCCAAGAGTTTGAGTGTCTGTGTTTTATGTAAGAATAAAGGAGAAACTAATACTACTGGTCAACAGATAGAATAAATTTTTTTTTTAAAGATTTATTTGACACAGAGAGAGATCACAGGTAGGCAGAGAGGCACAGAGAGAGGGGGAAGCATGCTCCCTGCTGAGCAGAGAGCCCAATGCGGGGCTTGATCCCAGGACCCTGAGATCATGACCTGAGCTGAAGGCAGAGGCTTAACCCACTGAGCCACCCAGGCGCCCCAGAATAGATTTTTATTAAGGGTGTATTGTGCTCAGCATTGTCCAGTACGTGGCATTACAGTAATGAAGAGTTAAAGCATGATTTTACTATGTAGTTTTTAAAAAAGATTTTATTTATTTATTTGACAGAGGTCACAAGTAGGCAGAGGCAGAGGGGGAAGCAGGCTCCCCACTGAGCAGAGAGCCTGATGCGGTGCTCAACCCCAGGACCCTGGGATCATGACCTGAGTGGAAGGCAGAGGCTTAACCTGCTGAGCCACCCAGGCGCCCCTACTTAGTAAGTTTTAAAAGTTGCTCAAAAAATTAAGAGATTCCTCACATAAGGAATATAAAGGTTGAGTACAATATCAAGAACCCATATTCTGTGAAACAAAATAGGAGCATTATGAGCACAGAAGTGCTGGATAAAATTTCTACAATATGGACCCAACAAGGGTGTCTACTCTAGCTCTTATATTCAGTATGCTACTGGAAGTCCTTGCTATAGCAGTCTAGCAAGGAAAAGAGTAAAAGGTATTAGAATTTGAAAGGAAGAAGTAAAATTATCTCTATTTGCAAATGATATGACTTTTATATATAGAATCTAAAGATTGAACCAAAAACCATTAATCAATGAATTTAGTAAGTTTCAGGATACAAAATTAGCATAAAAATCAGTAGCTTTTCAATACACTAACAATGGATTTTCTGAAAAATGAAAAAAAATCCCATTTACAATGGCATCAAAAATGATGAAGTACTTAGGAATCAATTTAATTAAGGAGATAGATCTTTACTCAGAAAACTATAAAACAAAGTTTTTTTTAAAAAATTGAAGGAGTCTCAAATAAATGGAAAGTTATCCCATGTTCATGTGTTGGAAGAATTAACATTGTTAAAATGTCACTACTACCAGGCATCTGGGTGGCTCAGTGGGTTAAGCCTCTGCCTTTGGCTCAGGTCATGATCTCAGGGTCCAGGGATCGAGCCCCGCACTGGCCTCTCTGCTCAGCGGGGAGCCTGCTTCCCCCTCTCTCTGCCTGCCTCTCTGCCTACTTGTGATCTCTCTCTGTCAAATAAATAAATCTTAAAAAAAACAAAGTCACTACTACGAAAAGTGAGCTATAGGTTCAGTACAAATTCTGTCAGGGTTTGAATGACATTTTTTACAGTAGTAGAAAAAAGACTTCTAAAATTTATATGGAACCACAAAAGACTCCCAATGTCCAATGAAATTCTGTCAAAGAAGTGAAAGCAAGAAGAATCATCCTTCCTAATTTCAGTCTATACTACAAAGCTGTTATCATCAAAAACAATATGGTACTGGCAAAAAATAAATGGGCCAAAGGAACAGTATCAAAAGCCCAGAAATAAAGCCAAGCACATACAGTGAACTAAAATTCGACAGGGGAACCATGAATATTCAGTGGAGAAAAGGCATCTCCTCAGTAAATGGTGCTGGAACATTGAATCATCACATGGAAAACAGTGAAACTGGATTCAGAAACTCCACCACTCACAAAATTATCTTAAAATGGACTGAAGACTTAAAAGAATGACCTGAAACCATGACACTCTTAGAAGAAAACATAGGAATAAACTCCTTGACGTGGGTCTTGATAATGATTTTTTACATATAATATCAAAAACACAAGCAACAAAGTTGAGAATAAACAAGGGGGACTACATCAACCTGAAAAGCTTCTGCACAGCAAAAGAGAACATCAACATAGTGAAAAGACAAAGGGAAAAAAAATTTGCAAACTATGTATCTAATGGGTTAATATCCTAAATATATTTTTCTTTTTACAGTCTTTAAAAAAAATTTATTTTTTCCAAGATTCATTGTCTATGTACCACACTCTGTGCTCCATGCAATACGTGCCCTCCATAATACCACCAGGCTCGCCCAACCTCCCACCACCCACCCCTCCAAAACCCTCAGTTAGTTCGTCAGAGCCCACAGTCTCCAATGGTTTGTCTTCCCCTCCAATTTTCCCCAACACCCTTCTCTCCATCTCTCTATGTCCTCCGTGTTATTCCTTATGCTCCACAAATAAGCAAAACCATATGATAAATTGACTTTCTCTGCTTGACTTACTTCACTCAGCATAATCTCTTCCAGTCCCGTCCATGTTGCTACAAAAGTTGGGTATTCATCCTTTCTGATGGAGGCATAATACTTCATAGTACATATGGACCACATCTTCTTTATCCGTTCATCCGCTGAAGGGCATCTTAGTTCTTTCCACAGTTTGGCGACTGTGGCCATTGCTGCTGTGAACATTGGGGGTACATATGGTCTTTCTTTTCACTACATCTGCATCTTTGGGGTAAATACCCAGTAGTGCAATTGCAGGGTCACAGGGAAGCTCTGTTTTTAATTTCTTAAGGAATCTCCACACTGTTTTCCAAAGTGGCTGCACCAACTTGCATTCCCATCAACAGTGTAAGAGGGTTCCCCTTTCTCCACATCCTCTCCAACACATGTTGTTTCCTGTCTTGCTAATTTTGGCCATTCTACTGATATGAGGTGGTATCTCGAGGTGGTTTTTATTTGAATCTCTCTGATGGCTAGTGATGATGAACATTTTTTTCATGTGTCTGATAGCCTATTTGTTTGTCTTCATTAGAGAAGTGTCTGTTCATGTCTTCTGCCCATTTTTTGACATGATTGTCTGTTTTGTGTATGTTGAGTTTCAGGAGTTCTTTATAGATCCTGGATATCAATCTTTTGTCTGTACTGTCATTTGCAAATATCTTCTTCCATTCCATGGGTTGCCTCTTTGTTTTGTTGACTGTTTCCTTTGCTGTGCAGAAGCTTTTGATCTTGATGAAGTCCCAAAAGTTCATTTTCGCTTTTGTTTCCTTTGCCTTTGGAGACATGTCTTGAAAGATGTTGCTGTGGCTGATGTCGAAGAGATTACTGTCTATATTCTCCTCTAGGATTCTGATGGATTCCTGCCTCATGTTGAGGTCTTTTATCCGTTTTGAGTTTATCTTTGTGTATGGTATAAGAGAATGTCAAGTTTCCTTCTTTTACATATAGCTGTCCAATTTTCCCAGCACCATTTATTGAAGAGACTGTCTTTTTTCCACTGTGTATTTTTTCCTGCTTTGTCGAAGATTAGCTGACCATAAAGTTGGGGGTCCATATCTGGGCTCTCTACTCTGTTCCACTGGTCTGTGTCTGTTTTTCTGCCAGTACCATGTACCACGTTTTAAAAAAAGATATTATTTATTTGACAGAGAAAGAGAGATCTCAAGTAGGCAGAAAAGCAGGCAGAGAGAGAGGGGGAAGCAGGCTCCCCACTGAGCAGAGAGCCTGATGCGATGTGGGGCTCGATCCCAGGACCCTGAGATCATGACTTGAGCTGAAGGCAGAGGCTTAGTGCACTGAGCCACCCAGGTGCCCCGCATTCTACCATTTTTGAATGAAATCCCTGAGATCTTTAAAATGCCAGCAATGTTACAGCATGGGCCAGAAAATCATATGTTTCTGTGCACCCAACACCACCTAAACTATTAGCCATTTCTTGCCCTTGAGCTGAGTAGAAAGGATTGGGAGTCGGAGCTTGAGGGGAGGTCCTGGGCCAGACTTTGTGTTTGGGGGCATAGACCATCCAGACAAGTATGTGCTGAGCCTCAGGAGGGGGCCTGTGTGGAGACCCCAGCTGCAGACACTGCTGTACACTGATGCCCCCTCAGTCCATCCCAGTGCACCTGCTGCTGGGGGGTACCTGCCTCTCCTCTCTACCTGAGGGCTCTCTCCTGCACCAGTTGTGCCTCTCCCCTGCCAGTCACTGCCAGCTTGCAGCCTGGGAGGGTGGATACCCCAGCGACCTCCAGCCCTGGGGACAGATCCAGTACAGGTGTGTTGTGGTCTCCCAGCAGGCCAGAGCACCAGGCCCCCATGGTGCTCACTCTCCTCCTGGGGCTCACTGGGCCCAACTCCTCCTCTGCTCAGGCACCACTCTTGGCCCAGGCTCCACACGCTGAGACTGGGAATGGGTTGTCTGGACCTTCTGGACTCATGCTTCCATGCCCTTGACATGGGCACAGGCTGGCCTCGCAAACTCGTGAGAGGAGACCCAGTGCAGGAAGACGTAGGCTGCTTCAACGGAGAAGCCAGGTGACCCCAGAGGGAATGCACAGGCCTTGCACAAAACATGGGGCTCATGGAGCCCAGTGTGGGATGTGGGTGTCCAGCCAAGGGGCATGGGGAATTCTGGTGAGGGTGGCTCTAGTGGCAGGAGGGGAGACCACAGAAGGGTTGCAGAAAAGGCAGGAGACAAAGATGACGACAGGACAGAGCTTCCCAAGGAGGTCTATGGAAGAGTCAGAGGATCAGAGAGACCCTTGGGAAAACTCAGAGGCCCTGGAGATGTTGGCTGAAACGCTGTCATTTGGTCAGAAAAGTTGTATCACCAACCCCCAGTCGACACTGGATGATTTACTCTTTGTTGCTCCTAGGAATCAGGGTGTATGGGCCATTAGCACTCACATTGCATGAAGTCTAGGATATATTTATTTTTTATCACTTCTCAGGACTAGATTTTTCTTTTTTTAAAATATATTTTATTTATTTATTTGATAGAGATCACAAGCAGGCAGAGAGGCAGGCAGAGAGAGAGAGGGGAGGAAGCAGGCTCCCCGCTGAGCAGAGAGCCCTACGTGAGACTTGATCCCAGGACCCTGAGATCATGAACTGAGTGGAAGGCAGAGGCTTAACCAACTAAGCCACCCAGGCGCCCCTAGGACTAGATTTTTCCAGAGGAAGTGCTAAGCATGGGTCTCTCCATTCTTTTCTTTGTGCAACCGGCCTCTGTTCTTAGGAGTAGATTCCTGGTGTTCATTACCACTGCTAGCCCTGAGGACTGCCCCCTGTCTCCTCCCACAGTGGACATGACCACGTGGGGGTGGGGGGGAGTGCTCACTGGTGAAGCCCGAGTGCTCAGTAGAGAGCAGGGACCCCAGATCTGCTGAATGAAGGAAGGCATGAGGGAGGGAGGGTAAGGAGGGAGGGAAGGAAAAGAGGGAAGGAAGGAAAGGAGGAGGGGAGGAGAAGGAAGGAGGGAGGGATGGGGGACAGGGAGGGAGTGAAGGAGAAAGGGAGGGGAGAGAAGGACAATGACAGGGTGGGAGTGAGGGAGGCAGGATGGGAGGGAGGGAGAGAGGAGAGAGAGGGAGGGAGGATGAGAGGGAGAGAGGAGAAGGGAGGAAGGAAGAGAGGGAGGGAGTGAGGGGAAGGGGGGGAAGGATGGGAGGGAGGCAGGGGGGTGATGGAGTGGGGGAGGGAAGGGAGGGGTGGAGGGGAAGGAGAGAGGGGGTAATGAATGAGATGGTGAATAAATGAGGTAAGGAAGGAGGGGGTGAAAGAGCAGAAGTCCGGTCCGTACATTAGGATCCATTATTTGGGGTGAGGTCTGAGGGCATAAAAGCCTGGGCCCTGGATGGTGGCTCAGGGCATATCCATCTGCCCTCCCAGTGCTGACCTTCCTTCTCCTTGACCCAGCTGCCACCCTGGATCCTCTCCACATCCTCAAACAATTCTGAATATTCCCAGGAGCAAGGTGGCAGGAGGGGGGAGTCTCGGGGGGGTTTCCCGGATCCTGTGCCCTGGATGACCCTGCGACAGTAGCTACAGGACATTTTATCATGAGGACTGGGACCGAGGATCCCATCCATCTCTTTGAGCGTTAGCGTTATTCCATTCCCTGCTCTCTTCAGTACCGCTGTGCTAAACACTCCTGACAATACGTCTGTGAAAAATCATGCGGGAGTTTCTGGGGCTGAGTCCGAGGCTGAGCACTGGCTGGGATCGTTGCTGCTCACTGTTCTCCCAGACAGGGGTGCCCATCACCCTTCTCTCCAGGGGAACTGCATTGGACCTCTGGTTCTTCACATTCTCCCCAGGGCTGCCGGTCCCCAAACCAGACACTTGCCACTCTGAGGGTGACCAGCGCTGCCTTCATAGAGTTTCCTTTGCCAGAGTCCTTCCCCAGGGAGCTCCTGCATCTCTGACACATATTCCCCGTGTCCCTATCCCCCCCCCTGGACATGCATGTGTTTGGTCTCTGTCCCTGTGGAACCCTGTGACTTGGAGCCTGGTTTGGAGCAGAGTCAGGTGAAACTTTTCTCTGGTCTTGGGTTGTGAGTGATGTGTTTGCCCTCTGTGGTGTGTGTTCCAGCTTTCTGCATTTCCCTGGTTTCTGTGTGGGCCACAGGAGGAACCAGCTGTGTCCTATCTTGGGTCAGGCTGTGGTGTCCCAGGAGGAACAAGGGTCTTGACCCCGAGATTGTGCCTATAACGCCTATGGGGCCTCTATGATAACATCTCATCTGTAATCTGTCAGGGGTTTCGATATCAAATATGGGAAATTCTATGTCACTGAAAAAAAAGACCCCTTTGAAAATAGGTGGACAGAGACAAAGGCACATATTGTGTGATCCCATACACAGAAACATCCAGAACAGGTAAAGGAACAGAGAGAGAAAGCAGCGGAGGGCTTGTAAGAGGCTGGTCTGGAGGAGAAATGCACAGGGAGGGCTTTGGGTTCAGGGTCCCCTTTGGGGAAGGAGATATCCTGCAGTGATGTTCTGTGGTGTGGTGACACAGCGTTGGGAATGTACTTAACATTTGTGATGTGTTCAAGTGAAAACAAGTAATTTTATTTAAAGCAAATAATAAACAGTATGCAGACCATGGAAAGATAAAATAAAAGTTAATATGTACCAGAGAGAAAGAATATACAGGTAGGGGATGAAACATTCCTGCAGGCCATCAGGCTCGGGGGATAGAACAAGGGATGATTGTATGAGGAGCAGGGCTGCAGGCTCTGGATGTGGCTCTGGAAGCCCCGCAGGAGCAGAAATAGGGGCAGGGACAGGAGCCTGGACAGATGCAAGAGGAGCAGCACAGGCTGTGGCAGGGGAAGGGGGAGCGGTTGGGGCAGGGACAGGAGCAGGGGCTGGGGCGAGGGGCAGGGGCAGGCACCAGGTCCTCTGGGACAGTGTCAGGCTCTCCGTGGGCAGGTGCCTGGTCCCCTGCCAGTGCCTGGTCTCCTGCTGAAGTCTCTCCAGGCACCATCACCCTCTCTGGAGCTGCGGATGAAGTTGGGGCTGACTCTGGCTCTTCAGAGCTAGACCCAACTATCTAGGCCCTCACGTTCCAGAGACAGCCCCCTGCCCAGCTAATTTCATTGGAGATCCTGGAATGAAGAACATGTTTATGCCCCTTTGCAGAGGCAGTCCTCCCAGAGAAGCTACAACCAGGAAGGAACCCTCACGGGGACATCTCCCCAACTGCAGTCTACCCACTGGGTGCTCTGAGCCCAGTCCTTGCTCCTGACCCTACACCAGCCTCTGGGGTCTCCTGTCTATAGGGCCTAGCACCGTCCCATCCCCAGACACCCCCATACATTCAGCCCTGGCCTTTTCACACTTGGGCTCGGCCTCCATGTGCTGGACTACAGTCCAATGTGGTACCAGGAAGGACAGTGGCCTGGGCAGTGTCAGAGGCCTTCCCAGGCAGTCCCCAGTTCCTGCTTCTGGAGAGCCCCCTACGGTCACTCCCTATGTCAGGGAGATGGAGCAGGTGTCTGCCAGCCTCCTTCCTGTTTCATCATCCCTGGTGTTCTGCAGAGACAGGAACCAGTAGCTGGTGCAGACGCATCACAACCCTGCCAGCCATCCCACTGTCCTCCTGCCCAGTCCCCCTGCTGCTCCCAGATCAGACACAGACCTGTGTGTGCACAACCCCCCACCTGGGACAGGGAACCATACCTGTAGGACACAGGATAAACCCAGGGGTGAAGCTCACAGGCCCCCACACCCTGTCCCACCCAGCCAGCCTTGACCTGGGGTGTGACCATGACCTGCCCACTGGGTATCTGCCCCCTCGCCAACCTGCTCTTGAGTGGGGTGGGCACAAGCCACGTGATCCTTCTTTACAAACACACACACATACACACACACACACACAGGGAGGGGACCTGGGACTGCAGTCAGATCAGAGCATATGGGACTGGGGGCTGGCTCTGGACCTCCTGGTGTCACCTTTCTGTACTTCTAGCCAAATGACCAGAGATATCGGGGAGCCGCGATATGACATCCCCAGGAAGGAAAGTGTTTGCAGGGTGTGCTTTCCTCTGCCTTCAGCCTCTGGACTTTGGGATGCAACATGCAAACATGTTCTTCTTTCAAGGATCTCCAAAGAAATGAGCTGGGCAGGGGATTTTCTCTGGAATGTGGGTGCCTGGTTACCCAGGTTCCAAATTCTGTTGGGCTCTGTTGTCAGGAAAGTGAGGTCACCACTTCCTGGGGAAGCCTTACCCGACTTCCTCCTCACACCAGAGCCTCCTGAGAGTTCCCCTCCCCCAGCTGCTCAATGCTTACCCTCTAACCCATGCCCCATCCATACAGTGACACCCACACAGCCTATCCACATCCCCTGCGAGGCCTGGGTGTGGACAGTGTCCCCGCTGTGAGGCCACAGAGTTGGGTTAAGACTGGTCACCTGTTCATGCCCAGGACTGACCCTGGACAGACTCTTTGCCTCTCAGGGCCTCCCCAGGCATCCCATCTGCACAATGGGGTCTTCTGGCTTTTATTCCTAGGGACGCCATCAGGGGTAGGACCTCTACATATGTTCCTGCTATCACAGGAGGCTGGAACATGCATGTGGCAATGCAAGGATGAGTGGGGGGCTGGGTGGGGCATAGAACACAGTTCAGAGGGGCCTGGGTCTGCTCTGGAGTCCAGTCAAAGCTACCCTCCCCCTACCTATCTCCCAGCCCCCATGGGAAGGTTGCAGTGAACTGATTCCGACCTTATACTTTGGTGACACAGACTTCCAGGGGCACCCATTAGTTTTGGGACCAGGTCCCAGGGTGTCGTCTGCACCTATGTGCTGGGCAGTCCCCCCAGTGGTTCCCAGCATTCCTGAATCCTGGTCACATCCCTGTGGAATTCTCTCCCCTTCAGGGTGGATGGCCTGTGTGACTGTGCTCTAAGGAATAGAATGGAGCAAAATGCTGGGATGTTGTTTCCAACCTGATGGAAGAAAGTCTGTGACTTCTCCTGGTTCCCTCTCTGTGTTCATTCTCTGTCTCTGTCTTCTCTGTGTGTCTCCGTGTCTCTCCCAGGAGCAGGACCTGGGGGCTCTAGGAGTGATGTGAGAAACCTCAGAGGCCTAGCTTCTCCCCGTTTCCCTCTCCCATCCTGGTGCTTTGTTCCCTCCTAAGGCGTCCTCACCCTGACCAGAGCACTGACTCTGGAACCTCTTCCAAATGGGGACCCTGAGGCTGCAACAAGGAGGGTCCTGACCTTGGTCCCCAGACCAGTGGTCCAGTGCTCTGCCATGTTCTACAAACACAGGTTCTCAGCCCCCAATCCCCCTGGCTGTCCTCTGCTCAGAAGGAACTCGAGGGAGTACAAAGCATTTTCCCAGGACTGGGAGCACAGTGGATCAGGGATGGAGATCCAAGGTCAACAGACTTTTCTACAAGCCTGTGGGACCCTAGGGACACCCCATCTCTACAGCCCAATTGACAGAAGAGTGAGCTGAGGCCTTTTGTGCTGTAGCCCCATCTGGACTTGGGGGGGTATCTCTTCTTACTTCAGTAGCCCAAGATGGTGATGGACACCAGACCCCAGACCCTGTCCTCTCCCAGTGCCCTGGCAACCTCCCTGGGCCCCTTGGGGACCCCCTGACCATCAGCATGGCCTGTCTCCCCTCCCCATGCTATGGATCTGTGTTCTTGCCAGTCCTGATGCCCCTGCCCCATTGCCCAGCTGTCTCTGATCTCTTTCTTCTTTGCCCCTTGTCACCCACCTTGCTCCCAGGGTGTCCACCCCTTCTGACCCTGAGCTGGGTAGTCAGAGGGGTGTGTGTTTGTGTGTGCAGGCGCACCTGCCTTTACTTGTCTGGGGATGCCCAAGGTCATGTGCCCATGTGGGACAGGTTGGGTAGCTATCCCCGAGGATCTGAGGGGCTCTCACCCCCAAAACGAATCTCTTGGGAGTGTTGGGGCTGGCCTGGAACTGGAGAGCAGCCCCACTCCTTGGCCTCTGTACCCCTCATTTGTCCTGGGCCAGTCACTGCCTTTCTTGACCCTAGTTTCCCAAATGTCCCTGAGGGTTGAACATGCAAATGCTTGAACTTGGCCATTCTTCCAGGGGTAGATGGAGGACAGGTGCACCAGGCACACAGGCCTCCCTCCTGAGAGGGCCAGGTGTGCAGAGGGGACCTGCACACAGCACCTGTACCATGACCCAGACCTGTGGCGGATGTACGTGAGACCCATGGTTCTGCACCTGATCTGTCCCCCGTGTTCCCTCACCACTGCCAAGGGCTCTGTGGCCCCAAAGTCCACTGAACCCTGGAACCATGCCCATCCTGGGCAGTAAGTCTCAGGGTGTAAGGTCAGGTAGGTTGGACGTCTGGGGACACAAAGGTCACTGAATACCCCCCACCCAGCTGGCCGGGAATGCAGACTGCCTCCCAGGGTCCAGCTAAGTGCAGGGCTGGGCCAGAGGACCTGGAGACAGCAGTGGAGGTTGACTCAGGGCAGGCGAAGAGCAGTCCACCTCACTCCCCTTCTCTTCTCCTTCTTCCTCATCTTCCTGGTAGGACCCTGGAATAGAGATCCAGCCTGTCCCTGACTAGAGCCCTGGCTGGAGTCAGAGGTGTGGGATGGAGGCCGGGGAGGAGGGTCCTACCACCAGGATGCCTGAGTGTGAGGGTGCTGTTACTGTAATGAGAGACCCCATGGGCGTTCAGGGATTTCAGCCCTTTCTAGACATGAGCAGTGGCCCCAGGGCTTGGCCTCTGCCCCATCCTTCACCCTCCATGAGGTCCCACATCTTCCCTAGCCCAGTCCTTGTCTGCAGCGAGCCCTCCCTCCAGCTCCATGGAATCCAGCTGCTCCAGGGGCTGCAAACTCATTACGAGCTGGAACCAAGCCAGCCCTATGGGGCCTGGTTCCGGGCCCTGGAGCCCCACAGTGAGAAGAGGTTTTGCGGGGCAGGAGAGGGGGAGGGCAGAGTGGACTCCACCTGGGTTTCATGGCTCCCAGGTCAGCACAGACCCTGTTGTGTGCTGGCCCCTAGGGCACCCAGACTCCAGCTCCCAGGCAGGTTCTGGAAGGGAGACCAGAGTGTGGCTCCTGCTAGCTCAGATGTGTCACTCTGTCCTGTAGCTACCTCCTGTCCTGCCAGCTGCACTCCCCTTCCTAGTTGGCCCCAACAACCCCAGGACCATAAAGAACAGTCCATCATCCAGCTCAGGGGCCGCGTGTGTCTGGACAGGCAGGGAAAGACTCGCTCTGGGCTAAGGGAGCCCCCTGGTGGGCTAACAGGGCTTGAGAGGGGTGGCCTTCCAGCCCTTCCACTGACCAGTCCAGTGACTGGAGCCATTTGCCTTCCCTCTCTGGGTCTTGCGCTCTGCCTCTGTGCAATGCAGTGATGCTGAATGATCTTTCCCGTGACAGGAGCATGTGGGGTGCTAGTGATTGACCTAAGCTGGGCATAGGGCCTGGACTGCAGAGTGCAGTGGGGGATGGTGAGCCGTGTCACCAGTGAGCTCCCCCCCACCCAAAAGCCATCCAGCCCTTCCATGCACCTGCCAGGCCCCTGGGAGACCACACTCCTGACACCATGTCCCTGTGTGTGGCACTTCCTCAGCATGGGACAGGGTGGGGACCCCAGGACACAGGGCCAGCTGCTCCCTCTGAGGTCACGAGAACAAGGAAGACTTTCCCTGGGGTTCCCCAAGGCCACATAAGAGGGGAGGTGGCTGCCCCCAAAGAGGACATTGAAATTCTGCTTCTGTTAGAACCTGAGCCTGGGTTTTTTGTTTGTTTGTTTTTGTTTTTGTTTGCTGGGCCGAGGAGACACACATGCTCTCCGTGACTCCTCCTTGAATGACAAATTCTTGCAGGGCCTGTGCCTCCCTGGCTCCTGAAGGAGACCCATCCTCTCAAAGATGAGATGGTTTGAGGTCATGATCCTGGGCCAGGATGGGAGTCAGCCCCTCATGGCTCCCAATTCTGGGGCTGAGAGGGCCTTTCTCAGGCACAGCAATGCCCAGAGTGAGGGGACTTCAGAAAGAACACATGCCTGGCCCAGGTCCTGTCCCAGGATGGTGGCTGCCTTCCCCAGAGCCAGAGGAAGAGGGACATCCTCTGCTTCTCTGGGCGGGGGGTCCTCTGACCCACAAGCAGGCTCTGGAAGGGTTCTAGTCTGCCTCTGGAAGTGCACCAGCACTGAATGGACCAATCACTGTTCACACACGAGCGTGGACAACGTGCTAAGGAGGCCTGGGAAGTGATCCTGTGCAAATGGCCTGTGGCCAGTGGGGCTGGTGGCTTCAGTGCCCTCCAGTGGGCCCCATTTCCCTGTATGGGAATCCTCCTGGAGTCTGTCCTCCCTTCCTGCTGGTTTCAGGACCAAGGGCGGGACTGTGGTGTGGCTTAGAAGGTTCCACCCAGCCTCCCTCCTTCTGCACACATCACCCCAAGAAGCAGGGGCTGCTGCTCCCACATGCTCCATGCAAGGCTGGTTTGAGACACTCATTCCCTCCAAGGCCCAGCTGCTGGGTTCTGTCACATACACGGTGGTCACAGATGCCTGGCTGGGCCAGGAGTCCCTTTCCCAGGATCAGGGTTCATATTCCTGGACAGAGAAAGAAGTCCCATCTGTCGTCTGCTAGAGAAGGTGACTTCCTGGGCCGTCCGGGTGGCCCTCAGGTGCCTGAGGATATGGGGGTCCCCTGGAGAGAAGGGTGATGGGCACCCCTGTCTGAGAGAACAGTGAGCAGTTCCCATTCCAGGCTGCAGGGGCACCCCATCACCTAGCCGTGCTCATACTCAGACTCACTCCAGGAAACTCTGGCATGATTTTTCATAGATGCATTTTCAGGAGTGTTCAGAACAGTGGTGGTGGAGAGAGCAGGGAATGCACCAATACTAATGCCCAAGGAGATGGATGGTGGCTCAGTTGGTTAAGTCGCTGACTCTTGATTTTGGCTCAAGATGTGATCTCATGGTGTGGGATTGAGCTCCAGGTAGGGTCTGTGTTCAGTGCATTGTGGGCTCACGATTCTCTCTTCCCCCTCCTGCCTCTCCCACCAATCTCATGCCATGCTCTCTTTCCTCTAAAATAAATTAATAAAATCTTTATAAAAATGGAATCATACACAATGTACTTTTAAAAAATTGTAAAATGTCCCAACAGTGATTTTGCCATTTTAAACATTTTCAGTATAAAGTCTGGTGTTAACTATATTTACACTGCTGTGAAACATATCTTGAGAATATTTCATCATGCAAATCTGAAATTCTGTTCCCATTATTTTGTTTTTTATGTAGAAAGCATATTAGCTAATCCATTAGTTAATTTTACTATGTTCAGTTAGCCATCATACAGTACATTAGTTTTTGATGTAGTGTTCAATGACTCATTAGTTGTGTGCTCATTACAACATGTGCCCTCCTTAATACCCATCTGCGTGTAACTCCATCCCCCTCCCCTCTGTAACCCTCAGTTTGGTTCCCAGGGTCCAGAGTCTCTCATGGTTTGTCTCCCTCTCTGATTTCTTCCCACTCAGTTTTCCCTCCCTTCCCCTGTGGTGCTCCACACTATTCCTCATGTTCCACATATAAGTGAAACCACGTGGTAATTGTCCTCCTCTGCCTGACTTGTTTCATTCAGCATAATCCCCTATAGTTCCATCCATATGGATACAAATGGTAGGTATTCATCCTTCCTGGTGGCCGAGGAATATTCCTTTGTCTACATGAACCACATCTTTATCCATTCATGTGTTGAAGTTCATCTCAGCTCCTTCCACAGTTTGGCTATTGTGGACATTGCTGCTATGAACACTGGGGTGCAGGTGCCCCTACTTTACACTATGTCTGTGTCTTTGGGGTACCCAGTAGTGAAATTGCTGGGTGGTAGGGTAGTTCTATTTTTAACATCTTGAGGAAGCTCCACACTGTCTTTCAGAGTGGCTGCACCAGCTTGCTTTCCCACCGATAGTGTAGGAGGGTTCCCCTTTCTCCCCATCCTTGCCAGTATCTGTCATTTCCTGACTTATTAATTTTGGCCATTCTAACTGGTGTAAGGTTATTTCCCTGATGGCTAGTGATGTTGAACATTTTGCCATGTGTCTGTTAGCTGTTTGCATGTCTTTGGAGTCTGTTCATGCCTTCTGCACACTTCTTGATAGGTTTATTTGTTTTTTGGGTGTTGAGTTTGAGAAATTCTTTATAGATCTTGGCTACTAGCCATTTATATAACATGTCATTTCCAAACATCTTCTCCCATTCCATGGGTTGCTTCCTTGTTTTGTTGACTGTTTCCTTTGATGTGCAGAAGCGTTTTATCTTTTTTTTTTTTTTAAGATTTTGTTTACTTATTTGACAGAGATTACAAGCAGGCAGAGAGGCAGGCAGAGTGGGGTGGGGGGGGAAGCAGGCTCCCCACTGAGCAGAAAGCTCAATGTGGGGCTCAATCCCAGGACCCTGAGATCATGACCCGAGCTGAAGGCAGAGGCTTAACCCACTGAGCCACCCAGGCATCCCCAGAAGTGTTTTATCTTGATGAAGTCCCAATAGTTCATTTTTGCTTTTGTTTCCCTGGCCTTTGGTGATGTGTCTAGTTAGAAGATGCTATGGCTAAAGTTGAAGAGGCATTTTGATGCTCTTCTCCTCGAGGATTTTGATGGGTTCCTGTCTTTCATCCATTTTGAGTTTATCTTTGTGTGTGATATAAGAGCATGGTTGAGTTTCAATCTTCTGCATGTGGCTGTCCAATTTTCCCAGCATCATTAATTGGAGAGATTGTCTTTTTTCCATTGGATGTTCATTCCTGCTTTGTCAAAGATGAGTTGACCATAGAGTTTAGGGTCTATTTCTGGGGTCTCTGTTCTGTTCCATTGATCTATGTTTTTCTGTGAATACCCTGCTGTGACAGTTTTGTAATATAGCTTGAAGTCAGGCATTGTGATGACCCCAGCTTTGGTTTTCTTTTTCAACATGTCCCTGGCTTTGTGGGGTCTTTTCTAGTTCCATACAAGTTTTAGGATTGTTTGTTCCAGCTCAATGAAAAATGCCAATGGTATTTTAATAGGGATAGGGTTGAAAGTGTAGATTTCTCTGGGTACCATAGACTTTTTAACCATGTTTATTCTTCTAATCCATGAGCATGGAATGGTTTTCCATCTTTTTGTGTCTTCCTCCATTTTTTTTCTTAAGTGTTGTGTAATTTCTAGATTATAGATCCTTTATCTCTTTGGTTAGGTTTATTCCAAGGTATCTTACAGTTTTTGGTGCTACCTATTAGGAATCAATTCCCTAATCTCTTTCTACAGTTACATTGTTAGTGTATAGAATACCAACAGATTTCTGTGCACTGAATTTGCATCCTGCCACATAACTGAATTGCTGTATGAGTTCTAGTAATTTGGGAGTGGAGTCTTTTGGGTTTTCCACATAAAGTGTCACATCATCTGTGAAGAGAGAGTTTGACTTCTTTGCCAATTTGAATGCCTTTTATTTCTTTTTGTAGTCTGATTGCTGAGGCTAGGACTTCCTGTCCTATGTTGAACAATAATGGTGAGAGTAGGCATCCCTGTTGTGTTCCTGATCTTAAGGAAAAAGCTCTCAGCTTTTTCCCATTGAGAATGGTATTCACTGTGGGCTTTTCATAGATGATTTTTATGAAACTGAGGAATGTCCCCTCTATTCCTACACTTCGAAGAGTTTTAATCAGGAAATGGTGCTGTATTTTGTCAAATGCTTTTTCTGCATTAATTGTGAGAATCCTATGGTTCTTGTCTTTTCTTTTATTAATGTGCTCTATCATGTTGATTCATTTGCGAATGTTGAACCACCCTTCTATCCCAGGAATAAATCCCAACTGGTTGGGAGGATAATCCTTTTAATATGCTGTTGGATCCTATTGGATAGGATCTTGTCGAGTGTTTTCAGAGCTTGCAGACAATGGCACTCTGTCTGTGAAGAGCAGTATAATTAGCTAGACAGAAGTTGAGCCTTAAGTCAGAGTTCTGCCTGCCCCAGCCACACCTGGCAGACTTGGGCTGTGGTCCCCCCAGAGCTGCCCTTTCTGGTGGCCCTGAGCTAAGGGGGACATCATAGGCATATGGAAATGGGAAGTTGCACACCCCTAGTCATGGCAGTGCTATTGTATTGTCCTCACCAGTCCAACAGCATGTTTTCTGAGTGAAATATGACACAATAGCAGGTTCTTGACCTTCCTTAAGGGTTAAAAATATCTTGGGAGTCATCTATTAGAAATACGGATTCAACATGTGGTCTTTCTTCTGGAAAAGAAATAGACCCAAAAAGTAATCGTGGCTTCCTGCACACCTGCTCTTGAGAGCCATCACACTGGCTCTTTGTGGAATTCTCCCTCTTAAATGTGCAAACTTTGATGTAGGTATTATCAGTCACATTTTCTAGATGGTTAGACAGGGTCTCATAGATGATTCATGTCACAGAGGATTTTAGTGTCAGAAACCTAAGTGGGATCCCCAAACTGACTCCAAATCCCTTGTTATTCCATACACAATACTATTTCCCTCTTTTCTCTGGTCTTCTTGATCTGGAAACATCTCAAGTCTCAGGATTTTCTTGTTGTGTGGTCAACTGGAATGAATTCAGCTGGCCTTTTTACCTCTGCCCGCCATGATCATTAAGCGTGGAGGACCTCTGAGTAAGATACTCAAAGATCCCTAGGAATAGAGACATTATAATATTTTTCTGATATTAAAGTTACTGAAAGAACTATCTTTAAAATTGATTCAGGCTCTGGTATGTTGAGAGTGTGCTGTAAGACAGGTCTGAAATAGTATTTAAAAACACTCAGCTCAGCTTCTTCTACAAAGTGAGACAATGTTTATAAACATTACTAAAGTATTCCCTTACCCACTATCACTTACTTCCCAACCATAGTAGTGTTTGTATGGTATGACTATGATGTAACGTTAGTCAAAATCTGCGGGGAAAGAACCAAGACAGTATATCAAAGCTTTAGGGGGATTTCATGTTTAAATTAGTGTTGGGACAACAGCTACTCTGTTTTATTCTGTAGTCCAAGGGAATGGTACCAGACATCTCTAAGATGTCAGGAGGGTCTAAAATTCTGACTTTAAATTATCTGTGTGCTTCAGAGATTTGAGCAGGAGAAAGTGAGGAACCCAGCTTCTGTGAACAGCTTCTGTTACCTGTGTTGACCATGGAACAGGTAACCTGTAGGCATCATTTTAATTTCTTGGTAGCATTGTTAAAGGAGCTTTTGTCTCAAGTTCCTCTCTTTAGTAGTAATTAGAATGGTAATGGAAATTTTTGTCTTTTACCATCCATGGGCCAGGATCCTGGGCTCCCAGGAAAAGCTATCCTTTAACATTTTATCAAGCTCAAAATGACTGGGCAAAACCTCAGAGCATGGGCCCTATTTCTGCCCCAAACACATGTTGTACATCTGCTTTGAGAAGAAAAAAATAACCAAAAAATGCCATTGCAAACATAAAGATAAGAAAAACAAAATAACCTCTCCTGTTCCCATAAGATTAAAGTCATACTTGCACATACTGAAAACACAAGAAAAAGTCTGTAACTTTCTGCAATTTTTCTTCCTCATGATGATGTGTAACTCTGTATGTAAAACAATATAGAACGAATATAGAAACCTGCCCCAAATGTTCCTCCCCCGGAGCACTCCCTTCCTTGTGAAGATTGTGTCTCCCAGGTAGCTGTCTTGGCTTGGGTTTGAATAAAACTCTCTTCCTTTCTCTCTAAAATGTTTAAAAGGGTTTTCTCCTTTAGTGTCTACAATAACAATATGTTTTCTTTTTAAGTGAAAAATCAATGTTCCTGGTTCACACCTCCAGCAGCACAGAAGGGCGGCTGTTCTTGTTCATCCTGGAGCTTCCCTGCAGAACCAAACATATGAATTTATATTCCAGCACAAATGGGCTCATCCTAGAAGGATGCTTGGGAGGTCTGAGAAGCACTGTCCACTCCATGGGTGAGAGCTGAAGGTGAAGCTCCTCCCACTTTAGGGCATTACTTATTGGGTCTTAAAATTGCCTTGGAAATGTGGGAAACCATTGCATTTCCTCCCCCCCCCCCAAGATTTTATTATTTGACAGAGGGACACAGTGAAAGAGGGAACACAAGCCAGGGGTGTGTTGGGGGGGAGGGTGTGAGAAGGAGAAGCAGACATTCCGCTGAGCAGGGAGCCAGATACAGGGCCCGATTTGAGTACCCTGGAATCATGACCTGAGCTGAAGGCAGACGCTTAAGGACAGAGCCATCCAGGCGCCCCAACCATTGCATTTCCTAAAGCCCAAGCATAGGAAGGTCTGAGAGCAGCTGACCTTGCCAGGAGCCAGGAACAGCTCCACAGGCAGGGCTGGTGCAGGAAAGGAAGGGGCAGGGCTCCGAGGGTGGTCTGCAGCCATGGGTGTCCCCGGAAGGGGCCAGATGTCTGGGGGAGGGGGAGCCCTGCCCACAACATGCCCATGCCTGCCCCTCGGAGCTAGGTGTTTGATCTAGGGGTTGCCGCCTCTGGGAGTACTTGCAAAAGCAGGGAGGTGCAGGTGTAAGGGCGGGACACCTGGTACAGGCAGGCACGGGGTCCAGTGGGCTCAGGGCACCACCCTCCTTGACTGATCAGCACGTGGGGGTGGAGCTAAGTCATCTTGGGCGGACCCTGAGCTGCCTTAGGATGCAGAGGAGGGGCAGGCAAAGGGACGCTGGGAGAGATCCTGGTCAGGGGTCCTGGCTTGGTGAGTGCTGGCTGTATGCTGGCGTGGGGGTCCTAGGGGTAGGGTCCCCAAAGGGCGCATGAAGTGAGTTCATTATAGGGACTCAGATCGGTTTTCTTTTTCCCTTGAAAGTCTCTTCTGCCCGATATCCACCAACTGACCCTTTCCCCCACACCCCTAAATTCCAGGGTACCTGTTCACCCAAACTTTTGTGGGATGGGTTGCAGACATTTCGGGGTTTCCCGTGTTCCCCAGGACGAGTGCCTCCTGTCCTTGAGCAGCACCCCAAGTTCAGTAGTATGTCTCCTGCTCCCTACCCCCCACAGGTGTGGCACAAGAAGCCCCAGAATAGTTCCCTACCTTCAGCATTTTGCACCTTGTCTTCAGGGTTGATAGTAATGG
Organism: Enhydra lutris kenyoni; assembly: GCF_002288905.1. NCBI lineage: Eukaryota > Metazoa > Chordata > Mammalia > Carnivora > Mustelidae > Enhydra > Enhydra lutris. Next base: position 11,951,811 of record NW_019154101.1, read on the forward strand.
GCTGTCAGGGTTGTGCACAAGGATCCTCCAGGTTCCTGCCCCCCCCCACCCCCACCCCGGTACAGGTGTGGCTCTACCAAGCCCCACAGCCATCCCGCAGCTTCAGTATTGTGCCCTGTGTTCCCCAGGGATGGTGGTAATGGGCTGTCAGGATCCTGCTGGAAGGTCCTCCAAGTTCTTTTCTGCCCCCCACCCAAGACACATGTGTGGCGGTAACAGCCCCAGAGCCATCCCCCAATTTTAACATTGTGCCCTGTGTCTCAGGGGATGGTGGGAATGGGCTGCCAGGATCCTGCAGGAGTGTCCTCTAGGTGGGGGCCTGGAAGCTGGGGGAAACCAGAACCCACTCAAGTTGCATGAGGAACAGGTGAGTTGAGGTGTTCATTTGGAAGGATAATTTCACTTTTCCAAAAAAGACAAAGTCATTGGTCTACTTTAGAATGTTGATAATTACTACTTAAGAAACAAGTGTGTGTTTCCAAAAAGAAAAGAAAGGAAAAGAGAAAAGAAAAGAAGCAAGTATGTGTTTTCCCTTCTCCCAGGAACAGAAGCAGGTGTGCCTGCCTTAGGTCAGAGTTGCCTTTGTATCCCCACCTGACAACACTTCTCTGATCCAGCTCCATGAGACCTGAAGTTTGGAACAACAGTGTCTGAGTCAGTCATGCAGCCCGTCACAGGACGTCAGTATTCTGAGAAAGCAGCAGGTACATTGGGTACAATGTCACTTACACGTCAGGACTGGAGGTAAAACTTCTTTTTAACCCAAAACCTCCTGGGCTTTTCTTCTCTAGTTGAGCCACAAAGTAAAACTGAAGTAACTGTCCGCATTCTGGCTTTGGTGCAAGAGTTACTCAGTTTCCCTGTGGGTAGAACATCGCAGGGAATACCATTTTCTCTGTTCATTTACTGCTTAGAAAATGTAATTTCACTTCTGTTTGCTAGGAAATCACTTGTATAAGAGAAGAAAGATGAGATTTACTCTTTGTGTGGTTTTTAGCATAGAATTGGATCCTTCATCTAACAGCGTTTATTCCTTTGGGCCTGGGGGATGGTTGAATGGCCACCATCTAGAGGTAGGTGGCTTTTCGCGGCCAGATAGAGACTTGAATGATGTCTTGTCATTTGTTAGAGGTGATGTTTCATAACTGATTAGTATTTTCATCAAAAGAGTTCCAATTAAGGCAGAGGGAAAATTCAAAATGATTCAAAGTAGGCTTTTACCATTTAAAAGCAAAGCTTGACTTTCTAGTTTGATTCAGTGGATCATCTAGATATTTTGATGTGCTGTACTTTCTCTGTGGTTTCTTTGATAGTGGAGTCAGAAGGAGAGTCTTTGGGAATTCTCCTGGATAGAGGCACACCGGTTGCATCAAGGGGCTTGATGGACTCCAGGAGCCCTGGGTGAATTCTGGAACTGCTTGTCTGATGCTGGGTGAGTCAGCTTATCTCACAGAGTTTGTTTCTCCTCAGGAAATTGCTGGAAGGTAATATCTGTGGAAAGGCTTTTTACACAGAAACTTTCTGGCTAATGAAAAGCAACTAGCAATGAGGTGATTTGGGATGTATTATTCTGTAAATAATAGTTTCATAATCCCCGTCATAGGCTATGTTATTTACTGCCCAAGGAGTCCTCAGAAGTCTACAATAAAAGACTCAGATCTCAGAGCACGTTCATGTTCCACTGATACATGACTGACGGTTTGCCCAGGTAGGAAGGTGAGTGGACAGAAATACAACACATTTATGAAAGCCTTGGGCCAGTGTCATTTTGACAAGAGGGGGAATTCCTGGAGCTTTGCAGCAGACAGGACAGTTCCAGGTCTGGGGAGAGCTGCCAGGGGTCCCGGAGGAGAGCAGAGTGCATTCGTAGGACCCTGTGGGCAGGGCTGGCCATGTGTCCCCCGCGTGACAGTTATGACAGGTCAGGGCTGTGAGCAGGCTCCTGGCTGAGGATAGGGGAGGCCTGGGTGGAGAGCTGGCAGGGCACCTTCTTGTGTACCACCAGCCTCAGCCAACACCCTTGAGCTCTTCGTCTGTCCCTGTCCCTCCAGTTCAGACTTCTCCATGTGGCCAGGCCGAGACGTTGGTTTGGGCTTCTTTCTCTGAGTGTGTGGAGTTTCACAACCTAGATGATGAAATGATGGGGCATCAGAGCATTTGTTCCTCTTGTATTTCCTGCTCTCCTCTAAGTCACCGCTGTGAGTTTCACGTGCCAGTGGAAGGGACTATCTATGCATTTTTATTTTCTGTTTTAGTTAAACAATGGGAAACAAATCTCCTGAAATAGTAACACCCACAAAGAATTCTTTGTGGGTATTCATGTTTTTCTCTTCCGTGAACCACATTCCAATATTAGAAAATAATTTTTAAAGTAAAGCACAGGTGTGGGGCTCTAACAGGGCACAGTGGGCTTTGTGAGTAGGGCACATGGAGATGGAGTGTAGGTTGTTGAGTAGCTCAGGGAGTGACTCATTGTGCTCCCGGAGAACAACTACCCTTCCTGGTAAGCAGCCACCCCATCCTGGGCTCTGAAACCTGACCCGATGAGTCTCTTGTGACTTGAACTGGGGAATTTATGAAGAAAACAGAATGAACCCTGGCAGGTGCCTGCATCCTTTGCACTCAGACAACTCCATGGAGCAAAGGAACCCATCACCCGCGAGGCATGTCAGGATCCCTAAGGGTGTGGGCTTTGCCTCCTGGGAAGAGGTGGTGTCTTCATCCTTATCTGAACCAGACCCGTGTTATGGAAACCCTGACCTTTATGTGACCACATCATTATTATTCTTGTTATTTTAAGCAAGCAATATAGACATTGACTTCGAGATCCAAATATTGAAAGGAAAAACACAAGGTCATATATATATCTGTATATCTATCTATCCATCTATATACTGAACTTGTGGCACCTCTCATTAGTATGGTCAGGGTAGGGCTGCCCAGATGAGAAAGAACACGGAATACCATTTGGATAGAAGTGTGCTATGCACATGGAGTGCTTTATTCTGTCCTTTCCCTTCTCTGAAGGGAAAATAGCGTGGTGACTGGAGCTTGGTTTCTAAGTTGAAGGAATGGGAGACAAGAGATTTGAAAGAGCAGTGTTCATGCTGACATGGCGCTCCATGCCCAGTGGAGGCTTTGAAGCTTGGGCTTGGAAGCATTGATGTTCAGGGAGGATGTGGTCTGAGTTTCCCGCACAGAGTCGCTTGGCTGGTCTGCCTTATCGGACCAGTTCCTGCCTTTTGAAGGGCAGCTTGAAGGTGGCTCAAAACCCTAGGGCACTGGAGGAGTGATCTGGAAGGGACACCTGAGTGGGCCAGTGTAGACAAACCCAGGGAATTCCAGAGCTAACAATGAACACGTTTCTGAGGCGGCAGTTGGCTTCTCTGTGAGCAGCATTGAGCTGGGGAGGAAAGCAGTCTCTGGGTCTTAGGAGTCACCGTGTCAGCAGGTGTGAGCCTGGCAGGACAGTCAGATCAGATAGCTGGGAGACTGTGAGGCCATGGTGGTGGCCTTCGCTCTTGATGCATAGGCCAGCTTGCTCCAGGGACAGGGCTCTGCTCCCCAGCCAGCCCTCCTGCTGCAGATGTGATAGGAAACTTGCTTCCTGTTGGGTTCTCCAGCCCTTGTCTCAGCAGGGGGCTTGGTGAGAAGCAGCCCACAGGCAGCATTCTGGATTCTTGCCCAGTGTGCCCCTTGCTTCCTTGGATGAGGCACTGCTGGTGTCCTCTCCTGGCATCTGTGAATACAGCCAGCAGAAGCACTTCCTGCAGAGCCACACCCCTGAGAAATCCTCCACTTTCCTGTGCTGTGTGCAAGAGGCCGGTTTTCATTTGGAACTGAAATCTCAGCTCCTGCCATGAGGTTCCAAGGCCACACAGCACACCAGTCTCCTTGAAGCTCTAGGTCCACATGGGGCCTGACATGCAAGACTGACACCAATTCTGGGCAGCCTGCTGCTGCTGCTGCTGCCGCTGCAGGTTCCTTCCTGAAAAGTGTGCAGCAAAGCCTGGTTTGTGATGACATCCCAGGAAAGAGGGACAGGTGCACCATTCTGCCCCAGCACAGGAGGATGCTGGACATCAATCACAGGTGGCTGGTGCAGGGAGGAGAGATGTCTGTTTCCCAGGACCTTGGCCAGAGGGAGATTTGGACCCTGGGATGCTTCTCTGCTCAGCTTTCTCAGGTGAGCACATCAGGTACCTGGAAGGTGTCTGGTTTCAGGTTTCATGTGCAAGTGGATTTCTCTTAGGGCTCATTTCCCTGATGGTCTTCAGGGTGCTGGAGGGGGGCCCATTGTCCCGGGCATCCTGGCTGTTCAAGAGCGCTGGTCACCTTCCCCCCAGGGCTCTGGACTAGGAAATTGGAGGGAGTTCATGGTGAAACCATCTGATTAGGGCTCTTTTTCCCCCTTGCCAAGATGGCCTGGTGACTGTGATAACTGGTCTGGAAATAGAAAGCAGGAGACAGGGCTGGGGTGCTGAAGGGGAGGTGGCAATGGTGCTTGCTATTCACATAGGGGCCAGGTAGGTCTTCACTAGGAAGGTGATGCTTGAGTCAAGTTTGAAAAAAGTGAGTGATATCAATGAAGAGTCTTCTAAAAGGAAGGGAAAGCATATACAAAGGCCTTGGGACAGGAGCATATCACATATGTCCAGCAGCAGTAACAAGACCCTGTGGCCACAGGAGACAGCTTAGGACATGACCTCAGGGAGGTGACAGTACGGTGACAGAAAGCCATGGCAGAGCCGTGACCCCACGGGACCGTTTCATTGGGCCATCCTGGCTACAGGGTTGAGCACAGATGACACAGTGTTGAGGATGCACAAGGGAGGTCAATGATGAAGCTTTTCCAGGAAGTCAGGGAAGAGATGGCCTCCAGTGTGGACCAGACAGTGGCTGGGAGGGGTTAGTGCTATTCTTGGTACCTACTGAAGATGGAATTCAGAGGCTTTGCCTATGGGTTTCATATCAGGAATGGGAGAAAGGAGGAATTGAGGTAACTCCCAGTTCTTGTGGGTTGTTCCGAGCAAGGTGAAGGAGGAGGTTTCTGGGGGTAGGAGGTAGTCCGTGTTCCATCTGCTGAGGAAAGTGCCTTTCACAGTGAACCTGCTGTTGTTTGTTTCTGGGCATACTTTCAACATCTACCTCCTTAGCAACTTCAGGTACAAGTCTCCCCCACTTTTCTCAAAGTTCATGGTAACACACTTGGCTTTTTGGAAAGACCTACATTATTACCCAGCTCTAGTTTCAGGAAGAATCCTGAGGAGGATTTCCCTCTTATGAAAAGAGCCAAAAAGTGGGCATCGCGTTCAGCATCTTTTTTGTGGGGAACCACCATGGAGGCAGTGTGCACCCCAACCAGCTCCTTCCTGGGCACTGCTCTCCACGTCCAGCCCCCAGCGCTTTGAATTGTGTCTGTGAGCATCTGCTGTGCTTTATCTCCATTTATTTTGGGCATCCGTGAGGATGCTGTGTCCTAAGGCCTAAGAAGAGCCAAAGAGAAGGAAGTTTTGGTGTCTGGGCATGCTCACTCACTTTTCTGTAGAAATGAATGGTTATTCCTTTTTCCGTTTACAACACTTCTGCTGTGAGAGGTTTCCTAGGAACACTGTACCTTCAAGTAGCGGGGGAGCCTGTATGCCACCCTGAGGGTTAGCTTTCGTCTCCATGTTGCACAGAACATTCCATGACTTGCGGATTTTATCAAACATGGCACCTTTGACTACCTTCACCCGTTTCTCCACTTCCCCTAATCTGACAGCCACCAACCTATTCTTGGTATGTATGCGTTCAGTACTTTTTGGATTCCATGTGGAATGTCCATGAGAACCTCTGGTGTTTGTCTTTCTGTGTCTGAGTGACTTACCATAAGGCTCCCAAGGTCGATGTTTCCATGTCCAGTTATTGTGAATAATGCTGCCGTGGACATGGGAGTGCATCTCTCTTTTGGAGGGAGAGTTTTTGTGTTTGCCAAAGAAATACTCAGTAGAGCAATTACTGGGTCATGTGGTAGTTGTATTCTTTTTTCCTGGAACCTCCACAGCATTTGTCACAGTGGCTGCACCCATTTCCATTCCCAACAACAGTGCACAGGGTGCCCTTGTCTACACACCCTTGACTGCACTGGGTGTCTGTCTCTGGGGCAACTGACGTTTCCACAGTTGGGAGGTGATAGCTGATGGTGGTTTTGACTTCTGTTTCCCTGACGACAATTAGTGACGTTGAACAACTTTCTCTGTGTCTGTTGGCCACCTCTATGCCATCAATGGAAAGTGTCTATTCACTATTCTCCCCAGTTTTTAGTCATTGTTTGTTTGGATTTGAAGGAGTGTTTTGTGTATTTTGGATATGAGCCTCTTCTCACACTTAGGATGTGCAGATATTTTTTCTCATTAGGGAGGTTGCCTCTTAAAGGTTTGATGGTTTCCTTTGTCATGTGGAAATTTCAGTTTGATGTCCTTCCACTAGTTTATCTTTGTTTTTGTTGCCTTTGCCTTTGGTGTCTGATGTAAGAGACTCTTCCCCAAAACCAATATCGAGAATCTGACTACCTGGTTCATGGATTCAGTTCTTATGTTCAAGTGATTCATCCATTCATGATTTGTATGTGTGGTCCAAGAAAGCGATCCAGTCCCATTCTTCTGCATTTAGTGTCCTGTTTTCCCAGGACCATTCACTGAAGAGACAGTCCTTTCCCCATTTTATATTTTCTGTGGCTGTGTAATAAGTTAAGCCTAAACGTGTGGGTTAGCTTCTGAGGTTTTTCCTTTCCTTTCCTCTTTCCCTTTCCATTCCTTTCCTTTCCTTCTTTCCAGTCTTACAGTTTATTTGTTGGGAAAATACTTTTCCTGTTGGAATATATGCATTGTCGACTTCATTGGTGATGTCTTCATACTCTTTGGTAAGACTTTTCTCTGACATCTGTGTTCTTGTAAATGAGTAGCTGGATCTATAGCTAAATGTTTTTATTTCACCTCTTTTTTATTATGATCATATAATGTGTCATTTGTCTCAAGGGCACTGGTTTGTGATCCCTCTGATTTACACACCACACAGTGCTCACCACAGCACACACCCTCCCCTTGCCCATTACCAGCCACCTATTCCCTCACCCCCCTCCCCTTCAGAAACCCTCAGTTTGTTTCCTGAGTTTATGTGTCTCTTATGCTTTGTCTCCCTCTCTGGTTTCATCTTGCTTCCTTTTTTCCTCTCTTCCTCTATGATCCTCTGTCTTGTTTCTTAAATTCCCCATATAATCCATGAAATAAATCAATCAGGGAAGGGTAATGATAATTGAAGGAAATGATAATTATCTTGCCCTGATTGATTTATTTCGCTTGGCATAATACCTTCCTATTCCATCCATGTTTGCAAATGGCATGATTTCATTTTCTGATGCCTTCATTATATTTGATTCATTGTCCTATCCATTCATCTGTCGATGGACATCTGGGCTCTTTGCATACTTTGGCTCTTTGTGGGCATTGTTGCTATAGACATTGGGGTGCAGGTTCCCTTTCAGATCACTCCATTTGTATCTTTGGGGTAAATACCCAGTAGCACAGTTGCAGGATTGTAGGGTAGCTCTATTTTCAACTTCTTGAGGAACCTCCACACTGTTTTCCAGGGTGGCTTCACCAGCTTGCATTCCCACCAACCGTATGAAAGGGTTCTCTTTTCTCCACATCCTTGCCAACACCTGTTTTTTCCTGACTTGTTCATTTTAGCCATTCTGACTGGTGTGAGGTGGTATCTCATTATGGATTTGACTTGTATTTTCTTAATGTCGAGGTATGTTGAGCAGTTTTTTATGTGTCTGTTGGTCATTTGGATGTCTTCTCTGGAGAAACTTCTGTTCATGTCTTTGGCCTATCTCTTGATTGGATTATTTGTTCTGTGGGGGTGGAGGTTCATAAATTCTCTCTAGATTTTGGACACTAGTCCTTTATCTGATATGTCACTTGAAAATATCTTCTCTCACTCTGTTGGTTGTCTTTTGGTTTTGTTGACAGTTTTCTTGGCTGTGCAAAACTTGTTACCTTGATGAAATCCCAACAGTTCATTTTTGCTTTTGTTTTCCTTGCCTTTGGAGATGTGTCTAGCAAGAAGTTGTTGTGGCTGAGGTCAGAGAGGTTGCGCCTCTTCTCCTAAAGGATTTGGATGAATTCATATCTCACATTGAGGTCTTTCATCGATTTGGAGTCTACTATTTGTGTATAGCATAAGGAAATGGTCCAGTTTCATTCTTCTGCATGTGACTGTCCCGTGTTCCCAGCACCATTTTTTGAGGAGACTTCCCCCTCCATTGGATATTCTTTCCTGCTTTGAGGAAGATTAGTTAACACTAGATTTGAGGGTCAATTTCTGGTTTTTCTGTTCTGTTCCATTGGTTTATGGGTCTGCTTTTGTGCCAGCACTGTACTGTCTTGATGATTACAGCTTAGTAATAGAGCTTGAAGTCTGAAATTACATTGACACCAGATTTTGGTTTTTCTTCTTCAACATACTTTTGGCTATTCAGGGTATTTTCTGCTTCCATACAAATTTGGGGATTATTTATTCCAGTTCCGTGAAAAGTGTGGATGATACTTTGATAGGGATTGTATTGAATCTGTGGATTGTTCTAGATAACATAGACATTTTCACAATATTTGTTCTTCCAACCCATGAGCATGGAACATTTTTCCATTTCTTTGTGTCTTCCTCCATTTCTTTCATGACTATGGTATAGTTTTCTGAGAATAGATCCTTTACCTCTTTGGTTAGATGGATTCCTAAGTATCGTATGGTTTTGGGAGGTATTATACGTGGGATGGACTCCTTAATTTGTTTTTCTTCTGTCGCATTGTTGCTGTAGACAAATGCAACTAATTTCTGTGCATTGATTTTATATCCTGCCACTTTATGGAATTCCTGGATGAGTTCTAGCAATTTTGGGGTGGAGTCTTTTGGGTTTTCTAATGAAAGTATCCTATTGTCTGCAAAAGGTGAAAGTTTGACTTCTTCTTTGCTGATTTGGATGCCTTTTATTTCTTTTTGTGGTCTGATGACAGACTAGAAATTATGTACTATGCTGAATAATAATGATGCCAGTGGGCATCCCTGTCATTTTCCGGACCTGAAGGGAAAAGCTCTCAGTTTTTCACCATTGGGAATGATACTCACTGAGTGTTTCCCATAGATGACTTTTTAAATTTATTTATTTATTTTCAGCATAATAGTTTTCATTGTTTTTGCACCACACCCAGTGCTCCATGCAATCCGTGCCCTCTCCAATACCCACCACCTGGTTCCCCAACCCCCCCCCGCCCCTTCAAAACCCTCAGATTGTTTTTCAGAGTCCATAGTCTCTCATGGTTCACCTCCCCTTCCAATTTCCCTCAACTCCCTTCTCCTCTCCATCTCCCCTTGTCCTCCATGTTATTTGTTATGCTCCACAAATAAGTGAAACCATATGATAATTGACTTTCTCTGCTTGGCTTATTTCACAGCATAATCACTTCCAGTCCCGTCTATGTTGCTACAAAAGTTGGGTATTCATCCTTTCTGATGGAGGCATAATACTCCATCATATACTCCATGTGTATATGGACCACATCTTCCTTATCCATTCATCCATTGAAGGGCATCTTGGTTCTTTCCACAGTTTGGCGACCATGACCATTGCTGCTATAAACATTGGGGTACAGATGGCCCTTCTTTTCACTACATCTGTATCTTTGGGGTAAATACCCAGTAGTGCAATGGCAGGGTCATAGGGAAGCTCTATTTTTAATTTCTTGAGGAATCTCCACACTGTTCTCCAAAGTGGCTGCACCAACTTGCTTTCCCACCAACACTGTAAGAGGGTTCCCCTTTCTCCACATCCCCTCCAATACATGTTGTTTCCTGTCTTGCTAATTTTGGCCATTCTAACTGGTGTAAGGTGATATCTCAATGTGGTTTTAATTTGAATCTCCCTGATGGCTAGTGATGATGAACATTTTTTCATGTGTCTGATAGCCATTTGTATGTCTTCATTGGAGAAGTGTCTGTTCATATCTTCTGCCCATTTTTTTTTAAAGATTTTATTTATTTGACAGAGAGAGATCACAAGTGGGCAGAGAGGCAGGCAGAGAGAGAGAGAGGAGGAAGCAGGCTCCCCGCAGAGCAGAGAGCCCAACGCGGGACTCGATCCCAGGACCCTGAGATCATGACCTGAGCCGAAGGCAAAGGCTTAACCACTGAGCCACCCAGGTGCCCCTCTTCTGCCCATTTTTTGATGTGATTATCTGTTTTGTGTGTGTTGAGTTTGAGGAGTTCTTTATAGATCCTGGATATCAACTTTTTTTCTGTACTGTCATTTGCAAATATCTTCTCCCATTCCGTGGGTTGCCTCTTTGTTTTGTTGACTGTTTCCTTTGCTGTGCAGAAGCTTTTGATTTTGATGAAGTCCCAGAAGTTCATTTTTGCTTTTGTTTCCTTTGCCTTTAGAGACATATCTTGAAAGAAGTTGCTGTGGCTGATATCGAAGAGGTTACTGCCTATATTCTCCTCTAGGATTCTGATGGATTCCTGTCTCACGTTGAGGTCTTTTATCCATTTTGAGTTTATTTTTGTGTACGGTGTAAGAGAATGGTCGAGTTTCATTCTTCTACATATAGCTGTCCAGTTTTCCCAGCACCATTTATTGAAGAGATTGTCTTTTTTCCACTGTATATTTTTTCCTGTTTTGTCGAAGATTATTTGACCATAGAGTTGAGGGTCCATATCTGGGTTCTCTACTCTGTTCCACTGGTCTATGTGTCTGTTTTTATGCCAGTACCATGCTGTCTTGGTGATCACAGCTTTGTAGTAAAGCTTGAAATCAGGTAACGTGATGCCCCCAGTTTTATTTTTGTTTTTCAACATTTCCTTAGCGATTCGGGGTCTCTTCTGATTCCATACAAATTTTTGGATTATTTGCTCCAGCTCTTTGAAAAATACCGGTGGAATTTTGATCGGAATGGCATTAAATGTATAGATTGCTCTAGGCAGTATAGACATTTTAACAATGTTTATTCTTCCGATCCAAGAGCATGGAATGGTCTTCCATCTTTTTGTGTCTTCTTCAATTTCTTTCATGAGTGTTCTGTAGTTCCTCGAGTACAGATCCTTTATCTCTTTGGTTAGGTTTATTCCCAGGTATCTTATGGTTTTTGGTGCTGTAGTAAATGGAATCGATTCTCTAATTTCCCTTTCTGTATTTTCAGTTAGTGTATAAGAAAGCCACTGATTTCTGTACATTGACTTTGTATCCTGCCACGTTGCTGAATTGTTGTATGAGTTCTAGTAGTTTGGGGGTGGAGTCTTTTGGGTTTTCCATATAAAGAATCATGTCATCTGTGAAGAGAGAAAGTTTGACTTCTTCATTGCCAATTTGGATACCTTTTACTTCTCTTTGTTGTCTGATTGCTGTTGCTAGGACTTCTAATACTATGTTGAACAAGAGTGGTGAGAGTGGGCATCCTTGCTGTGTTCCTGATCTCAACGGGAAAGCTGCAAGCTTTTTCCCATTGAGGATGATATTTGCTGTGGGTCTCTCATAGATAGATTTTATGAAGTTCAGTAATGTTCCCTCTACCCTATACTTTGAAGCGTTTTAATCAGGAACGGATGCTGGATTTTGTCAAATGCTTTTTCTGCATCAATTGAGAGGACCATGTGGTTCTTCTCTCTTTTCTTATTAATTTGTTCTATCACATTGATTTGCGAATGTTGAACCATCCTTGTAGCCCAGGAATGAATCCCACCTGGTCTGGTGGATAATCTTTTTAATGTGCTGTTGGATCCTGTTTGCTAGGATCTTGTTGAGAATCTTAGCATCCATATTCATCAGTGATATTGGTCTGAAATTCTCCTTTTTGGTAGGGTCCTTGCCTGGTTTGGAGATCAGGGTAATGCTCCCTTCATAGAAAGAGTCTGGAAATTTTCCTTCTGCTTCAACTTTTTGAAACAGCTTCAGGAGAATAGGTGTTATTTCTTCTTTGAAAGTTTGGTGGAATTCCCTAGGGAATCCATCAGGGCTTGGGCTCTTGTTTTTTGGGAGGTTTTTGATCACTGCTTCAATCTCTTACTCAACCTGAATAGACCGATATCTTACTAAATAATAGACCGATATCTTACTAGATATCAGTCTATTCAGGTTGTCAATTTCTTCATGGTTCAATTTTGGGAGTTTATAGTTTTCCAGGAATGCATCCATTTCATCTAGGTTGCTTAGCTTATTGGCATATAACTGTTGATAATAACTTCTGATGATTGTTTCTACTTCCTTGGTGTTAGTTGTGATCTCTCCCTTTTCATTTATAATTTTATTAATTTGGGCTTTCTCTCTTTTCTTTTGGATTAGTGTGGCCAGTGGTTTATCGATCTTATTGATTCTTTCAAAAAACCAGCTTCTAGTTTCATTGATACGTTCTACTGTATCTCTGGTTTCTACCTCATTGATCTCAGTTCTAATCTTGATCATTTCTCTTCTTATGTGTGGAGTTGGTTTGATTTGTTGTTGATTCCCCAGTTCTTTAAGGTGTAGAGACAGCTGGTGTGTTCTGGATTTTTCAATTTTTTTGAGGGAGGCTTGGATGGCTATGTATTTCCCCCTTAGGGCAGCCTTTGCTGTATCCCATAGGTTTTGGACTGAAGTGTCTTCATTCTCATTGGTTTCCATGAATTGTTTCAGTTCTTCTTTGATCTCCTGGTTGATCCAAGCGTTCTTAAGCAAGGTGGTCTTTAGCTTCCAGGTATTTGAGTTCCTTCCGAACTTTTCCTTGTGATTGAGCTCCAGTTTCAAAGCATTGTGATCTGAGAATGTGCAGGGAATAATCTCAGTCTTTTGGTATCGGTTGAGTCCTGATTTGTGACCCAGTATGTGGTCTATTCTTGAGAAGGTTCCATGTGCACTTGAGAAGAATGAGTATTCTGTTGTTTTAGGGTGGGATGTTCTGTATATATCTATGAGGTCCATCTGGTCCAATGTGTCATTCAATGCTCTTATTTCTTTATTGATTTTCTGCTTCAATGATCTATTTCTGAGAGAGGTGTGTTAAGATCTCCTACTATTAGTGTATTCATATCAATATGACTCTTTATCTTGATTAACAGTTTTCTTATGTAATTGGCTGCTCCCATATTGGGGGCATAGATATTTACAATTGTTAGATCATCTTGGTGGATAGTCCCTGTAAGAATGATGTAGTGTCCTTCTGTATCTCTGACTACAGTCTTTAGTTTAAAATCTAATTTGTCTGATACGAGAATCGCTACCCTGAAAGGCCTTCTTTTGAGGCCCATTGGCATGAAAGATGCTTCTCCATCCCTTCACTTTCAGTCTGGGTGTATCTTTAGGTTCAAAATGGGTCTTGTAGACAACATATGGATGGGTCCTGTCATTTTATCCAATCTGCAACCCTGTGCCATTTTATGGGCGCATTTAGGCCATTCACATTGAGAGTGATTATTGGTAGATACGTTTTTATTGACATCGTGTTACCTTTGAAGTCTTTCTTTCTGTAGATTGTCTCTATATTTCTGTTCAATGCTATTCTTAGGATTTTTCCTCTTTTATAGAACCCCCCTTAATATTTCCTGCAGTGTCGGCTTGGTGGTTGCATGGTCTTTTAAGCCTTGCCGGTCTTGGAAACTCTTTATCTCTCCATCCATTTTGAATGTCAATCTTGCTGGATAAAGTATTCTTGGCTGCTTTTTCTTCTCATTTAGTGCCCTGAATATATCTTGCCAGCCCTTTCTGGCTTGCCAGGTCTCTGTGGACAGGTCTGATGTTATTCTGATGGGCTTTCCTCTGTAAGTAAGGAGCTTCTTTGTCCTAGCGGCTTTCAAGAGATTATATCTACAATTATGATTCCTCAATTTGACTATCAGGTGCCTTGATGTTTTTCTGGAATCTATAATCTTGTGTGGAGACCGTTCGGCGTCAAGTACATGAAAGCTGCTTCCATTTGCGAGATTGGGAAAATTTTCATGAAGAACTTGGTCCACTATATCTTCTAGACTTCTTTCTTTCTCCTCCCCTTCGGGGATTCCAATAATTCTGATGTTGGAATGTTTTATGGCATCATTTATTTCCCTGATTCTGTTTTCGTGGCTTCTAAGCTGTGTGTTCCAGGCTTCCTCCAGATCCTTTCTCTCTATCTGTTTGTCCTCCAGATCACTAATTCTATCTTCTGTCTCAGTTACCCTACCTTTGAGAGAATTTAGATTAGATTGGAGCTCATTGAGAGCATTGTGAACCTCATCCCTTGTAGCTTTCAGCTCTGCCCTAACATTGTGAACCTCATCTCTGGTCGCTTTCAGTTCGGCCCTAATCAATTCCGTTTGGTCATCCATGGCTTTCTCCAACCTAGCTATTGCCTGGATAATTGTTAGCCTGAATTCTCTTTCCGACATATTGTCTATATTGATAGCTGTTAGCTCTGTTGCAGAAGGCCCATCCTCTGTATTTTTCTTCTGTTGGGCATTCCTCCTCCTTGTGATTTTGGTGAGAGATGGCTGAACGGATGTAGCTGGATGTATCGACCATGGTGCAGTCAAGGTGCACCCTGGAATGCTTCTGAGCAATCAGCATTCCCCACCCAAATGAGAGAAAAAAGAAAAGAGAAAAAAAGAGAGAGAGAGATACAGGAAAGAAAGGGAAGAAAAAAGAGAAGGTTCAGCCCAAATGGGCCCCAAGGTAAGATTTGTGAAGTATACAAACAAAAACAGACAAACAAAAAGACTGATAAAAGTATATAACAAGAGAAAAAAATATATATGTATATATGTATAAGCAAATAAAGGAAGAACCTCGTCAAAAAGAACCCCAAGTGTAAGATTTATATACTATCAGGACAAACACAAAAACACAGAAACACTGGTGGAAGAAAAAGATGGGAGAGTGGTTATAAATTCTCAGTGTGGGTGAGGAAGGTTGTTTTGATTCTTCCTGGATGTATCTTGATATCTTTGTTAAAGGACTCAACTTTCCTAAGATAAAGGGGGATTAAAAATTGGTTTACCTATAGGGGTAGCATTGATTGGGGAAAGGGGATTACCTTGAAGTTTAACTCTATATGAATATTAGAAAATAAAAATAAAGAAGGAATAAACCAGACTAAACTAAATTAAAATAAAAAAAAAAAAAAGAAATTTAAAAAATAGAAATGCAAAAGAAAAACACAGGTGTATGTATCAAAAAATTCAGGTTAGAAGGTTATTATGGAATTTGATGTACTGGACATCTCACTGTGATGGTAAATAGTTTAAAAAATTATCTATATAAAAAAAATGAGCCAGAATAGTGGGAACAAATTAAAAACAAAAGTTGTCCTATGAAGTAGTGGTGGTTGTTCTCTTGTCATTTTTTTTTTTTTCTTTCCTGGTTGGTTTTCTGGAGGAGGGTCCCGCCACGTGGGTTTTCAGTCAATGATGTTCCCTGAGTTAAGTCCTCCCGCCCCCCTCAAGGCGGTGGGCTCTGAGGAAACCAGTTTTTTCAGGCTTTTGTTCTCTGGAGGTTTTTATGTTTGTTCACCTGACCACTTTTGATGGTTTTTCTGGGTTTAGAGGAAAGCAAACTGCACCCTGACCCCCCTCTCAGAGAGAAGCCTCAGTCTGCTCTTCTGTGGGTGCTGCAGAGCCCAAATAAATTCCCCCTTGGCCGCTGGCAGAGCAGGTTCCGAGTCGCGGTCCCTGGGGATGCAGGATCTTCTGCTTGTACCCAAAACCACAGCAGCGGTGGCTGTCTGGGCAGCTCCAGACCGCCAGAGAGGTTCCAAGCAGGGATCGCACACTGAGATTTTCCTGCTGGCCCGGGCTGGGAGTGCCTGGTCTTTCTGGGTCTAAGAGCGCCAGGCTGGGCCTTCACGCACCTCTCTCAGGGGAGGGTGAGGGGCGCATGCCCGTCTCAGGCTCTGGTGGATTAGCGCATCCCATAGGTGGCTTTTATGATGTGGAGGTGTGTACCCTCTATCCCTCCACAGTGAAGAGTTTTGATCAAGAAAGGATGCTTTTCAAAAGAAATGAAATCTTACCATTTGCGATGATGTGGATGGAACTAGAGGGTATTATGCTTAGCGAAATAAGTCAATCGGAGAAAGACAGCTATCATATGATCTCCCTGATAGGAGGAAGTGGAGATGCAACGTGGGGGGTTTGGGGGGTAGGAAAAGAGTAAATGAAACAAGATGCGATCAGGAGGGAGACAAACCATAGGAGACTCTTAATCTCACAAAACAAACTGAGGGTTGCCAGGGGTGGGGGGTAGGGAGAGGGTGGTGGGGTTATGGACATTGGGGAGAGTATGTGTAATGGTGAGTGCTGTAAAGTGTGTAAACCTGGCGATTCATAGACCTGCACACCTGGGGCTAATAATACATTATATGTTTATTTAAAAAATTAAAAAATTATAAAAAAAAATAAAAGATGTAACATTTAACATAGTTAAAAAAGAAGAAAGGATGCTTTAATTTGTCAAATGCTTTTTCTGCATCTATTGAGAGGATGCTATGGTTTATGTTCTTCTATAAAGGTAGTGGATCCATGGATTGATATGCAGTTGTTGAACCACTGTTGCAGCCCAGGTATAAATTCGATTTGGTCGTGGTGAATCATCCTTTTAATGTACTGTTGAGTCCTGTTGGCTAGTATGTTGGTGGGAATTTTTGCATCCATATTCATTAGGGATAGTGGTCCATAATTCTCCCTTTGGGTGGGATCTTTGTCTGCTTTTTGGTTCAAGGTTATGCTGGCTTAATCAAAAGGATTTGGAAGTTTTCCTTACAGTTCCATTTTCCAGAAAGCTTTCAGAAGAAGAAGGCTTGGGTGCCAGGCCTCAGTACAGAAGCCAGAGGACCCAAACTACCATTAGGGGGTAGGACCTAGGGATATTGTGACCTGATCGGCTGCCACAGGCAAGCTCCCAGGGGGGTAGGTTGAAGGGGTGAGTCAGGATGAGTATTAGGCTGCAGGTTTGTGTCCAGGGCAGCTGCTGAATGTGGAGGTGGCCATAGAGGGGCATGCAGGTTTCTCCTGATCTTTGGGTAATGCGCAGCTTCAAATGGCACAGTTTCCTTCTGGGAGTCAGGCAGAGTCCTGTGGTGTGGTTCAGGGATCCTGAATATGGAGAGCTTGAGGTCTCTGGGACATAAGCCTGAAAACCCAACAAGGGTTAGGGTTAGGGCCTAGGGGCATGGCAGGCATGATCATTTGGCTTTGGGGCAAGCTCCCAGGATGTCAGAGGGAGCTGAGTTGAGGGCAGGGTTCAGGCTGACTTTTGTCCAGGGTGGCCATGAAAAGTGTGGGAGTCCTCAGGGGCCATGCAGTTTTCTCCTACTCCCAGGGTTTTGTACAGCTCCAAATGGCACAGTTTCCTTCTGAGGGGCAGGAGCAGTCCTGTGGTGTGGCTCTGGGGTTCCCAATCTGGAGTTCTTGGGGGCCAAGACTCTGGGGACAGAAATCTGAAAATGCAAGCTCTGGGTGTGGGAGGCCATGGTAAGGCTTGAGAGGAGAACAAAACCAGGCCCTGACTTGTGCCTCCTTTAAAGGCTAAATAGCTGAACAAAGGGCTTAGGTCGATAAAGTCGAGTAGCACTGAGAAAGGGTCTGTGCTACGTGTTGCGCGCTCGCCTACGTGACTTCCCACACATTTGCTAGTCAGAGACGATTTGGCCGGGGTCAGAAATTCTTGGCTGGTCCTTGCTGTCCTTGCACGGGCTATAGACTACACCACTGTAAGACTGAGCTGTGCTTACATAAACTATGTCTTGAGTGGCCTTGAAGTCAGTACATCTGGCGCTAGAAGGTCTGCTATTGATGTCTAAGAAATAGATAATGGGAAAGCTTGAAGGATTTTCTGTGCTTGTTGCAAACTCTTTAGTAATCAGCTAAAAATAGACACTTTTCTTATGATTGTTTCTGTTAGCTATAAAATGCCTCACAGCCTTGAATAAAATTGGCACTATTGGACATCCTCCTTGGTGCTCCTCCTGCCCCCATCTCTGTCTCTTAATTTCTTTTCACCATCCTCTTACCCTCACGTTCCTGGTCGATTTGTCGTGCCGGACGCGACATCTGGGTAGGGTTAGGGCCTAGGGCATGGAGGCCTGATGCACTGGTTCTGAGGGGAGGTCCCCAGGGTCTGAGTTTAGGGCAGGTGTCAGGCTGTGTCTCAGGCTCGAGTTTGTATCCATGGGAACCCAGAATGTGGCTGTGACCTGAGAGGGCCATGCAGGTTTCTCTCACTCTGAGGGGTTTGTGCAGCTCTAAAATGCAAGGTTTCCTTCTGGAGAGGAGGAGGATTCCGGTTTTGAGACACAGCGGTCCCCAGTATGCAGGGATTCGAGTCCAGGCCTCTAGGGATGAATGCCTGAAAAACCAATGTAGCGATAGGATTAGGGGGCTATCTCCAGGGGGCTGAGGTGACTGGATTGTCAGGCTGAATGTCAGGGTGCAGGTATGTTTCTAGGGGGGCACTGATGATGTTGGCTGTCTTAGTGGGAATGAAGGGTTTTCCAGATCTGAGTGTTTGCCGAGCCCCAAATAGCAGGTTTTCCCTCTGACGTGTAGGAGGAGCTCTGTTTTCTGCCTCCATGGTCCCCAATATTGAGGGATTCAAGGCCAGGCCTAACCATAACCCTAACCTAGGGGGATGGCAGTCCTGATCTTTTGGCTCTGGGGCGAAGTCCTTGATGGTGGGGGGTGGTCTGAGTTGAGAGCGGAGCTCTGGCTGAGTTTCACGCTGAGGGACTGTGTATATGGCGGCCTTGAAAAGTGTGGGAAGCATTGGGGGCCATGAGCTGTCTCCTACTCTGAGGGTTTAGTACACTCCAAATGGCATGGTTTCATTCTGGGGGGCAGGAGCAGTTCATTGGTGTGGGTCCCCAGTCAGGAATTCTTGTGTGCCAGGACTCTGGGGACTGAAGTCTGAAAATGCAGGCTAGGGTTAGGGCCTAGGTCATGGAGGCCTGATGTGCATACACTGAGGGGAGCTCCCAGGGGTCTGAGTTTAGGATTGGTGTGAGGCTGTGTCTCAGGCTTGAGAATGTGTCCATGGGAGCCTGTAATGTGGTGGTGACCTGAGTGGGCCATGCAGGTTTCTCCCACTGTGAGGGGTTTGCACAGCTCCAAATAGTAAGGTTTCCTTCTGGAGGGAGGAGGGGTCTAGTTTTGTGGCTTGGGGTCCCCAATAAGCAGGGATTTGAGCCTAGGCCTCCGAGGATGGATGCTTGAAAAACCAAACTAGGGTTAGGGCCTAGAGCATGGCAGACCCAATGTGCAGACGCTGAGGCGAGTTCCCCGGGGTCTGTGTTTAGGGAGGGTGTCAGGCTATGGCTCAGGCTTGAATTTGTGTCCATGGGGGAAGCTGAATGTGGGGTCAGCCTGAGGGGGCCATCTGATTTTTCTGCTCTGAGGGTTTTGTGCAGCTCTGTCTGGCAAGGTTTCCTTCTGGAGGGGAGGAAGAGTCCAGTTTGTGTCTCAGGGGTCCCATGTATGAGGGATTCTAGTCAAGGCATCTGGGGATGGATGCCTGAAAACCCAACCTAGGGTTAGGGTTAAGGCCTAGGGACATGGCATGCCTGATCTGTGGGGGCTGAGGCCAGATCCCCAGGGGGTTGAGGTGACAGGTTGTTGTCAAGTGAATGTCAGGGTGCAGGTATGTGTCTAGGGGGGCACCGATGGTCTGTTGGCTGCCTTAATGGGGCATCCAGGTTTTTCCAGGTCCGAGGATTTGCCGAGCCCCAAATAGCAAGTTTTCCTTCTCAGAGGCAGGAGGAGTTCTGTTTTCTGCCTCCGTGGTCCCCACTACAGAGGGATTCATGGCCAGGCCTCTGGGTACTGATGCCTGATAATCCAAAGTAGGGTTAGGATTAGGGCCTAGGGGCATGGCAGGCCTGATCCGCTGAGGCCAGCTCAATGGGGTGCTGAGTTGACATGGGGTTGTCAGGCTGTCTCTGCCTGCAGGTTTGTGTCCAGGGGGCGCCGAGGGCGGTGGTGGCCTTAAGGGGTATGCAGGTTTTTCCAGCTCTGAGGATTTTGCACTGCTCCAAAGAGCAAGGTTTCCTTCTGGGGTGCAGGAGGACTTCTGTTTCGTGGATCAGGGGTCCCCCACGTGGAAGGTATTAAGACCAGGCATCTGGGGACAGATGTCTGAAAACCCAGCCAAGGGTTAGAGTTAGGGCCTAGGGGCATGGAATACCTGATCTTTTGTCTCTGGGGTGACCTACCAGGGTGTGGGTGGGGGCTGAGGTGAGGGCGGGGCTCAGGCTGAGTTTCAGGCTGTGGGATGGTGTCCAGAGCGGCCTTGAAAAGTTGGGGAGGCCTCGGGCACCGTGCCAGTTTCACCAATTCTGAAGGTTTAATGCAGCTCCAAATGGCATTGTTTCCTTCTGGGGGCAGGAGCAGTCCTGTGGTGTGGCTCCGGGGTCCAAAATCTGGAGATCTGGAGAGCCAGAACTCTGGGACAGAAGTCTAAAAACACAAGCTAGTGTTAGGGTCAGGGCCTAGGCCATGGCAGGCCCGATGTCCAGATGCTGAGGCGAGTTCCCAGGGGTCTGTGTTTACGGCAGTTGTCAGGCTATGTCTCAGGCTCGAGATAGTGTCACTGGGGACAGCTAAAGGTGGGGGTGGCCTGAGGGGGCCATTCATGTTTCTTCCACTCTGAAAGGTTTGCACAGCTCCAAGTAACAAGGTTTCCTTCTGGACAGGAGCTGGAGTCCGGTTTTGTGGCTCAGGGGTCCCCAGTATGGAGGGATTCGAGTCCAGACTTCTGGGGATGGATGCCTGAAAACCTAACCAAGGGTTAGGCTTAGGGGGTAGGCATATGCCATTCCTGATCATTTGGCTTTGGCGTGAGCTCCCGGGGTGCGTTGAGGGCTGAGTTGAGGGAGGGCTCAGGCTGAGTTTCAAGGTTTGGGATATTGTCCAGGTGAGCCACAAAAGCGTGTGTGGCCTGGGGGAACATGCAGGTTTCTCCTTCTCTGACAGTTTTTCGCAGCTCCGAATGGCACAGTTTCCTTATGGGGGGCAGGAGCAGTCCTGTGGTGAGGCTCCTGCATCCCCAATCTGGAGTTCTTGGGGGGGCAAGACTCTGGGGAGAGAAGTCTGAAAACACAAGCTATGGGTAGGGTCAGAGCCTAGGGCATGGAGGCCTGATATGCAGACGCTGAGGCAAGCTCCCTGGGATCTGAGTTTAGGGTGGGTATCAGACTGTGTCTCAGGCTCGAGTTTGTGTCCATGGGAGCCCCGAATGTGGCTGTGACCTGAGAAGGCCATGCAGATTTCTCCCTCTCTGAGGGGTTTGCGCAGCTCCAAAGAGCAAGGTTTCCTTCTGGAGGGTGCAGGAATCAGGTTTTGTGGCTCAGTGGTCCCCAGTATGCAGGGATTTGAGTCCAGGCCTCAGAGGATAGATGCCTGAAAAAGTAACCTAGGGTTAGGGCTAGGGCCTAGGGGCATGGCATTCCCAATCTGTGGGGCTGGGGCCTTATCCCCATGGTCCTGAGTTGATGAGGTTGTCAGGCTGAACGTCAGGGTGCGGTTGTGTGTCCACAGGGGTGCCGATGGTGTTGGCTGCCTTAATGGGCCGTGCAGGTTTTTCCGGCTCTGAGGGTTTGGCGCAGCTCCAAATAGGAAGGTTTCCTTTTTGGGGTATAGGAGCATTTCTGTTCTGTGGCTCAGGGGTCTCCCATATGGAAGGAATCAAGACCAGGCCTCTGGGGACAATGCTGGAAAACCCAACCAAGGGTTAGTGTTAGGGCCTAGGGGCATGGCAGGCCTGATCTTTTGGCTCTGGGGTGAACTCCCGGGGGTGTGGGGGTTTGAATTGAGGGCCAGTTTCAGGCAGAGTCAGTGGATCTGCTGATGTTTGTGTCTGGGCATACTTTCAACATCTACCTCCTTAGCACATTTCAAGTACAAGTGTTCCCCACTATTCTTAAATTTCATGGTAAGACAGTTGGCCTTTTGGAGTGACCTATGTTATTGCCAAGCTCTAGTGGCAGGAAGCAACCTGTAGAGGATTTCCATCTTATGAAAGAATTCTAGAAGTGGACATCGCGTTCAGCATCTGTTTTGTGGGGAGCCGCTACAGAGGCGGCGTGTACACCAGCCAGCTCCTTCCTGGGCACTGCTCTCTGCGTCCAGCCACCAGTGCTTTGAATTGTGTCTGTGAGCATCTGCTGTGCTTTATCGCCATTTGTTTTGGGCATCCGTAAGGATGTTGTGTCCTGAGGCCTAAGAAGAGACAAAGAGAAGGAACTTTTGGTGTCGAAGCATGTTTGCTCATTTTTCTGTAGAACTGAATGGTCATTCCTTTTTCCGTTTACATCACTTCTGCTGTGAAAGGTTTCCTAGGAACACTGTACCTTCAAGTAGCGGGGGAGCCAGCACCTCATCCTGCAGGGTTAGCTTTCGTCTCCATGCTGCACAGAACATTCTATGACTCGCGGATTTTATCACTCAAACATGGCACCTTTGACTACCTTCACCCATTTCCCCTCATCATCCCCGAATCTGGCAACCACCAATCTATTCTCAGTATGTATGCATTTAGTACTTTTTGGATTCCATGTGGAATGTCCATGAGAACCTCTGGTGTTTGTCTTTCTGTGTCTGAGTGACTTACCATAAGGCTCCCAAGGTCTATGTTTCCATGTCCGGTTATTGTGAATAATGCTGCCATGGACACGGGAGTGCATCTCTTTTAGAGGGAGTGTTTTGTGTTCTCCAAAGAAATACTCAGTAGAGCAGTTACCGGGTCATGTGGTAGTTGTATTCTTTCTTTCTGGAACCTCCACAGCATTTGTCACAGTGGCTGCACTCATTTCCATTCCCAACAGTGTACAGGGTGCCCTTGTCTACACACCCTTGACCACACTGGGTGTCTGGTTCTGGGATGATTGTCATTCCCACAGTTGGGAGGTGATAGCTGATGGCGGTTTTGACTTCTGTTTCCCTGACGACAATTAGTGATGTTGAACAACTTTTCTCTGTGTCTGTTGGCCACCTCTATGCCATCAATGGAAAGTGTCTATTCACATATTTTCCCCAGTTTTTATTCATTTTTTGTTTGGATTTGAAGGAGTGTTTTGTGTATTTTGGATATGAGCCTCTTTTCACACTTAGGATGTGCAGATATTTTTTCTCATTGGGGAGGTTGCCTCTTAAAGGTCTGGTGGTTTCCTTTGTCATGCGGAAATTTTAGTATGATGTCCTTCCACTAGTCTATCTTTGCTTTTGTTGCCTTTGCCTTTGGTGTCTGATGTAAGAGACTCTTCCCCAAAACCAATATCGAGAATCTGACTACCTGGTTCATGGATTCAGTTCTTATGTTCAAGTGATTCATCCATTCATGATTTGTATGTGTGGTGCAAGAAAACAATCCAGTCCCATTCTTCTGCATTTAGTGTCCTGTTTTCCCAGTACCATTCACTGAAGAGACAGTCCTTTCCCCATTTTATATTTTCTGCATCTGTGTAATAAGTTAAGCCTAAATATTGTGGGTTAGCTTCTGAGGTTTCTCTTTTCTTTTTCTTCTTTCTTTTCTCTTCTTTCTTTCTTTCTGTCCTTTTTTTCTTCTTTCTTTTCTTCTTTCCAGTCTTTGTTGGGAAAATATTTTTCCTGGCGGAATATATGCAGTGTGGACTTCATTGGCAACATCTTCATACTTTTTGGTAGGACTTCTCTCCAACATCTGTGTTTTTTTGTAGATGAGTAGCTGGACCTATAGCTTTCAACAGGGTAAACGTTTGGGCAGAACTACCTAAGTAGTATCCTAGTACAGCCAGACACCAGATTGTGTCTGATTGTCTTCTTTTGTGATGTTCTCAGTTGTGATGATGGATATTTATGTTTCCTTTCCCATGGTAGGTTTATTAAAGTGAATTTAATTTTTCTTAAAAGTGTGGATTCTAAATCCTCCTCATTTTATAATATATATTTATATAAAACAGCATGTTTAAAAATGCACTTATTGGAAACAAATGTTGGAACAGGACATAAATTTTATTAATTCCCATTGAGTTAATAATTCTTTTTTTCCCCAGAGTTACTAATTCCATCGGAGCTAAGTTTAAATATCCCTTTAATACATGAATGATTAAACTTTGTCAAAAGTACTATGATAATCAGTTTCTGAGCTTTCTGTTGTGTTCCATTGTCCTGTGTGTCTGTTTTTATGGCAGTACCACACTGTTTGATGACAATAGCTTCGTAATCTAGGTTGAAATTGGAGTGTGGTGACTCCAGGTCACTTAGTTACTTGTTTGCTTGCTTTCTTTCTTTCTATCAGTGAGATTATTTATTTATTTACTTGTTTGTTTTTTTATTTTTACTTATTTCACATTTGTATTCTAAATGTTTTTCTTTCACTTCTTTTTTATTATCATCATTATATAATCTGTTATTTATTTCAGGGGTAAAGGTTTGAGATTCTTCCGTTTTACACAGCACACAGTGCTCACCATAGCACATACCCTCCCCAATGCCCATCACCAGTCACCCCAACCCCCCACCCACACCCCTCTCCTTCAGAAACCCTGTTTGTTTCCTGAGATTAAGAGTCTCTTTTGCTTTGACTCCGTTTCTGGTTTCATCTTGCTTCCATTTTCCCTCTCTTCCTTTATGATCCTCTGTCTTGTTTCTTAAACTCCATATGATCAGTGAGATCATATGATAATTGTCCTCGGATTGACTTATTTGCTTAGCATAATATCCTCTAGTTCCATCCATGCCATTGCAAATGGCAAGATTTTATTTTTTGATGGCTGCATAATGGTATATATAACCATATATATCCATTCATCTGTTGATAGACGTCTGGGCTCTTTGCATACTTTGGCTTGTGTGGGCATCACTGCTAAAGACATTGGGGTGCAGATGCCCCTTCAGATCACTCCATTTGTATCTCTGAGGTAAATACCCAGTAGCACAGTTGCAGGGTTGTAGGGTAGCTCTATTTTCAACTTCTTGAGGAACCTCCACACTGTTTTCCAGCGTGGCTTCACCAGCTTGCATTCCCACCAACCGTATGAAAGGGTTCTCCTTTCTCCACATCCTTGCCAACACCTGTCTTTTCCTGACTTGTTCATTTTAGCCATTCTGACTGGTGTGAGGTGGTATCTTATGGATTTGGTTTGTATTACCCTAATGTCAAGTGATGTGAGCAGTTTTTTATGTGTCTGTTGGCCATTTGGATGTCTTCTCTGGAGAAATGGTCTGGTCATGTCTTTGGCCTATCTCTTGATTGGATTATTTGTTCTGTGGGTGTGCAGTTTAGTAAGTTCTCTCCAGATTTTGGCTACTAGCCCTTTATCTGATATGTCATTTGAAAATATCTTCTCTCATTCTGTTGGTTGTCTTTTGGTTTTGTTGACAGTTTCCTTTGCTGTGCAAAAACTTGTTATCTTGATGAAATCCCAACAGTTCATTTTTGCTTTTGTTTCCTTCACTTTTGGAGATGTGTATAGCAAGAAGTTGCTCTGGCTGAGGTCAAAGAGATTGCTGCCTCTGTTCTGTTCAAGGATTTGGATGAATTCCTGTCTCACTTTTAGGTCATACATACATTCGGAGTCTATTTTTTGTGTATGGTTAAGGAAATGATCCATTTTCATTATTCTGTGTATGGCTGTCCCATGTTCCCAGCACCATTTATTAAAGACACATTTTTTCCTCCATTGGAATATTCTTGCCTACTTTGAGGAAGATTTGTTGGCCCTAGAGTTGAGGGTCCATTTTTGGTTTCTCTATTCTGTTCCATTGATCTGTGTGTCTGTTTTTGTGCCAGTACCATACTGTCTTGATATTAAAGCTTAGTAATAGAACTTGAAGTCTGAAATTGGATTGCCACCAGCTTTGGTTTTCTTTGCCAACATCCCTTTGGTTATTCAGGGTCTTTTCTGCTTCCACATAAATTTGGGGATTACTTATTCCAGTTCTGTGAAAAATGTGGATGGTATTTTGGTAGGGATTGCATTGAATTAGTTAATAGGGTTGTTCTAGGTAACATAGACATTTTCACAACATTTGTTCTTCCAGTCCATGAGCATGGAATATTTTTCCATTTCTCTATGTCTTCTTCCATTTTGTTCATGAGCATGGAATAGTTTTCTGAGTGCAGATCCTTTGCCTCTTTGGTTAGAAGGATTCCTAAGTATCCTATGGTTTTGGGTGCAATTATTCATGGGGTGGACTCCTTAATTTCTCTTTCTTCTGTCTCATTGTTGCTGTAGACAAATGCAAGTGATTTCTGTGCATTGATTTTGTATCCTGCTACTTTACAGAATTCTTGGATGAGTTCTAGCAATTTGGGGTGGAGTCTTTAGGGTTTTCCACAGAAAGTATCCTATTATCTGCGAAGAATGAGAGTTTGAAATCTTCTTTGCTGATTTGGATGCCTTTTATTTCTTTTTGTTGTCTGATGGCTGAGGCTAGGAATTCTAGTACTATGTTGAACAATAGTGATGAGAATGGGCATCCCTGTAGTGTTCTTGACCTGAAGGGAAAAGCTTTCAGTTTTTCCCCATTGGGAATGACAGTCTCTGTGGGTTTCCCATACATGCCCTTTATGATGTGGAGGTATGTACACTCTATCTGTCCATGGTGAAGAGTTTTGATCAAGAAGGGATACATTAATTTGTCAAATGCTTTTTCTGCATCTATTGAGAGGACCCTATGGTTCTTGTTTTTCTTCTATTAAGGTACTGGATTCCATGGATTGATTTGTGGTTATCCAACCACCCTTGCAGCCCAGGAATAAATTTGATTTGGTCATTGTGAATCTGCCTTTTAATGGGTTGTTAGATCCTATTGGCTAGTATGTTGGTGAGGATTTTTGCATCCATATTTTCAGGGAGAGTGGTATGTAATTCTTTTGGGTGGGGTCTTTGGTTTTGGGAGCAGGTTAATGCTGGCCTCATCAAAAAGTTTTGGAAGTTTTCCTTCCAGTTCTAGTTTTTGGAAAAGTTTCAGAAGAAGAGGTATTAAATGGTCTTTAAATGTTTGGTAGAATTCCCCTGGAAAGCATCTGGTGCTGGGCTCTTGTTTCCTGGGGGGATTTTTGATGACTGCTTCAATTTCCTTGCTGTTTAAGGTTCTCTTCAGGTTTCCTTTTCTTCCCTGTTCAGTTTTGGTCATTTCAATGTTTCTGGGAATGCATCGATTTCTTTGAGACTGTCTGATTTGTTGACATAGAGTTGCCATCCTCTGTTCTTATATTTGTATTTCTTTGGTATTGGGTGTGATCTCTCCTTCTTGAGTCATGATTTTATTGATTTGGGTCTTTTCTGTTTTCTTCTTGAGAAGTCTGGCCAGGGGTGTATCAATCTTACTAATTCTTTCAA
Source organism: Enhydra lutris kenyoni (assembly GCF_002288905.1). Lineage (NCBI taxonomy): Eukaryota > Metazoa > Chordata > Mammalia > Carnivora > Mustelidae > Enhydra > Enhydra lutris. Next base: position 11,979,158 of record NW_019154101.1, read on the forward strand.
AGAGCAGCTTCTAGTTTCATTGATTTGTTCTACTATTCTTTTGGTTTCTACTTCATTGATTTCTGTTCTCATCTTTATTACTTCTCTTCTCCTTCTGAGTTTAGGCTTTCTATGCTCTTCTTTCTCCAGCTCCTTTAGGTGTAGGGTTAGGTTGTATATTTGAGACCTTTCTTGGTTCTTGAAAATGGCTTGTAGTGCTCTGTCCTTCCCTCTTAGGACTGCCTTTAGTGCATCCCAAAGATACTGAACTGTTGTATTTTCATTCTCTTGTGTTTCCATGAATTTTTAAAATTCATCTTGAATTGACTGGTTGACCCATTCATTCTTTAGTAGAATGCCCTCTTGCCTCCATGTATTTGAGTTCTTTCCACCTTTCCTCTTGTGATTGAGTTCCATTTTCAAAGTGTTGTAGTCTGAAAATATGTATGATCCCAATCTTTTGGGATGCAAGTGAACATGGCAGCCCCCCAGTCTTTGGCCCCAGAGCTGAGAGCTTGGGCCCTATTCCTCAGTGTACTCTCACAGAAAAGCAGTCAATTTTTCGTGTCTCCATGGTCTCTGTCTGCACTCTGTTCCGGACCTATGACCAAGCATTTCTGTCTCTGGCGACTCCTGCAGCATGCTCAGGCACCACTCCTCCTGGGGGAAGTAGGGGGGTCTCCCCAGTTGTGCCGCTTCTTGGGCCCCTTCTCAAAGAGCGGTGGCCAGACTGTGCTGTGGATCATGGTTTATGGCAACCTCCAGCTTAGAGCCCACTCCTGGGCTCACTCTTTGCAGCTGGCTTCCCTGCTCTGATACCTGGGAGCTCTGCTGCCTCAAGCGCACCTGGTCTTCCTGGGACCCTGAGGATTCTGAGACCACACTGTCCCATTGAGGTTTCCACCCCCTGCTCAGCCACCAGAGTGACATCCCTCACCAAAGCAGACTTCTAAATGTTCTGATTTTGTGCTCTTCTGCCCCTAGCACCTGGCACTAGCTGGCTCTCAGAGGTTCCTCCCCCGCCAGGGTTTATCTTTCCACCTATCAGCTTGGACTCACTTTTCTGTGCCTCCTAGCTTGTTGAAAGAGGTTGCTTTTCTCTTTGTAGAGTTGCAGCTATTCTGTTCTTGGATCTCTGCTTGAATTTGCAGGTGTTCAGAATGGTTTGATAGCTCTCTAGCAAAATTCCTTGTGCCAGATGAAATGAAGGTGTCCTACTCCTCTGCCACCTTGGACTCTCTCTCTCTCTTCTTCTTTCTCCAGTTGGCTTTGGGTATTTGGGGTCTTTTGTGATTCCATACGAATTTTAGGACTGTCTTTTATTTCTTTGAATAATGCCATTGGAATTCAGATAGGGATTTCATCCCAAGTGTAGATTGCTTTGGGTTCGGTGGATATGTTAACATTATTAACTCTTCCAGTTAATGAGCATAGTGTATGCTTCCATTTATTTGTGTCATCTTCCAAATCTTTGGCCCATACATTCACCCACCAACACGCACACATTTTTCCTTCCTTTTCCACCATGTGTTCAGTATACCAGGTCTTTCTCATACTTGGTTACTTGTATGCTTAGATTTTCATTGCTTGATGCAATTGTCAATGGCATTGCTTTCTTAATTTCTCTTTGTGAAAGTTGGGTATCAGTATGTGGAAATGCAAGTGGCGGCACTTGAGTGGCTTACTCAGTTAAGTGTCTGCCTTTAGGTCACGTCATGATCTTGGGGTTCTGGGAATGAGTCTGGCATTGGGCTCCCAGCTCAGCAGGGAGCATGCTTCTACCTGACTCTCTGCTACTCCCTCTGCTTATTCTCTCTCTCTGTCAAATAATATATTTTTTAAAAAAGGAATGCAATAGGTCTCTGTATATTGCCTTTGTATCCTCAGCTTTACTATGTTTATTTATTCTAATTTATTCAAATTTATTTGTTAATAAAAATTTATTTTTTTGTGGACTCTTTAGGGGTTTCTATAGTATATAGACATATAGTATGTCATCTGCAAATAGTGACCATTTTCTTTTCCTATTTAGATTTCGTATCTTTTTTTGTTTTGTTTTTATCTAAATGGTTTGGTTAGGGATTTCAATAGTGATGAATGAAAGTGGTAAGAGTGGGCATCTTTTTCTTGTTCTTGTGGGTAATGGGAATGTTTTCAGCATTTCACCCTCAAGTATAATGTCAGCTGTGGGCTTTTCATATAGGGCCTTTATTTGGTTGAGGTATGTTCCCTCAGTACCCAGATCGTTTAGAGTCTTTATCATAAATGCATATTGAATTGTGTCAAGTGTTCTTTCTGCTCTATTGTAACAATCTAAGATTTTTAGCTCTTATTTTGTTAAGGTGGTGCATGCTATTGGTGGATGTGCAGATGTAGAATCATCCTTGTATCCCTGATATAAATCCCACTGGATCATATTGTATGATTCTCCTGATTGTTGATTTGATGTTGCCAGTAATTTATTGAGGATTTTTTGCATCTCTGTTCACGAGGGATATTGGCCTTTCCTTTTCTTGTGGCATCCTTGTCTTGTTTTGGTAGTAGGGTACTGCTGCCTTCATGAAATGAGTTTGGACCTATGCCCTTCTCTCCTATTTTAAAAACAGTTTGGGAAGGGTTGGTATTAATTCTTCTTCTACCATCTGGTTACAACTCCTCAGTGAGACTCTCTGGTCTTGGGCATTTGTTTCCTGGGAGGATTTGACTATCAAATCAATCTTTTTATTAGTGATCAGTCTGTTCAGATTTTTTTTTTCCGCTTCATTCTAGGTTGTTGTTAGGAACTTAACATTTCTTCTAGGTTGTCCAAGGTGTTAGCCTCTGCGTGCTCATAGTACTCTGTAACAATCCTTTCTATTTTTGTGATATTCCTTGTAATAGCTCAGGTTTCTTTCTTTTGTTTAAGTTTTTCATATTTTTAATTTAAATTCAGTTAGTCAAGGTACAATTTTTGATGTAATGGTCAATGATTCATTCGTTGCACGTAACACCCAGAGCTCATCACTACATGTCCCCTCCTTAATACCCTTCACCCAACTACCCCGCCCCCCAACCTACCTCTTCTCCAGTTTGTTTCCTATGATTAAGAGCCTCTCATGGTTTGTCTCCCTCTCTGATTTCTTCCCATTCAGTTTTCCCTCCCTTCCCCTGTAGTCCTCCACACTATTCCTTGTGTTCCACATATGAGTGACACCATATGATTATTGTCATTCTCTCCTTGACTGATTCATTTAGCATAACCCCCTCCAGTTCCATCCATGTCGATGCAAATGGTGGGCATTCATCCCTTCTGATGGCTGAATATTATTCTATGGTATGTGTGTTCTACATCTTTATCCATTGATCTGTTGAAGGACATCTCAGCTCCTTCCACAGTTTGACTCTTGTGGACATTGCTGCTATGAACATTGGGGTGCAGGTGCCCTGTCTTTTCACTGCATCTGTATTTTTGGGGTAAGTACCCAGGAGTGTAATTGCTGGGTAATAGGGAAGCTCTATTTTTAACTTTTTGAGGAAACTCCATGCTGTTTTCCAGAGTGACTGTATCAGCTTGCATTCCCACCTACAGTGTAAGAGGGTTCCCCTTTCTCCACATCCTTGCCAACAGTTGTTGTTTCCTGTCCTGTTAATTTTAGCTATTCTAACTGCTAGAAGGTGGTATCTCATTGTGGTTTTGAATTCCCTGAAGATGAGAGATGTGGAGAATTTTTTCATGTTCTGTTGGCCATTTGTATGTCTTCTTTGGAGAAGTGTCTCTTCCTGTCTTCTGCCCATTTCTTGAGTGGTTTTTTTGTTTCTTGGGTTTTGAGTTTGAGCAGTTCTTTGTAGATCTTTGATACCAGACCTTTATCTGTCATGCCATTTGCAAATATCTTTTTCCATTCTGTAGGTTGCCTTTTAGTTTTGTTAATTGTTTCCTTTGCTGTGCCAAAGATTTTATCTTGATGAAGTCACCATAGATCATTTTTGCTTTTGTTTCCCTGGTCTTTAGAGACATGTCTTACAAGAAGTTGCAGTGCCCAAAGTTGAAGAGGTTGTTGTCTGTGTTCTCCTCTAGGATTTTGACGTGAGACAGGAATCAGTTATCTTTCTTTCCTCATTGTATTTGAGCTTTCTCTCTTTCTTGGTGAGTCTAGCTAAAAGTTTGTCAGTTCAGTTTATCTTTCCAAAAAAGGCAGCTCATATTTTCATTGATCTTTCTGTCTTTTTAGTCTCCATTGGATTTATTTCCACTTTCCATTTTGTTATTTCCTTCTGTCCACTGATTTGGGACTTTGCTTGTGTGTTTCCCCCCCCCCCCCTTCTTTCCCGTGTATATTAGGTTGGTTATTGGAGAACTTTCTGATGGATTTATGAGGACCTGAATTTCTATGAACATCCCCCTTAAAGCTACTTTGGCTACATCCCATAATTTTTCATAGGTTCTCTTTTTCATTTGTCTCAAGGTACTTTTAAATTTTCTTTGGATTTCTTCTTTTACTATTGGTTGTTTACTAGCTTGTTGTTAAATTTCCACTTATTTGTGACTGTCCCATTTTCTTCTTCTGACTGATTTCTACTTTTATACTCCTGTGGTTGGACAAGATTTGAACCAGAGGGTGAAGAGAGCATTCAGTTTAAAGGTCAGTTTCCTGGGTATTTTCTGAGGGCAGACCATGACTTCCATGGGGACAGAGGAAGGTTTTGTGAGACTGGGGTGGGAGGAGAGGTGGTTCACTCTTATTAGATTACTGATCACTACCATGCAGGCTATGTACCACTGTTCACACTGTAGCCCTGATGGACTTGTACTTCCTTAGAAACATTTTCCAGGAACCGCAGGGTGGCTTTTTCTAACAGAAAGGTGCCATGTGGGTTTATGGCATGGCCTCAAGTCAGCAAACAGAATGTTTGGTAAATTCGGTGATCACAACATAACTTTCTGTTGGAAGTGACAGAAACAGGGCATGGTGAGGTTCATGACAATAGCCGAGGCCCTGAGTGACCCATTGGAGGCTCGTGGTGGGTGGGGAAGTGGGGCCTGTGGTCTGTCTCATCAGAACCTGTGGAATTCAGGGACATGCTCCTGTCTTTTGAGTTGTGTGGAGACAGGTAGACAGCAGTCACTGGCCAGGCATGAGGGTCACACTGGACCGCCACCAGAGGGGCAGTGTGTGGTAGGAGCCACTGTTCGGTTTCCATGAAAACTGATAGGGATCTGGATACTGTGATTCTTAGCAGCAGCATGGGGAGAGGAGGACAGTGTACACTTCCTAGGGCTGTGGTCAGGACTCATCTGGAGCCCACTGAAGTGAGCCATGCCTGGCACAGAAGGCAACCAGTCACTGTAGCTTGGGTCACTGTGCCCATGGCACTTTTATGCCAACTGGCTCCCATGTGGCTGGAGACAATCACTTTAGTTTGAAATTTGAGGATGACATATTACCTTAATGAATTTGGATGTCCAGATCCCTCCCCATATTTGAGAAGTCATCACTCGTTAAATCCTCAAGGTTTCTGTTCCGTTCTTCCTCTCATTTCCTTCTGAGATTCTAACTTAACTTTCGTGGTATTGTATGGCTCATGTTGGTTTTCTTCATTTTTCTTTGTTCTCCTTTGAATAATTAAAAGATCTTGTTTGCTGCTTCACAGAATCTTTTTTTCTGCTTGAGCTATATGCTTTTGATCCTTTTTATTGCATTTTACATTTCATTCTCTGTATTTTTTCAGCTCCAGAACTTGTTTGGTTCTTTTAAAATTATTTCTGTTAAATTTTTTTTGTTGTTGAAATATTTTTTTTATTTCACTGTGTTATCTTTATTAATTTTGAGGTCAAAAATTAAAATTTATTGACATTCTCAAACAAGAGACTCTCTTCTTTCTCGCTTCATTCCACTGTACAATACATGTGGAAAATATCTGTGCAAAGTTTCTTGAGGCTGAATGTGCTAAAAATATGGATACAGTTGTTAACATCTTGTAGTATATATGTGCAAATTTTAGGACTCTTCAGTAAGTTTAGAAGACAATGATTTTAATGATACTGTGTTATTTGCTAAAGCCCCTTGGCTGAGTTGTAGAGGAGTTTTACAAAGATTTCCCGTATGTTTAACATCAAGTGAAAATTTTCTTAAAACAGAAGGAATGCTTGCCTAATATTCAGTAATCAAAGACCAAAAAAAAAAAAGTCATGATCACACTGCACATGAATAAGCTACATTTAAAGCTCCAAGAAAAGGGAAATCTCATTTGTGAAGATAACAAGTATAAGAATTTATACTGATGATGATTTTACACATTTTTCTACCATAAATCAATATGCAGGTTTTAAAGTTACATAAATTAGTTACAAAAACTAAGAAAAATACTTGTAGCTCAGTGAGATTCCTTAAAACAGCTATTTTGAATTCTTTATCAGATAAATCATTGATCTTCATTTTTTTGTGATTGATTCCTGAAAAATTACTGTGTTTTTCTGGTGTTGTCATATTTTTGTTTATTTCGTGCATGTTCCTTGAAGTCTTGCATTGCTGACCTCACAGCTGAGGAAGCTGTCACCCCCTGTATTCTTTACTAACTAGCTGAGAGAAATACCTTGCCAGCCCTGCTAGAGATTCTGAGGCTTTCCCAGGGTTTTCTTACAGATACACTTGCTGAATACTTTTTGCTACCTTGTGTGACAGAGTTCTTAAAGGTCATGTGTCTTCCTCAATCCTCTCATAAAGCTGTTTCTCAATACCATAAAGCCAGACCTGTTGTTGACAGTCTTCGTTGTGCTTGCCCTAGAATGGTGGCCATGCTCAAGACTGCGGTACTCTTCCAGGACCATGGATTTGGTCTAGGTTCATGAACACACTCACCAGCCCTCCATGAAACTCTTGCTGATGCTGGGAGTGCCTGGGAGCCCTTTGTGATTTGCATTCTAGGTATCCCTTGTGACTCACTGGGGGCTTCCTAATGGTGTCTGTGACATGTACTAACATCCACCATGCCCCAGCTGTCATTTTCTTAACCACTCACTGCTTCCGAGTCATGAAGTTCAGTACTCAGTATTCTGGATAGGGCAAAAGAGAAATGAGACTCCTAGGTAATGTTTTGCCCTGATAGAGAAGCTGTGTACTATTCACACACTCTTACTTTTCCCCATGGAAGAAATCAGGGACTGAAAAAGTTTCTCTTAACACTAAGCTGTGCTGGTTTAGGAGATGGGTGATGTGGGTAAAATGAAACATTACCTGTTTCCATGCCTCCATCTTGTATTTTTTGGTTCTACCAATGTGCTGAAACTTCCCCAATGGATCCCTGGATTTCCAGAAAGTCTTCCTTATCCATAGGTAGTTGTTGTAATCAGCGTTCTGTAGGGAAAAGATAGTATAAAACACTCTACCATTATGATGATGTCACTCCTATAATTACTTATCTATTGGTGTCTTTTCTAAGCTAAACATAAGTTCACCCTCACACCTCCCACTGTAATGCACATATTTCATTCTAGCCCCTTTCCCCTTTATTTCCCACTCCAACAGTGAGAACCTGAGTGCCACCATCTTTCATCCACTTACATAATAGTTCAATTCTAGTATATAAGTATACTGGTTTCATAATTGCTAGTCAGTACTTTGATAAGTAACAGCTTTACCCACAAAACAAACTGAGGGTTGTTGGGGGTAGATGGGTGAGTGTGCTATGGTGAGTGCTGTGAAGTGTAAACCTGGTAATTCACAGACCTCTACCCCTGGGGCTGGTAATACATTATATGTTAATAAAAAAATTAAAATATTAAAGAAACAGCTTTACCAACTAATGCAGTGTATTTATACAGCTTATCTATAGCCTTAGACTATATTCATTTCCAAGGTTCTTTAGATAACTACCTTGTCCTTTTCCTTTTAGTGAGGTTATATCCTACATTTTGATACAATTAGATTCTTTTCTTCTAGTTTTCATCTTTGGAACCTGTAACCCTCCTAATGGACTTAAAAACTTTTTTTTTTTTTTTTTTTTTTTTTTACATTACGGTTCACTCTTTGTGCTATGAAGTTGTAATGGTTTTGACAAGTTCATGGTCTAATGTATTCATCAGTACTCTAGCACACAGATTTGGTTGATCCCTCCCAAAATCCTGTTTCACCTGTTAAACTTTCCTCCCCCTTAGGATCCAAGGTGATGACTCTGGTTTCTGTCTTATAGTTTTTACTTTTTCTGAAGGTCATGTAAATTTAATAATTCAACATGTAACCTGTTCAAGCTGACAAATTTCAGTTAGCAATATGCAGTTAACATTCATTCATATTAATAGCTCATTACCTGTTATCCCTTAATACTAAATAGTAGGTATATCTCACTGTTTATCCTCATACATATTAAGGACCTCTCAAGTTCTTCCAGTTTTGGGCATCTATAAATAGTCCTGCTGTAAACTTTCACATGATTGTGTGGACATTATTTTCAAAAGAGGTGAACACATACTAAGAATATGATTGCTAGATCAAAGATAAACCTCTGTTTAGCTTTTTGAGAAACTGTCCATGAGTCTTCCAGAGTGGATGCTCCATTTTCATTCCTTCCACCAACGGAAATTCTTTCTTGCTTCTCCAAATCCTTGACAAAATTGTTATTCTTTGGATTTATTATTTTAACTTTTACCGATTCTAAAAGGCATGGAGTATTTTGTTGTTTAATTTTCTTTTCCCTAATGACAAGTGGTTGTTGATGATCTTTGAAATTCCTTAATCTGTGATTTGTCCCTAAATAATTTTGAAAGTTTTCTATTACCATTTGAATATTCTGCTGTGTTTTCTTTTTTCACTTTTCCAATTATGCCTACATTGAAACTCTTGGTACTGTTCATCAGTTCTTAGGTGTTCTGATGTCTTTCTCATTTTCTTTTCATGTTCTCATTTCAGGTTGAAAAGTTTCCATTGATTCTCTTTAAGTTCCCTGACTCTTTCCTTGGAGTGTTAAATTTGGTGAGCTGAGAAAAGGCATTCTTCATTGCTGTTGCTTGCTTCCTGATTTCTTGCATGTGCTTTTGATTCTCTTGCATTGTTGTTATCTCTCTGGTGACAAGATTTTAAACCACTTGTCTGATAATCTACATTTCTGTCATATCTGCATTTGTTTCTGATGATAATTTTCTTTAGGTTGTGTAATTTTGTTCAAAGTCGGACATTGTACAAGTAATAGGTGTTATTTATGTTGTAATGTGAGAAGTTATACTAATTTGCCTAGGATTTCAGCTTTCTTTAGTGATAGGTTTCAAATACCTCTGCTGTTTATATCTTTACCTTTTCTCTTGGAGTTAGGGCTTCTCTTTGCCTTGTTCCTCAGAAAGAGTATACACCTTGGGACCTCTTTCAACTTCAGTTCACTGTTAATATACTTGAGGTTTATTGGGATGATGCCTGGATGTGAGAAAAGGAAAGCAAGCCACATTTTTTGGAATAAATCTCATAGTTCCCCCTCTCTTTGGGGTTTGCCTTTCTCAAGTTTTTCTGGTTCTTTTCCAGGGATACAACTTTTATCTTTTTGGTCCCCTCATCTGTTTTACTTTCAGCATTCCCAATCTTTTTTTTCCTTTTTTTTTTTTTTTTTTTTTCTTGAAGCCCTGTCCTGTTGTGAATTAGTTTTTCCTTCTCTTTTTCATATAGGAAGCTGGAAAAGGTACAGCATTACGTAATTCCTTTCCACCATGGGAAATAAGCTCTGGCTAAGGGATTCCCTGAGACTTGGGCTTCATGATGAGGGTTTTGGAGGGTATCATAGTGGTGTCTCTTCATTTATTTCTCGGAGTCATCAGGTTGTTTTTCTCAGATTTTTTCTGTGAAAGCCCAGTGCAGTCTCTGGAAGAAATTGTGACCCTCAGAAGTTTCTTACTCCAGTCCATGCTCTGCTGGCAGCAATTTCTGATTTTCCAATAAAGTAAGTCTCACTCTCATTAATGGCTTCCAACTGCTACTGCTGCCTCTCCACAACTGGGGATAACTGTTTGCCCTCTGCTCCGAGTTTTCTGATAGTTCTAAGAATGTTGTTCATTTTCAGATTGTTCAGCTTTTCTTATTGTGGACAAAGAGTGCCAAATTAGGGCACTTTTACAACTTGGACCCGAAACCAAAAGACTAGCTGGTTTTTACATTAAAGATAAATTAACTTTAAAATTGTATCAAGGATCAATTTATTAATTACAAACAGAATTATATTGCATAAGATAAAATCACTGAATACGATACTGTTATTTAAGTGTTTATCCATGCTCGAAAACAAGATAGAATGATTTGACACCTTTGGATTTCAACTTTTCAGTTTACAGATCATCTCAATTGTACTTCTGAGCTCTCACAGCAAAATTATTATTGCCTACCATTTATTTTCAATTGTGTGAAATATTTTCTTCACAAGATTACACAGTATATAACAGTAGTATAGGAGTATAACAAATTTTTAAAAATCCTATTACTCATACCCTTGTTTCTGCTTTATTCTTACCCTAAAGGAACTTCATGGACCTCACTGTCTTCTATTTAGGCACAAGGAATATTCTTCACTCTTATACCATCTCCTGCTGCACTGATACATTCAATATCCTGTGAGGTGTTATATGATAGTTGTTTAATTCTTAATTCTCTTTAGGCATATTGAGTTTCTTGGGATTCTTAGTCTTACCGAGTTTTTTTGCTCAAACTAAAATCTTGTTTCCATCCTCTATAGGATTCCTAAGCAAGTATTTGTATTCTGTCAATCATGTAAGGTCTTGGGTACTTCCCACTTTACAGTGACTGTTATTTTTCTTGGTTTATATATTAATGTAATTATCAAGCCATCCGTGCCTCAGTTTCTGCTATGTACTTTTCTTGAATCTTTAAGTAGACATGTGATTCTTTTTTCCTTCACTCACTAGTTCCCAAGCCCCTAAATTTCTACTCCACCTTTAGAATCAGATAAATAATGCATGTAACATATGAACATTTTATAAAATTACACCGTATGAATAAAGAAATGTACATAAGGTGGGAAAGAAACGTCCATAAACTACTCTTTCTGGAGAAGTTAATATATACACATATTTCTCTATTTTTTCCCTTTCATACATAATAACTTGGAATAAGGATTTTTCTTCTCTACATTCTATGAAAAGTAATAAAATGAGTTAGCAATTGCCTAGTTGGCTTTGCAAAATTACTAAATGTGATCTGTCCTTAATATGAAAATGCTATTTTAAGTAATTCAGAAAAGTTCATCAGACATTTTTAATGAAATCTTATTAGTTTAAATGAACAATATGAAAGTTAACTCCAAATTTAATGATAGATTAATTACCAAGGGAGTTTGGAGTTCAAGGAAGTTACTAACAGCTAGACAAACATTTTATTTTAAGGATTTTTTTTATTATTATTTATTTATTTGACAGACTGATCATAAGTAGGCAGAGAGGCAGGCAGAGAGAGAGAGGAGGAGGAGGAAGCAGACTCCCCGCTGAGCAGAAAGCCTGATGTGGGGCTTGATTCCAAGACCCCGGGATCATGACCTGAGCCGAAGGCAGAGGCTTTAACCCACTGAGCCACCCAGGTGCCCCAAAACTTACTTTAATCAACAAATTTAAAAGCCATTCAAGTAGTATTTTGTAGGAATTGGAGGAAAAGAAAATATCATGGAAGGAAATGAAAAAAATGATATGGTGAGGAGAAAAAAGTAAAGGACATGATCTTAGGGAAAAAAATTATTTCAGTTTTTTAAATATATTCATCAATTTGATAATATGGTTTAGAATCCCACTGAAGAATGTATATATCTTCATATTGTACTAATTCATGTTTTTAAAGATTTCACTTATTTGAGATAGAGACAAAGAGAGAAATTGAGAGGATGAGTGGGAGGAGGGACAGAAGGAGAAGCCGACTCCCCGAAGAGCAGGGAGCCCGACCTGGGACTCTCGATCCCAGGACCCTCAGATCATAACCTGAGCCGGAGGTAGATGCTTAACTGACTGAGCCACCCAGGTGCCCACTAATTCATTTTTGATGGTGTGTAGAGCAGTTAAACATACTTAGTTCAAAAGACTTTCATTAGCAGCCTAAGACAACTCCGTGGAAATACAGTTGCTATCAGTGTATCCAGGGCTATCATTTTTAATTTCTTGTCCACAGCAGTTTTATAAATGGAGTCTAAGTAAAACCATTTATTCATGCACAGAAGAGAGTAATAAGTTGAAATAGTTCAGGTCAGTGAAATATTCTGCAAGGTTCAGGAGAGAGTGTGTGTTTATCACTGACAGACATTTTATGCTCATTCTATGGGTACAAAGTGAAAAACAAATATTTATCACTGCAAAGCTATTTCAGCTAAGAAAGTGCTAATACATTCTTAGGCAGATTCTGAGCCACAGTAAAGTCTTACAGGTCTTGGAGCATTAACTGTGGACTTTTCCCCAAAACAAGCCATGGTTATCAATATTCCCAAATCCTGACAATTGCTCATTTTTTTCCTCTCATCCCCGCAAACAAGAGATTATAATTTCTTGTGTCCTACTTACCCTGACTTGTTCTATTTCTGTCTTGCATGGGGATTTCGTTATTTTTAGTGCTAGAAGGATAGTAACCTATCTAAAATACCCGATTTGCATGTTGAATAATTCAGTTGATTCTCTGCATCCATGAGCATGGATGGAACAAAAAAACCTTATGTCTCATCCAAATAGGACCCCAAAGTATTGGATATTTGCCAACTTAAGATTATAGGAATGTAATCAAAATATTTGCAGTTGTCATTCTATGAACAAAAAAACATGACTGTGAAACAGCTTTCAGAAAGTATGTTGGACAGTAAGTCACAAAATTAAGGGAGAACTGGGGGAAAAGGCTAATGGTGAAGTTAAAAATACTAATTGGTGGAGAAGATAGCACACTGAAGGAGCTTTACCACACTGAAGGAGAATTAAATGAAGGAATATGTTTTAGAATAATAAGAAAATGGTACTAATATATAGTAGAACGTTTCTGTCTAGTTAAAAGTAGGTTTTTTTTTTTAAATCACCAGCGACTATAGTGAAAAGAAAGGGGATGAACATTCTATTAATGTTTAATGATTTCAAAAAGAAGGGACTTCTGCTTCTCATAGTGGAGTAATAGGGGGTAGATTTATGTTTCTACTTAAAACAATGGCTTTCAAGAAACTGGAAATCCTACAAAAAAAGGAAAATAATCCGTGAGAAATGTGAAACAAACCAAGTGAGTCCTGCAGTCACTCCATTTACTGTAATGAGGGTTTCCAGGCCTTAAAGCCGGAAGGGTAAGCGAGGCAGGGGGTGGACTCCCAGAGGTGAGCAGCTGGTGTTGAACGTCTGCATAGTTCTAGAGAGTTTGGAGTCACAGCGGCTGAACCAGCTTACCTTCCCCCAACAGTGTATGAATGTGGGTTTTTCTTCACATCTTCACCAACACTTGTTTCTTGTATGTTTGATTTTAGCCCTACTCACAGGTGTGAGGTGGTATCTCAGTGTAGTTTTGATTGGCATTTCCCCGATTGGGAGCATCTTCTCATGCATCTGGTGCCCATCTGTACATTTTCTTTGGAGACATGTCTGCTCATGCCTATGTCCATTTTTTAACTGGTTTATTTTGGGGGGCGTTGAGTTGAATAAGTTCTTTACAGATTTTGGATGCTAACCCTTTAACGGATATGTCATTTGCAAATATCTTCTCCCATTCCATAGGTTGCCTTTTAACTTTTCATTTTGGTATAGTTCCAATACTTTATTTGGGCTTGTATTTCCCTTGTCCCAGTGGATATATTTAGAAAAATGTTGCTACAAATGATTTGTCAGAGAAATTAAAGCCTGTGCTCTCTTCTAAAGTTTTTATGGCTTCAGGTCTCACATTTAGGTTCATGATCAATTTTGAGTTTATTTTTGTGTATGGTCTAAATGGTCCAGGTTCATTCTCTTCTGTTTAGTTTTCCCAACACCATTCGTTGAAGAGATGGTTTTTTCCCCACTGTATGCTCTCATTTCCTTTGTCAAAAGTTTGGGGCTCCTGGGTGTCTCAGTGGGTTAAGCTTCTGCCTTCAGCTCAGGTCATGATCCCAAGGTCCTAGGATCGAGCCCCGCATCGGGATCTCTGCTCCGCAGGGAGCCTGCCTCCACCTCTCTCTCTGCCTGCCTCTCTGCCTACTTGTGATCTCTGTCTGTCAAATAAATAAAATCTTAAAAAAAAAAAAGTTAACTGGCCACATATTTTGTTCCCTTGATCTTTTTGTCTTTCTGGTGCCAGTACCATAATTTTTGGTTATTGCAGCTTTGTAAACTAACAGTAATACCTCTAGCTTTGTTCTTCTGTTTCAAGATTGCTTTGGCTGTTCATGTTTCTTTTTTTGGCTCCATAGAAATGTTAAGATTGCTTATTCTAGCTCAGTGAAAAATGCTGCTGGTATTGATAGGGATTGCATTAAACTATAAATTGTTTTGGGTAATAGGCATATTTTAACAATATTTATTTTCCAGTCCATGGGCATGGAATATCTTCTTTACCCAAAGAATACAAAAACACTATTTTGAAAAGATTTATGTACCCCTATGTTTATTTCAGCATTATTACAATAGCCAAATTATGGAAGCAGCCCAAGTATCCACTGACAGATTAAGATGTGTGTGTGTGTGTGTGTGTGTGTGTGTGTGTGTGTGTGTGAACATAACCAGCCATAAAAAAAGGAAATCTTGCCATATGCGACAACATGGATGGATCTAGAGAGTATAATGCAAAGTGAGATAAGTTATTCACAGAAAGATAAATACCATATAATTGCACTCATCTGTAGAATCAAGGAACAAAGCAATAAACAAAGAAAAAAAAGACAAACCAAAAAAGTAGATTCTTAACTGTAGAGAATACACAGATGGTGCCTGAAGGGGAAGTGGGTGGGGGTTAAGTAAAACAGGTGAAGTGGATGACAAGTAGACTTATTACGAAGAGCACTGAATAATGTATAGGATTGTTGAACCACTCCATTGTATGCCTGAAAGTAATACCACACTATTTGTTCACTATGCTGGAATTAGAATTTAAAAAAATGAAAGAAAATAAAAGATGAAAGAAAAGATAGAGTTTGCGGAACAGAGAGAGAAGAGAACTCATTGATGTCTGCAGAGAATTGCCCTAGAATAATGGTGGCCGTTGAACGGGCACACACACAGGGGAAGAAACTACCTGACAGCTGGAAAAGGACCCACTAAAGGGGTCAGAGCAAGAGTATCCAGTGCTCTCATGGGGCTGTGCTGTTGCCTGTGTGCAAGCCAGAGCAGAAAATCCAAGAAATCACAAGCCAGTGGTAGAGAACTTGAGAAAGTCTTCCCTTAGAGGTTGGTATAATTAGCCTCAGAATAAACATCATTCTGTTGTTGCCTTAAAAAAAAAATCTTAAAACACAGATTCAAATGACCAACTAAACTGTCTTCAAGTAATATGTTCTAACATAAAGCTCAGAAAATGTAGATAATTTTTTATCCTTTGAGCTTTCTAACTTCTAAAAAAGTTAAAAGTCATGTTAACTTTTAGCCATTCAAAAATTACCAAGCATCCAAAGAAGCAGAAGAACATACTGAGAATGAGGAAAAGAAATGAAACCACCTGACACAGCAATGACACAGATACTAAAAATAGCACAGAAGTAATTAAAGCTATAGTTTATATATTCAACAAGCTAAACGACAGTTCAACATTTTAAGGAGAAAGATAGGAAAATTATCAATTCAACCTTCTTAAGCAAGAATTATGTTTAGCATAAAACAAATCCATTGGCTATAATTGCTGTAAGACATTACAGAAAAAAATTCATAAACATGGATACTTCCCAAAAGCTGTTTAAAACAGCATAATAAGAATGAGGAAAAACCAGTGTGATTTTGATACAACTTCAAGCAGTCATTATAATTAGGGTACCTGAAAGAGAGGGGTTGAAAATATTTGAAGAAATAATTACCCAATAGTTTCCCAGCTTGGTAAAAATGAAATCCAGGTATTTAGATGTTCAAGGAACATTAAACCCTAAGAACACAAAATTATACCAAGGAATATCTTAATTACCTGGCTCAAAACAAATATTGGTTTTTGGTTATAAATATTTAAAGGCATCCTGAGGAAAAGTATATGTACAGAGAAACAATAGTAAGGATGAAAGCGATTTTTTGTTACATCAAAGCAAGAGAGAAGACCGTTGATCAACATCTTAGAAGTATTGAAGAAGAAGTTGTCAAGCCCAAATTTGATGAATAAAGAAATTTCCTCTAACACTGAAGGTAAAATAATTTTTTTTCAACTACAATCTGAGAGAATTGATGTACCAGATCTATAGTATAAGCACAGGTAAATGTCGTCTTTTAGAATTCTGGTCCCATCTAGAGAAGAAGGAAGGCCCTGAACTCACTTCCATGGACATCCCAAGTTTATACCTATTTATATATAGAACAGCTCCTCCTGGAGACAAGCTGACGGCAGAACTGAACAACCACCAAGCAACAGAAGAGGGGCCACACAGAAAACAGAGAGAGAGGCTTGGCAACGAAGGGCACCCCCACCCCTGACCATGCAGATGGCAGCAGGGAAGAATAGTCCTGAGGGACTAGGAGCAGATTGGTCTGTCCTGGGGCAGAGAAAAAAAGCTGCCATTTTATTTTTATTTTTTAGTCAGTGGGGAGTGAGAGGGAGAGAGAGAAAATCTTAAGCAGATTCCCCACTGAATGCAGAGCCAGAGGCAGGGCCCAGTCTCACGACCCTGAGATCATGACCTGAGCTGAAATCCAAAGTAGGATACTTAACCAACTGAGCCACCCAGGTGCCCCCAAAGCTGCCATTTTAAAGAGCAACTAGTATATGAAAGATCCAGTCACTTTCCAAGTGCTGGAAAGTTCTCTGGGTTGAAGGGGCTGATGAAAACCACAGTTTACCTTCTCCATCCATCCTGATTGAGTAGCTAGGGACAGGCTTCCTTCCATATGAAGCCTGCAGCTTCAGTGAGCCTCCCAGGTCCTAGCCCACATGAGCCATGAATATCCTGGCTATAAAAAGCTATAATCTGGGGCACCTGGGTGGCTCAGTGGGTTAAAGCCTCTGCCTTCGGCTCAGGTCATGATCCCGGTGTCCTGGGATCGAGCCCCACATCGGGCTATCTGCTCTGCAGGGAGCCTGCTTCCACCTCTCTCTCTGTCTGCCTCTCTGCCTACTTGTGATCTCTGTCTGTCAAATAAATAAATAAAATCTAAAAAAAAAAAAAGCTATAATCTAAAAAGAACAACTAGAAAATAAAGGACCTAGCTCTGGGACCCCCAAATGGCAAGGGAGCTTCTAGAAGTTTCTCTGATTCTGAGGGTCTGGACAGTGCCACTGCTTACATTCCTTATCTACCTTGATAATGCAGATGGGAGCAAGGGCTGGCCTGCAGCTTCAGAGTCCTGGGTCCCTAAACCACACCCACCCCAGCAAACCCATCAAGGCAGCCCCACAGTGGGGGTCACCAGGACACTCCTGAACAGCACTCACTACAGCTCCAGCCACTGGGCCAACCAAAACCAACTGAGCACAGAAGACTACAGGCCCATTATCACTTGGGCTCCAAACACCTTGGCGGGGTACTCTTGATGTAGACAGAGAATTCTGTGACCTTTTGGCTCATACTTTCTTCTGCTATAGCTAAAACTCTCAGAGTAGCCCCTAAATAGAGTGCCCTGGGAACTGCTAGCCTGTTGCCTACCTTGACTCCAGGCTCCCTGCCAGGAGAACCCCTGTGCTGCACACCCCACTATACCCTAGCGTGCTTCACTCGAACTTCAGCTTTTCTGACAGAGCACCCTCTCTGTGGAGAGCCCTAGGCCTACCCCAGCCTATGCCCACTTCAGCTCCAGCTGTCCTGCCATAGCAACCTCTGTTTGGAGTGCCCCAGGATGCTGGCTTGCCCACTTTGGCTCCAACTGCCCTGCTAAGGTATCCTGCACAGAATACCCCCAGACCCCCATTGTCCACATCCTGGCACAGCTCCATTAAACTCACCAGGATACGCTCTTCACAGAGAGCCCCAGGATACACAGACTTCCACTGTATCTTCAACTGTCCCACCACAGGGCCCTCTGTACAGAGAGCCCTGGGACCACCACAGTCCCTGAACCCTTGAGCTCTGCCACCCTATCAAGGCACCAGCACAAGTGTCGAGATCCCCAGCCCACACCACACTGCTCCAACTAGCCAGCCAAAGTCGCCAGGCACACAGAGTCTACACAGAGAATGACCACACACAAGATCATTACTTCAAATTTAGGAGAAGTAGCTGTGCCACCTAATTCATAGAAACAAATGCAGAAAGTGAAGCAAAATGAGGAGATTGAGGAATATGTGGCAATGAAAGAACCAGAAAAAAAAAAATCTCAGAAAAATAACTATATGCAATCTGCCTGATAAAAAATTGAAATATCTTCCAGGATAGGTCACATCTTAGACCCCAAAACAGTCTCAATAAACTTAAAATGTTGAAAATTATATCATCCAATTTTTTCAATAAGAATAGCATAGAACTAGAAAATAGTTACAAGACAAAAATGGGAGGAAAAAAAAAGCATGCGGAGCCTAAAACAACATGTTACTAAGCAACCAATGGGTCAACAAAGAAATCAAAGAGGAAATTAAAAAATGCATGGATACAAATGAAAAAAAAAACAACAGTCCAAAATCTGGAACTCAGAGAAGTTCTAAGAGGGAAATTTATAGAGATATAGGCCTGCTTCAAGAAACAAGAGAAATCTTAAAAAAAAAAAAAATCTAATATTACACATAAAGGAACTAGGAAATAGAAACCAAACAAAACCCTTGTAGAAAGCAGGAGATAATAAAGTAAAGAGAAAAAAGGAAAAGGTCAATGAAACCCACAACTGGTTCTTTGAATTTACAAAATGTTTAGCCAGACTCATCAAGAGAGAGGACACAAACAAAATGAGAACTGAAAGAAAAGTAACTACCAATACCACAGAACAACAAAGGATTATGAGACTACAGTGAAAAATCATATGCCAATAGATTAGATAATGTATAAGAAATGGACAAACACTTGGGGTGCCTGGGTGGCTCAATGGGTTAAAGCCTCTGCCTTCAGCTCAGGTCATGATCTCGGGGTCCTGGGATCGAGCCCGGCATCAGGCTCTCTGCTCAGCAGGGAGCCTGCTTCCCTTCCTCTCTCTCTGCCTGCCTCTCTGCCTACCTGTGATCTCTGTCAAAAAAAAAAAGAATTAAAAAAAAAAAAAAAGGACAAACACCTAGAAATATACAATCTTCCAAAACCAAATCAGAAAGTAGAATGTCTGAACATACTAATTACTAGTAACATAATTCAATCAGTAATCAAAAACTCCCATCGTTACAAAGTTCAGAATCAGATGGATTCATAGGTAAATTCCGCAAAACATTATTTTTTAAGATTTTATTTATTTATTTGACAGAGATCACAAGTAGGCAGAGGGGCAGAGAGAGAGAGAGGGGGAGGCAGGCTCCCCGCTGAGCAGAGAGCCTGATGTGGGGCTCCAGACCCCAGGATGATGACCTGAGCTGAAGGCAGAGGCTTAACCCACTGAGCCACCCAGGTGCCCCTCCGCAAAACATTTAAAGAACAGTTAATACTTACTCTCTTCGAACCATTCCAGAAAATCTAAGAGGAAGGAAAGTTCCCAGATTCATTCTATGAGGTCAACATTACCTGACACCAAAATAAAAAATGCTACAAAAGGAAAACTACTGGCCAATATCCAAGATGAATATAAAGGCAAAAATCCTCAACATTCTAGTAAAAAAATTTCAGCAATACTTTAAAAAAGGTCTTTCACCATTATCAAGTGGGACGTATTCTGGGGATGCAAGGATGGTTCAAAATTTGTAACTCCATCATGTGATAAACCACTTTAACAAAATGGAAGATGAAAGTAATTTGATTATTTGAGCACTTGGGTGGCTCAGTTAGCTAAGCATCTGCCCTTGGCTCAGGTCAGGATGCCAGGGTGCAGGGATTGGCTCCCTGCTCAGCAGGGAGCCTGCTTTCTCCTCTCCCTCTGCTGCTCCCCCTGCTTGTACTCTCTCTCTCTCTGTCAGATACATAAATAAAATCTTTAAAAAAAAGTTACTTGATTATTTCAATAGATGTAGGGGACCTGTGTGGCTCAGTCAATTCAGCATCCAACTCTTGATTCCAGTTCAGGTCATGATCTCAGGGTCATAGGATCAAGCCTCCCCCCAGACTCTGCATCTCTCTCTCCCTTTGTCCCTCCCCCACATGCAATCTCTCTCTAAAATAAAATCTTCAGTAGATGCAGATTAAGCATTTGATGAAGTACAACACGCATTTATACAAACTATCAGCTAAACAGGTTTAGAGAGGATATACCTCAACACAATAAAGACCACAGATGAAAACCCACAGTGAACATCATACTCAATGGTGAAAAACTGAGTTTTTCCTCTACAATCAGGAACAAGACAGAGATGTTCACTTTCACCACTTATGTAATATAGTACTGTAATTCCTAGCTGTAGCAATCAAAGAAAGAAATAATGGGCATCCAAACTGCTAAGGAAGAATTAAACTGTCACTGTTTGCAGATAACATGATATTATACATAAAAACTCTAAAGACTAGATCAAAAAATTATTAGAATTATTATAAATGAATTCAGTAATGCTGCAGGATATAAATTAAACTGTCACTGTTTACAGATAACATGATATTATACATAATATAAACTATTATACATAATATAACTATTATACATAAAAACTCAAAACTAGATAAAAAATTATTAGAATTATTATAAACGAATTCAGTAAAGCTGCAGGATATAAATTAATACACAGAAATTGAGCTTGAGTTTCTTAGCAGAAAGAGAAATGAAGAAAATTCCATTTACAATAGTAACAAAAAGAATAAAATATTAAAGAGGATACAAATGTAAAATTATTTCAGATTCATGGGTTGGATGAATCAGTATTGTTAACGTGTCCATAATGCCCAGGAAATCTACAGATTCACTGCAACCCCTATCACAATACCAGCAGCGGTGCCTGGGTGGCTCAGTCTGCCTGCGGCTAAGGTCATGATCTCAGGGTCCTGGAATTGAGTCTCGCATCAGGCTCCCTGCTCAGTGGGGCATCCGCTATTCCCTTTCTCTCCCCCCTGCTCATGCTCTTTCTCTCCCTTGCTCTCTCAAATAAATAAAATCTTAAAAAAAACAACAATTTTTCACAGTAGTAGAACAAATAGTAAAAAATTTTGTACGGAACTCCAAAACAAAGAAACAAAAAAACCCGCAATAGTCAAAGCAATCCTGAGAAAGAAGAAAAAAGCTGGGATGTCACATTCCCAGATTTCAAACTATACTAGGAAGCTGTAGTGATCAAATCTGTTTGGTACTGACACAAAGATAGACACATAGAGTAATGGAAGAGAATAGAGAACCCAGAAAAAAACAAACCAACATGTTGTATAGTCAATCTATGACAAAGGAGGCAAGAACAGACAATGAGGAAAATATAATCTCTTCAAAAACTTTGTTAGAAAAACTGGGCAGTTACATGCAAAATGATGAAACTAGATCACTTCTTCATACCACATTAAAGAGTAAAGAGTGAACTCTAACTCTGATTTTGGAGGAAAAAAAAAAAGAACTCTAATTGGCTTAAAGACCTGTATGTGAGACCTGAAACCTTAAAACTCCTAGAAGAAGACATAGTAATTTATTTGACATATATCTCACAAATATTTTGCTAGATAGGTCTCCTCAGACAAGGGAAACAAAAGTAAAAATCAACTACTGGGGCTACCCAAAATAAAAACTTACAGTGAAAAAACCATCAGCCAAATGAAAAGGCAAGCCTGTGAATGGGAAATAACATCTGCAAATAATCTGATCAGAGTTAATATCCAAAATACAGAAATAACTTACACCAAAAAACACTGAAAAAAGAAATAATCCAATTTTAAAAAGGAGAGGGGATGTAGTAGACATTTTTCCAAAGAAGACATACAGATGGCAAACAGACCATGAAAAGATGGGTGACCACATCATCAGGGAAATGTAAATCACAACCACAATGAGATACTACCTTATACCTATCAGAATGTCTAGAATTAAAAAGGTAAGAAAAAACAAGTGTTGGCGAGAATGTGGAGAAAAAGGAAACATGCACTGTTGGTGGGAATGCAACCTGGTGCAGCCATTATGGAAAACAGTATGGAGAGTCTCTGAAAAATTAAAAACAGAAGTAACCTATGATCCAGTAATTCCACTACTGGTATTTACTCAAAGAAAATGAAAACACTAATTTGGAAAGATAAATCTATCCCTATGTTTATTACAGCATTATTTACAATAGCCAAGATATGGAAGCAATCCAAGTATTCATCAATAGATGAATAAAGATGTAGCACACCCAGGAATATTACTCTGCCATAAAAAAGAATGAGATCTTGGCATTCAGTGACCACATGGACGGGCCTACAGGGTAATATGTTAAATTAAGGAAGTTAGATTGACAAAGATGCCATATGATTTCACTTTTATGTAGAATCTAAAAAGGGAAACAAAGGAATACATGACTAAACAAACAAAAAGCAGAAGTAGACCCCTAATTACAAAGAACAAACAGATGCTTGCCAAAAGGAGTGAGGCTGGGGGATGGGCAAAGTGGGTAAAGGGGAGTGAAGAGTACAGCCTTCCAGTTATGGAATGAAGAAGTCATGGGGATGGAAGGTACAGCATAGAAAAAATAATCACTTATGTATTTTAATGGCATCGTATGGTGACAGATGGTAGCTGCACTTAGGTGAACATAGCATAAATTATAGAATTGTCAAAACATGTTGTATACCTGAAACTAATGTGAAATTATGTGTTAGCTATACTTCAATAAAAAAGTAGTTTTTAAGATAGGAAAAAAATATAAATATGAATTTATTCATATTTAATATGAATCCATGCAAAGGAATGAAGAGTGCTAGACAGGGTAAGGACATGGGTTAATAAGACTTTTTTTTGTATCATTTAAAATTGATTAAAACATTGACTTTTAGGGGTGCCTGGGTGGCTTAGTGGGTTAAAGCCTTTGCCTTGGGCTCAGGTCATGATCCAAGGGTCCTGGGATGGAGCACCGCATGGGGCTCTCTGCTCAGCAGGGAGCCTGCTTCCCTTCCTCTCTCTCTGCCTGACTCTTCTGCCTAATTGTGATCTCTGTCTGTCAAATAATAAAAAAAGTTGACTTTTAAAAAACAACAGTGATATAATGTTATTTAGGATATGTGGCAATTATATAACAAAAAAATTTGGGAAGGGAGTTACCTAAATATATTTTGTAGTATTTTTATACTATTTATAAATTGATTTTATTTCAGTTAAGTTAGATTGTGTTATATTAGGGGTAACCTTCAGCTCAGGTCATGATCTCAGGGTCCTGGGATTGAGTCCCTTGGCAGGCTCCCCACTCAGTAAAGAGTCTGCTTCTCCCTCTGTGCTCTTTCTCACTCCCAAGTAAATCAATGAAATATTGTTTTAAAAAAGATTATGACATTAAATATTTTTTCTCTAAGCCTTAAAGCAATCCTAAAATTTCAACAAAAAAAATTGCTGTCAATATGACAACAAAACTGATAGAGTAGATCATTAAAAACTGTGGACTAGATTTGAACATTCCATTACATGGAAATGGTCTAAATACCACCACTAAGGGGAATAAATGACTGGCTTGGATTAAAAAGTGAGAATCCTTCTTGCCAACAAGAAACATCTGTAAACATAAAGAAAAAAAATGGGAAAACTGAAAGGGTAGTAAAACATACTATGTTAACACTATTCAAACCGAAGCTGGTAACAGAAAAAGTAGACTTTAGAGCAAAACATATTGGCAGGGCTGAATAAGGGGATTTGATAACTATACATTGGCTAATTAAAAAAACACAAAAACTTAAATAATTTGCACTTGGTGCAAAACTCTTAGCTAGTAACTCAAAACCTAGTTCTTTGAGAAGATTAATAAAATTGATAAAACTCCAGACCAATTAATTGTTTAGGATAAAAAGAGAAGTCACAAATTAACCAATATCACAATAAGAGATATGATGTCACACTGCAGTATCTATATTTCAAGAAAAATCAGAATATTATGAACAACTTTATGCCAATTTGTCAAGAAGTTAGCTGACACAGACATAATTCACGAGAGACAGAATATTGAAATATTTTCGTGAAGAAATGAATAAACTGAAATGGACAAAATCTTTGAAGAATACAAACTATCAAAGTACTCAGAAAGAACATGGAGGACATGGGGAGATGGAGAGGAGAAGGGAGTTGGGGGAAATTGGAGAGGGAGACAAAGCATGAGAGACTGTGGACTCCGAGAAACAAACTGAGGGTTTTGGGTGGGGGGATAGGTGAGCCTGGTGGTGGCTATTAAGGAGGGCACGTATTGCCTGGAGCACTGGGTGTGGTGCATAAACAGTGAATTCTGGAACACTGAAGAGAAATTAAAAAAAATTTTTTTTTAAAAATCTAATTTTTCTGATATGAAAAAAAAAATCCTGAAAAGACTTACTCCTACTTAAAAAAAAATAAATTTGTAATTTTAAAACAGTCAACAAATTAAACCCTGGAACCAAATGCCTTCACTGAGGAATTATAGTGACCATTAAAATAA
Source organism: Enhydra lutris kenyoni (assembly GCF_002288905.1). Taxonomy (NCBI): domain Eukaryota; kingdom Metazoa; phylum Chordata; class Mammalia; order Carnivora; family Mustelidae; genus Enhydra; species Enhydra lutris. Next base: position 12,003,820 of record NW_019154101.1, read on the forward strand.
GAAATAATGCCCTATCCTTGGAAACTTCTTCAGAAAAATGAAAAAGAATAAATGTTTCCAAATTCATTTTATGAGATTAGCATTATAGTAATACCATTACTAAAGAATGACAGTATAAGAATATAAAATATCAGGACAATATCCTTCAGAAATATAGATGCAAAATTTCTGCGTGGAAATTAGCACAGCTAATTCGACAATATGTTAAAAAGGTAATACATCATGATGACCTGTGGTTTATCCCAAGTTTGCAAAGTTGGTTTGACTTTCTAATATCAAGGAATGTAATTTACAATACTAATAAGCTAAAAAGAAAATCCTGTTACCTCAATTGATAATTAACAAATGTGTGGCAAAATCCAAAATACATTTTTCTCATAAAACTAGAAACAGAAGGGAACTTCCTCAACATGATTAAGAGCATCTACAAAAACCAACAGCAAATAACATTTCTTTTAAGCTAGTAACATTCTTAGTGACAAAGAAATGAATTCTCTCCGTAAATCAAATCAGGAAAAAGAAGAAGGCACTTGCTCTCATTACTCTTATTCAACATTACATAGAAGATCTAGTCACTGAAATAAAAGGATAAAAGTTAAAAAAGGCATCCACATGGAAAAGGAAGAAATAAAAATGTCTTTATTCACAGATGATAAGATCTATGTAGAAAATCTGATGAATCTATAAAATCACTGCTAGAACTTAATAACTTAAGCTTAACACTGCATATTACAAATTATGATACAAAATCATTCTATTTCTTCCTAAAAGCACTGGAAACGAAATTTTAAAATACCATTTAAAATGGTATAAAATTATGAAAAATACTGGGGTATACCCAATAAAAATTGTGAAAGGCCTATACACTGAGCCCTTCAAAATTGCTAGGGAGGGGCACCTGGTGGCTCAGTGGGTTGAGCCTCTGCCTTCGGCTCAGGTCATGGTCTCGGGGTCCTGGGATCGAGCCCCGCATCAGGCTCTCTGCTCGGCGGGGAGCCTGCTTCCCCCTCTCTCTCTGCCTGCCTCTCTGTCTACTTGTGATTTCTCTCTCTGTCAAATAAATAAATAAAATCTTTAAAAAAAAATTGCTAGGGAAATTAAGATAACAAATGTGGATAGTTAAATTGTTTATGATTTAGAAGACTCAATCTTGTTAAGATACCCATTCTCCAAAAATTTATCAAAAGATTCAATAAAATTCCAATGAAAATCTTAGCCAGAGTGTAGAAATTAATGTACATGTGTTGGAAGAATTTTATAACCCTACTGCACCCCCCCAAAATCTTATACCTCACGTCATATAGAAATATAAACTTATGATGGATAATAGACTTGACATAAAATTAAAATTATAAAACTTCTAGAAGAAAGCCTTTCCTAATCATACCAAAAGCATAATTCATAAATGAAAAAAATCTGCACATTGGATATCATCGAAAAAACTTCCCTTCAAAGACAGTCATATGCTTGCGCAAACACACATAAACACACATTCTCATATGTTCTTAGGTCTGCTTATGCATAAGTGAAATGAATGACAGCAATAACACAAGGAATGATAGGGAGGGATTGGGATTACTTGTAATTTTAAGGATCTTTTATTACCTGTCAAATGTTACAGTATTATTTAAAAGTGGATCTGGACTAGGCACAGATATATATTGCAAACTCTAAGCAACCACAAAAAACTCTGAACAATGCAAATGCTTTTGACAATATGCTAATAAAAGGAAAGAACATGGAATCAAAAATTGCTCAATTAAGACCAGGAAAGGACAGGAAAAGAGAAGAAACTTACAGGCCGATAACCTTGATGAACACAGATGCAAATACAAACACGGATCCGCAACAAAATATTTTAAAGAAGACATACAATATGAACAAGTAGGACTTATTCCATGGATGCAAAAATGTTTCAACATCTGAAAATCAATGCAAAATACCACAGTAACAATATGAAAGGCTAAAATCTTGTTCATGTCCATAAATGCACTAAAACCTTTTGAAAATTCAACATCCATTTATGATAAAAACTCTCAACAAAGTGAATTGAGACAGAACATACCTCAACATAATAAAGGCAGTGTATCACAAACCCACAGCGAATATTATACTGGATGGTCCAAAGCTGAAAGCATTTCCTCTAAACTTAGGAAGAAGACAGGATACCCACGCTCCCCATTTTCATTCAACATAGTGTTGGCAACCCTTGCTGGAGTAACTAGCAACTCAAAAAAGGAAGAAATATAAAGCTTGTCCATTTGGAGAGAAAATATATAAGAATCCCTAAAGGCACTACCAAAAAACATTTTAGAGCTAATATATGAATTCAATAAAGTTGCAGGATAAAGAATTAACATACAGGGGCACCTGGGTGGCTTAGTGGGTTAAGCCGCTGCCTTCGGCTCAGGTCATGATCTCAGAGTCCTGGGATCGAGCCCCGCATCGGGCTCTCTGCTCTCTAGGGGAGCCTGCTTCCTCCTCTCTCTCTGCCTGCCTCTCTGCCTGCTTGTGATCTCTCTGTCAAATAAATAAATAAAATCTTTAAAAAAAAAAAAAAAGAATTAACATACAGGGGTGCTTGGGTGGCTCAGTGGGTTAAGCCTCTGCCTTCAGCTCAGGTCATGATCTCAGGGTCCTGGGATCGAGCCATCAGGGAGCCTGCTTCCCTCACTGCCTGCCTCTCTGCCTGCCTCTCTGCCTACTTGTGATCTCACTCTCTCTCTCAAATAAATAAATAAACTTAAAAAAATTAACATACAAAAATCTGTTGGATTTCTATACACTGATAATGAACTATTAGAGAAATTAGGAAAATAATCCCATTTAGAGTTGCAACAAAAGGAAGAAGAGATCTAGAAATAAATTTAACCAAGGAAGTGAAAGAACTGAACATTGAAAACTGGAAGGTAGTAGTGAAAGAAAAAGAAGACACAAAACACACAACTGTAAAGCTCCTAGAAGGCAACAAAGAAAAAAACCTGGATGGCCTTGGGTATTGTGATGACTTTCTTGGATACAACACCAAAGGCTCTAGCCATGAAAAAATAATGGATAAATTGGACTTCATTAAAGTTAAAAAATGCCTATTCCATGAAGGAGATTATGAAAAAAATGACAAGACATGCCAAAGAAAAAGAAAAATTCTTGCAACAGCCACATCTGATACAGGATTGTTATCCAGTTATAACATTTAACATATAAGAAGCCTTAAAACCCAAGAGTAAGAAAACCTCATCAGAAAATGAGCCAAAGACCTTAACACATGCTTGACCAAAGAAAAGAGACAGATGGCAAATAAGCAGGTCAGAAGATGCTCCACATCTTGTGTCATCAGGGAAATGCTAATGAAAACAACAGTCAGATACCACCTCACACCTGTTAGAGTGGCCAAAATCTAGAGAGCGGACAACATCAAGTGCAAGGTGTTGTGAAGCAACAGGAACCTTCATTTGTTGCTGGTGAAAATGCACAATGATGCAGCCACTTTAGAAAACATTTGGGTAGTTTATTACAATACAAAATACCAGACTGTGATCCAGCAATCATGCTGGATTCATCCAAAGATATAAAACATTTACGTCTACACAATAACCCAGAGAGGGATGTTTTTAGTAGCTTTATTCGTGAGTGCCCAAACTTGGAAGCATCCCAGATGTCTTTTGGTAAATCAGTTTATTAATACACTGTGGTGCATCCTGACAATGGAGTATTATTCAGTGCTAAACAAAAATGAGCTAGTGAGACATGAAAAGACACGGAGGAAACTTAAACACAAATTACTAAGTGAAAGGCCAACCCAAAAATGCTATATACGATATGGCTATCAGTATATGACACTTTGTAGAAGGCAAAACTTTGAAGACAGAAAAAGACAAATCTGTAGTTGCCTGGGATTAGGGAGGAGGAAGGATGACTAGGTCAAGCAGGAAGCAGTTTTAAGGCAGTGAAACCACTCTGTCCAATGCTATAATGGTGAATACTTGTCACTGTACATTTGTCCCAATACAGAGAAGGTCTAATACCAGGAGTGAATTTTATGATAAACTACAGACCTTGGATACAATGACGTGTCCATGTACATTCATCAGTTCTATGAAAGCACTTTGGCATAGGATTCTGGTAACAGGGGAGGCTTTGTGCAAGTCAGGGCAACAAGTATACAGAAAACCTCTGTACCTTCAGCTCCATTCTGCTGTCAATGTAAAATTGCTCAGTTTAAAAAAAAAAACAAAACAGTAAATGAGAACACCTGAAAGGATGGATTGGTCACTTATATTGAGAAAACAAAGCAGATAACAGTGTGGAAATCAAGCATTCTACTCAGTTTTGGGATACTTGAGAGTGGAAAAGGCTGTTGTCACTGAAATAAAGTGGATAAAAGAGACAAATATTGATTGCCAAGTTACTACTGAAAGTCTTCAAGATTAAGAACCAAGTTCCTTTACATGATAAATTATAATATAAATATAATGAAACAGGGGTATCTGGGTGGCTCAATTGGTTAAGCAACTGACTGCCTTTGGCTCAGTGATGGTCCTGGAGTCTCAGGATAGCCCCACATTGGGCCCCCTGCTCAGTGGGGAGTCTGCTTCCCCCTCCATGCCCCACCCCCCATGCTCTTTCTCCTATTCTCTTGGTCTTAAATAAAATCTTTAAAAAAAATAATGAAACAGACAAAACATTATGACCATATATTAGCAGATGTTATTATAATCTATAATTATCTTAATGTGTGTTACAATTTAAATACATATTGAATCGAGAGTAGTAGAATAACTTAATTAAATATGGAATTGGTCAGTCTTACAATTTGTTTAAAAAAAAAAAAAAAGTATTCAGAAAACACACACAAAATCCAAGAAAACAAAAGAGATCCCTAAGTGGTATATAGATTTTTTTCCCAAATACTGTCCATGCATTCAGAAGAATTTTAAGTGTGGTCATTTGTTACACAATTTAGACTATTCATTGAGTTGGTTTTGTGTGTTGAATCATTGATTTTACTGCTATTCATCAACATTTTCAGTTCCCTTCAAGTTCTGGCTATCTACCTATATCTGTATCTGTCTTTTAACATGTGTACCAATTCAATTACCTTGGGGTAGAAGATTGTAAGTGTGGGGAGAATTAGTATTTCTGTTTTCAGTTTTAAATTGCATTCCTACCCTGGTAGTATTTATTATACACCGATAATCAGTTCTAAAAAACAGATTATCTCACAGTTTCGAAGCTATTCTACTGGGTAACTGAATTTCTCATAAAAAGCCCCACAAAGCTTTATAAGGTGCAATCACAAAACATAATTTAATTATTGTCAATCAGGCTTAAAAATGTATTTAAGAACTACCATGATACATGGTTACTTTTAATGGAAAATGTTTAGAAACCATTAAAATATGTTTTTGGATTTAGGTAGACAAACTCACTTATTAACTATTACATTTATTTGCATTATAAATATTGCTACATTTCCTATTCATTGGAAATTCTGAAGACCAACATCTTGTATATATAGCAATATCTTTAAAGAATGGATGTATATTCAGTTCATTCATATAACATCTCTCATGGGAACCTACAAAGTGAATTACATTTTGGTTTAATTACCATTGTTACCAACTGGGAAAATTATCAATTCAAATTATAGTAATTAAAAACATAAAAAAAAACAGTATTTGCAACTACTTAAGTAGTTGACTTTGAACAACACATATTGGTGCCCATTCTCAGAACTTGTAACCAAATTACAGGTATTACATTTCATCAGATGGTTTGGAATAAAAAAATAATTCTTTAAAATTGAGTCAGTTCTCAGAATTTCTCTCAAATGTAAATCAAAATGGCAAAAATAAAAAAAAGACTAGCTCATATAAACAAATAAATGCATGGAGTGGTGGCTTAAATGTGAGTACTTGGTACTAAATAACTCATTCATACGGTTCCATAAGAAGTTTAAATCAATATCTTTTAAAGGATTTACTTATTTTAGAGAGAAAGCAAGAGTTGGGGGAGGGCAGAAGGAGAGGGAGACAGAGAATCCCAAGCAAACCCTTCCCTCCCACATGAGGCTCAGTCTTAGGATGCTGAGATCATGACTTAAGCTGAAATCAAGAGTTGGACATTTAACCGACTGAGCCACCCAGGTCCCTCAAATGAATACTGTTTAATATGGTCCAACAGGACATTAAAGATGATTATTTGACTATGGAACATGTACATTTTATGTTCAAATGAACCATTAAGACAAAATGGTGGTATAGCAGTATGCTTCCATACCACCACACACATGTACATTGATCTGACCAACTACTTTGCACACAGAACCAAAGATTCAGGCCAGGGATTGTAGCATACAGATAGAACACATAAATTTAGAAAGATGCACAGAGGAAGATAGTATTGCTGCACTCCAGTTGGTCTTAAGGGTTGAGTTGCTTTACAGCAATGCACTCCTCACTGGCTGCCTTAAGACCCTCGTTCTGTAACAGAATGAATTTACTTTGTTTGATATCTGCAGACAATTGCCCTCAAGGAGTGAAGGATCAGATTTTATCTCATCCACAGAGGCCACCAAGTCTGTTTGAAGCCATCTGGGCTTTCCGATTAGCCCAGCATGTTTTTAGGAAAATGTTTTTCTTTGTTTAGGTCACATAAATGATCTTACTAGTCTTCCTTTATGGATCTGGAGAACTTGCTCTCCTTTGCAGACAGAGTACTCAACAGCACAGGAACCAGAGCCCCTTGCAGCAACCCCCCCCACTGAGATAATGTTTGGAGCTGGCATCATCAAGTCTCCACATAATCAAGAAATGCTGCAGGTCACTACACTTCCTTCTCTGATTTACTGCCCTAAACCCCTTTAAAAACACATGTGTGAGGTAGAAAACTTAGAGTTGGCTTTTTGGAAAGAGTTCACCTTCTCAGGTTGCCAGCCTCCTGAATAAAACTCAAATTCCTTCCAGTCAAAACCCATCTCTTGAGTACTGGCCTCTTGAACAAGGGGCAGTCAAATTTGGGATTGGTAACAGTAGGAAGGACAGATTCACATATCTCCCATTACACACCTCCCCCCCTCATGTCTAGGCAGCCTATTAAAGACAGAGTGAGACAGATATTCTCCCATGGGAAAAGGATGGTGAAGTAAGTGTCTGATTTCAGGGCAGACACCAGAGCCAACCTATCCCAACACCAGGCTTATGCTCATTATCCTAGGTCACTCCCTGTATGCTCTAGAGGATGCAGGCACATACCATGGTCCCAAAAGGCTTCCACTGGCAAGACTCCAGCCAAGAAAAGAATAAGATGGCATCAGTGAGTCTTTACCTATTAAAAGTTACCTTACATGTAAATAGACTAGGAGCACCAGAGTGGCTCAGTTGGTTCAGTGGCTGACTCTTGATTTCAACTCAGGTCATGATCTCAGGGCCCTGAGATGAAGCCCCATTGGTCTCCATGTTCAGTGGGCAGTCTGCTGGAGTGTTCTGCCTCTCCCTCTGCCCCTCCCCCTGCTCACACAAAAGCTCTTTCAAATAAATATTTTTTAAAATGGGAAATGATGGGGCGCTTGGGTGGCTCAGTGGGTTAAGCCACTGCCTTCGGCTCAGGTCATGATCTTAGAGTCCTGGGATTGAGCCCCACATCGGGCTCTCTGCTCAGCAGGGAGCCTGCTTCCTCCTCTCTCTCTGCCTGCCTCTCTGCCTGCTTGTGATCTCTCTGTCAAATAAATAAATAAAAATCTTTAAAAAAAATAAACAAAATGGGAAATGCACTAAACTCTCCAATCAAAAGACACAGTGGCTAAATGGATTAAAAAATGAATTTTATGCTGCCTCCAAGTGACATGCCTCAGCTTTAAGGATACAAGTAGGCTAAAGTGAAGACAGGGAGAAAGATATTCCATGCAAATGGAAACCAAAAGAAAGCAGGGGTAGATGTACTTACATAAGGAAAAAAAAATAGACATTAAGTGTTTTTAATAAACAGGTCGGTTTATCAATAGACTGTAATAACCATAAATATTCATCCAATACTGCAGCATATAAATGTACTAAGTAAATATTAATATATCACTATAGAGAAACATAATATGATAATAGTAAGGGACTTGAAAACCCCACTTTAAACAATGGATATATCGGGGCACCTGGGTGGCTCAGTGGGTTAAAGCCTCTGCCTTCGGTTCAGGTCATGATCCCGGAGTCCTGGGATCGAGCCCCACATTGGGCTCTCTGCTTGGCGGGGAGTCTGCTTTCCCCTCTCTCTCTGCCTGCCTCTCTGCCTGCTTGTGATCTCTGTCTCACTTGAGATCTCTCTCTGTGGAATAAATAAATAAAATCTTAAAAAAAAAATGGATATATCACCCAGACAGAAAATCAATAAAGAAACACTGGACTTGAACTACACCAAATGGACATAAACACATACTCCGATAATTTCAATGAACAGCAGCAAAATATACACTCTTTTCAAGCATGTGTAGACCTTTTTCCAGGATACGCCTTATCTTAAGTCACACAACACATGGTGGCAAATGTAAGAGAACTGAAATTATACCAAGTATCTTTTCTGACCAAAATGCTAGGAAAAGTGAAATCAGTAAGAGAAAAAAATTCACAAATGTGTGGAAATTAAACATGCTCCCAAACTGACAATGCATCAATGAAATAAAAACAAAAATAAAAAAAAACTTGAAACAAATGAAAATGGAAACAATAGGTCAAAATTTATGTAATGTAGCAGCAACAGCTCTAAAAGGGAAGTTAATGCCTACCTTAAAAGAGAGCTCTCGAACAAGCAATCTACATGTACACTTCAAGGAACTAGAAAAAGAAGAACTTAAGCCCAATGTTAGTAGAAGAAAAAAACATTACAAAGATCAGAGCAAAAATAAATGGCAATTAAGAAGACAATAGAAAATATTATAACTAAAAGGTGTGTTTTTTAAAATATCAAAAAGTTGACAATCTCTTAGCTAGACTAAAAAAAGACTCAGAACTGTAAGAGTAGACATTATACCTAGTAGGAAACACCAGGACCAGATGATTTCACTGGTGAATTCTACCAAACATTAAAAAAAATTAATACCAGTTCTTCTCAAACTCTTCTTAAAAACAGAAGAGTTGGGAACACTCCTAAACTAAACTTTTTTAAAAAAAGATTTTATTTATTTGACAGACTGCAAAGAGAGGGAACACAAGCCAGGGAAGTGGGAAAGGGAGAAGCAGGCTTTCCACTGAGCGGGGAGCCCAATGTGGGACTTAGTCCCAGGACTCTGGGATCATGACCTGAGCTGAAGGCAGTTGCTTAACCAACTGAGCCACCCAGGTGCCCCTAAACTAAACTTTATTTTATGAGGCCAGCATTACCCTGATACCAAAGTCATATTAGGATACTATGTATGGGGACATTGGCCTGTGGTTTTTGTTTGTTTTTAAGATTTATTTCTGTATTTCAGAGAGAGAGCATGAGCCAAGGGGCAGAGGGAGAGAATCTCAAGCAGGCTCCACACTGAGCACAGAGCTTGATGTGGGGCTTGATTTCGTGACCATGAGATCATGACCTGAGCTGAAACCGAGAGTCTGTCACTCAACGAACTGCACCACCCAGGTGCCCTCCTGGCCTGTGGTTTTCTTATAAATATATTTGCAAAATCTCAACAAAATTCTAGCAAACCAAATCTAGCAGGACATTGAAAAGACTATACACCATGATCAAGTGGGATTTTTCCCTGGGATACAAGGGTAGATCAACATATGCAAATAATTAAATGTAATAAATTAATAAAATGAAGACAAAATCAGAGAGGGAGACCAACCATAAAGACTCTTAATCATAGGAAACCAACTGAGGGTTGCTCGAGGGGAGTTGGGTGGGTGGATGGGGTAACTGGGTGTTGGATACATCATGTGATGTAATGAGCACTGGGTATTATAAAAGACTGATAAGTCACTGACCTCTAACTCTGAAACCAATAATATATGTTAATTAACCGAATTTAAATAAAAATAAATATGGAAAATATTATAATCATCTCAATAGATGCCAGAAAAGCATTTGCCAAGATTCAACAGCCTTTCATGTTAAAAACACTCAAGAAGAGAGGGAGTCAAGATGGCGGAGAAGTAGCAGGCTGAGACTACTTCAGGTAGCGGGAGATCAGCTAGATAGCTTATCTAAAGATTGCAAACACCTACAAATCCAACGGGAGATCGAAGAGAAGAAGAACAGCAACTCTAGAAACAGAAAATCAACCACTTTCTGAAAGGTAGGACTGGCGGAGAAGTGAATCCAAAGCGACGGGAAGATAGACCGCGGGGGGAGGGGCCGGCTCCCGGCAAGCGGCGGAGCAACGGAGCACAAAATCGGGACTTTTAAAAGTCTGTTCCGCTGAGGGACATCGCTCCAGAGGCTTAACCGGGGTGAAGCCCACGCAGGGTCAGCGTGGCCTCAGGTCCCGCAGGGTCACAGAAGGATCAGGGGTGTCTGAGTGTCGCAGAGCTTACAGGTATTAGAACAGGGAAGCCGGCTACAGAGACAGAGCCGAGGAGTAAGCTCTAAGCTCGGGGTTACCTTGAACCGCTTGAACCGGTCGCAGGCTCGGTCAGCTCGGAGCGCGGCCGGAGGCAGGGTGACGGGAGTAAATCGGCGCTGTTCTCTGAGGGCCCACTGAGGAGGGGGCCCCGGGCTCTCGCTCCTCCGGGCCGGAGACCGGGAGGCCACCATCTTCATTCCCGCCCTCCGGAACTCTACGGAAAGCGCTCAGGGAACAAAAGCTCCCGAAAGCAAACCCGAGCAGATTACTCAGCCTGGCCCCTGGTAAGGGCGGTGCAACTCCGCCCGGGGCAAAGACACTTGAGAATCACTACAACAGGCCCCTCCCCCAGAAGAGCAACAAGAAGCCCAGCCAGGACCAAGTTCACCTACCAAGGAGTACAGTTTCAATACCAAGGAGAGCAGCGGAATTCCAGAGGAGGAGAAAGCAAAGCACGGAACTCATGGCTTTCTCCCCATGATTCTTTAGTCTTGCAGTTAATTTAGTTTTTTTTTCTTTTTCATTTTTTTTTCTCTTCTTCTGCTAAATTTTTTTTAACTTTTACCCTTTTATTTTTAAACGTTTTTTAACTAGTTTATCTAATATATATATATATATTTTTTCTTTTTATATTTTTTTCTTTATTGGATTTCTTTTTTTAATTGTTTCTTTTTTTTTCTTTTTTCTTTTTTTTTTTTTCTTCTTTATGAACCTCTTTTTATCCCCTTTCTCCCCCTCACGATTTGGGATCTCTTCTGATTTGGCTAAAGCATATTTTCCTGGGGTTGTTGCCACCCTTTTAGTATTTTACTTGCTCCTTCATCTGCTCTTATCTGGACAAAATGACAAGGCGGAAAAATTCACCACAAAAAAAAGAACAAGAGGCAGTACCAAAGGCTAGGAACCTAATCAATACAGACATTGGTAATATGTCAGATCTAGAGTTAAAAATGACGATTCTCAAGGTTCTAGCCGGGCTTCAAAAAGGCATGGAAGATATTAGAGAAACCCTCTCGGGAGATATAAAAGTCTTTCTGGAGAAATAAAAGAACTAAAATCTAACCAAGTTGAAATCAAAAAAGCTATTAATGAGGTGCAATCAAAAATGGAGGCTCTCACTGCTAGGATAAATGAGGCAGAAGAAAGAATTAGCAATATAGAAGACCAAATGACAGAGAATAAAGAAGCTGAGCAAAAGAGGGACAAACAGCTACTGGACCATGAAGGGAGAATTCGAGAGATAAGTGACACCATAAGACGAAACAACATTAGAATAATTGGGATTCCAGAAGAAGAGGAAACAGAGAGGGGAGCAGAAGGTATATTGGAGAGAATTATTGGAGAGAATTTCCCCAATATGGCAAAGGGAACAAGCATCAAAATCCAGGAGATTCAGAGAACCCCCCTCAAAATCAATAAGAATAGGTCCACACCCTGTCACCTAATAGTAAAATTTACAAGTCTTAGTGACAGAAGATCCTGAAAGCAGCCCGGGAAAAGAAGTCTGTAACGTACAATGGTAAAAATATTAGATTGGCAGCAGACTTATCCACAGAGACCTGGCAGGCCAGAAAGAGCTGGCATGATATATTCAGAGTACTAAACGAGAAAAACATGCAGCCAAGAATACTATATCCAGCTAGGCCATCATTGAAAATAGAAGGAGAGATTAAAAGCTTCCAGGACAAACAAAAACTGAAAGAATTTGCAAATACCAAACCAGCTCTACAGGAAATACTGAAAGGGGTCCTCTAAGCAAAGAGAGACCCTAAAAGTAGTAGATCAGAAAGGAACAGAGACAATATACAATAACAGTCACCTTACAGGCAATACAATGGCACTAAATTCATATCTCTCAATACTTACCCTGAATGTTAATGGGCTAAATGCCCCAATCAAAAGACACAGGGTATCAGAATGGATAAAAAAACAAAACCCATCTATATGTTGCCTACAAGAAACTCATCTTAAACCTGAAGACACCTCCAGATTTAAAGTGAGGGGGTGGAAAAGAATTTACCATGCTAATGGACATCAGAAGAAAGCAGGAGTGGCAATCCTTATATCAGATCAATTAGATTTTAAGCCAAAGACTATAATAAGAGATGAGGAAGGACACTATATCATACTCAAAGGATCTGTCCAACAAGAAGATCTAACAATTTTAAATATCTATGCCCCTAACATGGGAGCAGCCAACTATATAAACCAATTAATAACAAAATCAAAGAAACACATCGACAATAATACAATAATAGTAGGGGACTTTAACACTCCCCTCACTGAAATGGACAGATCATCCAAGCAAAAGATCAACAAGGAAATCAAGGCCTTAAATGACACACTGGACCAGATGGACATCACAGATATATTCAGAACATTTCATCCCAAAGCAACAGAATACACATTCTTCTCTAGTGCACATGGAACATTCTCCAGAATAGATCATATTCTCGGTCCTAAATCAGGTCTCAACCGTTATCAAAAGATTGGAATCATTCCCTGCATATTTTCAGACCACAATGCTCTGAAGCTAGAACTCAATCACAAGAGGAAATTTGGAAAGAACCCAATTACATGGAGACTAAACAGCATCCTTCTAAAGAATGAATGGGTCAACCAGGAAATTAAAGAAGAGTTGAAAAAATTCATGGAAACAAATGATAATGAAAACACAACGGTTCAAAATCTGTGGGACACAACAAAGGCAGTCCTGAGAGGAAAATATATAGCGGTACAAGCCTTTCTCAAGAAACAAGAAAGGTCTCAGGTACACAACCTAACCCTACACCTAAAAGAGCTAGAGAAAGAACAAGAAAGAAACCCTAAACCCAGCAGGAGAAGAGAAATCATAAAGATCAGAGCAGAAATCAATGAAATAGAAACCAAAAAAACAATAGAACAAATCAACGAAACTAGGAGCTGGTTCTTTGAAAGAATTAATAAGATCGATAAACCCCTGGCCAGACTTATCAAAAAGAAAAGAGAAAGGACCCAAATAAATAAAATCATGAATGAAAGAGGAGAGATCACAACGAACACCAAAGAAATACAGACAATTATAAGAACATACTATGAGCAACTCTACACCAACAAATTTGACAATCTGGAAGAAATGGATGCATTCCTAGAGACATATAAACTACCACAACTGAACCAGGAAGAAATAGAAAGCCTGAACAGACCCATAACCAGTAAGGAGATTGAAACAGTCATCAAAAATCTCCAAACAAACAAAAGCCCAGGGCCAGATGGCTTCCCGGGGGAATTCTACCAAACATTTAAAGAAGAACTAATTCCTATTCTCCTGAAACTGTTCCCAAAAATAGAAATGGAAGGAAAACTTCCAAACTCATTTTATGAGGCCAGCATCACCTTGATCCCAAAACCAGACAAGGATCCTATCAAAAAAGAGAACTACAGACCAATATCCTTGATGAACACAGATGCAAAAATTCTCACCAAAATACTAGCCAATAGGATTCAACAGTACATTAAAAGGATTATTCACCACGACCAAGTGGGATTTATTCCAAGGCTGCAAGGTTGGTTCAACATCCGCAAATCAATCAATGTGATACAACACGTTAATAAAAGAAAGAACAAGAACCATATGATACTCTCCATAGATGCTGAAAAAGCATTTGACAAAGTACAGCATCCCTTCCTGATCAAAACTCTTCAAAGTGTAGGGATAGAGGGCACATACCTCAATATTATCAAAGCCATCTATGAAAAACCCACCGCAAATATCATTCTCAATGGAGAAAAACTGAAAGCTTTTCCGCTAAGGTCAGGAACACGGCAGGGATGTCCGTTATCACCACTGCTATTCAACATAGTACTAGAAGTCCTAGCCTCAGCAATCAGACAACAAAAGGAAATTAAAGGCATCCAAATTGGCAAAGAAGAAGTCAAACTATCACTCTTTGCAGATGATATGATACTATATGTGGAAAACCCAAAAGACTCCACTCCAAAACTGCTAGAACTTGTACAGGAATTCAGTAAAGTGTCAGGATATAAAATCAATGCCCAGAAATCAGTTGCATTTCTCTACACCAACAACAAGACAGAAGAAAGAGAAATTAAGGAGTCCATCCCATTTACAATTGCACCCAAAACTATAAGATACCTAGGAACAAACCTAACCAAAGAGACTAAGAATCTATACACAGAAAACTATAAAGTACTCATGAAAGAAATTGAGGAAGACACAAAGAAATGGAAAAATGTTCCATGCTCCTGGATTGGAAGAATAAATATTGTGAAAATGTCTATGCTACCTAAAGCAATCTACACATTTAATGCAATTCCTATCAAAGTACCATCCATTTTTTTCAAAGAAATGGAACAAATAATCCTAAAATTTATATGGAACCAGAAAAGACCTCGAATAGCCAAAGGAATATTGAAAAAGAAAGCCAAAGTTGGTGGCATCACAATTCTGGACTTCAAGCTCTATTACAAAGCTGTCATCATCAAGACAGCATGGTACTGGCACAAAAACAGACACACAGATCAATGGAACAGAATAGAGAGCCCAGAAATAGACCCTCAACTCTATGGTCAACTAATCTTCGACAAAGCAGGAAAGAATATCCAATGGAAAAAAGACAGCCTCTTCAACAAATGGTGTTGGGAAAATTGGACAACCACATGCAGAAAAATGAAATTGGATCATTTCCTTACACCACACACGAAAATAGACTCAAAATGGATGAAGGACCTCAATGTGAGAAAGGAATCCATCCAAATCCTTGAGGAGAACACAGGCAGCAACCTCTTCGACCTCAGCCGCAGCAACATCTTCCTAGGAACATCGCCAAAGGCAAGGGAAGCAAGGGCAAAAATGAACTATTGGGATTTCATCAAGATCAAAAGCTTTTGCACAGCAAAGGAAACAGTTAACAAAACCAAAAGACAACTGACAGAATGGGAGAAGATATTTGCAAATGACATATCGGATAAAGGGCTAGTGTCCAAAATCTATAAAGAACTTAGCAAACTCAACACCCAAAGAACAAATAATCCAATCAAGAAATGGGCAGAGGACATGAACAGACATTTCTGCAAAGGAGACATCCAGATGGCCAACAGACACATGAAAAAGTGCTCCACATCACTTGGCATCAGGGAAATACAAATCAAAACCACAATGAGATACCACCTCACACCAGTCAGAATGGCTAAAATTAACAAGTCAGGAAATGACAGATGCTGGCGAGGATGCGGAGAAAGGGGAACCCTCCTACACTGTTGGTGGCAATGCAAGCTGGTGCAACCACTCTGGAAAACAGCATGGAGGTTCCTCAAAATGTTGAAAATAGAACTACCCTATGACCCAGCAATTGCACTGCTGGGTATTTACCCTAAAGATACAAACGTAGTGATCCAAAGGGGCACGTGCACCCGAATGTTTATAGCAGCAATGTCTACAATAGCCAAACTATGGAAAGAACCTAGATGTCCATCAACAGAGGAATGGATAAAGAAGATGTGGTATATGTACACAATGGAATACTATGCAGCCATCAAAAGAAATGAAATCTTGCCATTTGCAACGACGTGGATAGAACTAGAGGGTATCATGCTTAGCGAAATAAGTCAATCGGAGAAAGACAACTATTATATGATCTCCTTGATATGAGGGAGAGGAGATGCAACATGGGGGGTTAAGGGAGTAGGAGAAGAGTAAATGAAACAAGATGGGATTGGGAAGGAGACAAACCATAAGTGACTCTTAATCTCACAAAACAAACTGAGGGTTGATGGAGGGAGGGGGGTTGGGAGGGGGGGCGGGGTTATGGACATTGGGGAGGGTATGTGCTATGGTGAGTGCTGTGAAGTGTGTAAACCTGGCGATTTACAGACCTGTACCCCTGGGGATAAAAATATATGTTTATAAAAAATAAAATTAAAAAATAAAAATAAAAATAAATTAAAAATAAATAAATATCTATTTCCATTGTATAATTTGCTTTTGGTTTTTTTGGTTGTTTCCTTCACTGTGTAGAATCTTTTTAAAAGCAAAAATAAACAATTGGGATTTCATCTCTCCTTTAAAAAAAAAAATATTTTCCATTCATTCAGCAAATACTTCATAAGCATATGCTATTTCTCTTGGAAATATATGTAATTACATTGATGTCACTGAGGATGTCCTTACCATGTTGTGGATTTTAGGACCATGAAGTAGCAAATTCTGGCTCATTTTTATGTGACCTGCTTAAGAAAGCCTATAAAAATCATGAAATGCTTCTAGATTTACTGATTTGAGCTCTTTCCACCTTCCTATTGGAAGTGTAAGTGAACACAAGGAACAATTTAAAAATAATTGTCAAGATACTCAAAACACATAATCTTTGACTTAGTAATTCTCATTGTAGAATTCTGACTTAAAAAAGCAGAACCTCGGGTAATAATTTAATTATATAATGTTGAAATTCTTTATAATGTAAAACTGATAAATAATATATCAAGCAATACTATATCTGAATATATACTATATATCTGATTCCTATGCCATACATTCAGTTATGTAAAGATCAGCACAGCTCATGTGCTATTCATGACCTATTTCCACTTGAAGGTCAGAATTGCAAAATCAGAAGCAAAGCTTTAGAACTCAAAGAATGTCTCAAGCAAATGCATTGCTCCCACCCTCCTAACTTCGTTCCAGCCAAACTTTTTGCTACCTGAGGAACCATTACATTACAGCTACTATCCTATTATCCATTGTCAGGATTATCAGTTATTGTTTCATTATGACCCATTTTCATTGTTCTATTTTACTGTCATCACTACTTGAAATAACTAGATGGATATTTTTTATTATTATTTGTCTCCTTGTATTGAAATACAAGCTGCAGGACAGTCTGGCCTATTCTCTTCCGTACTCCCTCTGAATATAAAGATGTATCTTGACTTATTACAGGCACTCAAAAATCTTCAATACATAAACAGGTGAATTAAAAATTAGTAATAGGATGGTGAGTGCTGTGAAGTGTGTAAACCTGGCGATTCACAGACCTGTACCCCTGGGGATGAAAATATATTATATGTTTATAAAAAATAAAATTTAAAAATAAAATTTAAAAAAAAATTAGTAATAGGATATCATGGAACCATTAAAGCACTTTTTTAAAAGATTTTGAGATAGAGTGCAGAGAGAGGGAGCGCCAGCAGGGGGCGGGAGAGAGCGAAGCAGACTACAGGCTCAGTGCAGAGCCCAGTGCGAGGCTCAATCCCAAAACCCTGAGATCCTGATCTCAGCAGAATTCAAGCTCGATGATTAACAAACAGAGCCACCCAGGTGCCCCTGCTGAAGCTCTTAAAATATTTCCGACAATTTTCTTTTTTTTAAAGAATGTTCAACAAAACTGTAGTTACTGCTTCCACATATATTTATAAGCAGAGGGAAAAGAAAATATGAATATGTTAAGACTGATAGCTCACAGAAGTACTAAAAATACAAATTTTGGTCTCCATACTTTTCTTGCTAAATTCTCTGTAATGGGCATTATTAATTTTCTAATCAGAAAAGTAAACATAGTATCTCAAGCTTATGATATATAGTAGGAAAGTCATATGAACAGAGATATTTCTCTCTTTTAACTCCTTAATATATGCCACTCTGAATCAACTACTAGAGCACTTAAAAATTTCAGGAGAAAAAAAGTATACACACACACACACACACACACACACACACACACATATATAAAATATGGAAAAAAAAAGATGTGTACGGATACTAATAAGAATATCTCTTGATAAAAATTAAAGATTGTCAAATGTTGGTAGTTGTTTAAAAAATGTTCAAATAAAAATGTTCAAATATGGGACGCCTGGGTGGCTCAGATGGTTAAGCATCTGCCTTCAGCTCAGGTCGTGACCCCAGGGTCCTGGGATCCAGTCTCAGAGGGGAGCCTGCTTCTGCCTGTCCCTCTGCTGCGCTCCCACTGCTTGTGCTCTTTCACTTTCTCTGTCAAATAAATGAATAAAATCTTTTTAAGAAGTGTTCAAATATGTTACAATCAATGTTCAAAAGCATCTTGTATGAGCATAAACAGTTAATTTCCTTTTTAATATTTTTAAAGAAGAAATTAGATCATTTTCTGAATGATGAAAACACTACAAGAAAATCCACTAAAACTCTTTCAGAAAGTGTTTGTATTACAAAATATCAACTATCATTACATACCTCATATGCCATTATATTTCCAACATCCTTGTAAAATGAAATAATTGAATATAATTTTCTTGACATGATTCGTTATAAAACACCATTAAGTTAGTCAGTGATCTGTGAATAAATCACAATTATCTTTTTTCTCTCCTAGAGATCTAGTAACTTAAATATTTGTTTTTTAAAAATTCATATTGAAATGTAAGTCTTAAAACTACTAAAATAATTCTTGCCTAAAATTTTCAAAACAATTCTTGCCTAAAAATTTTCAAAAATAGTTTTCAAAAACAATTGTTGCCTAAAATTTGCCAGAAGCATTTTTTAGTGAACTGTATGGGTATCAATACAGTTTTTCTAGGGGCGCCAGGGTGCCTCAGTCAGTTAAGCATCTGCCTTTGGCTTGGGTCATGACCCCGGGGTCCTGGGATTGAGTCCTGCATCAGGCTTCCTGCTCTGTGGGGAGCCTGCTTCTCTTTCTCCCTCTGTCTGCTGCTCTGCCTGCTTGTATTCTCTGTCAAATAAATAAAGTCTTTTTAAAAAATTGTTTTTCTAAGTGACATGATGTACAAATGCATTCAAATTAAACTACTCAACACTTGTCATATTATACTGACCAAGTGATTATGGGCTTCTGAAATGATTGATCCCAGTGTGATTTTCAGGAAAAAAAAGGGCATTCCATGTCAGCGCAGAAATATAATTACACTGTTACTGCGCTTAACTGTCTTCAGAGAGAATACAGAATGAGGTACGGTAACAATGGCACTACTTTGCTAGCTGAATTTTGTCTTATAAAATTATTTGCAATGCGAAAGACTGTGTAGAGTCGATTAAAACTTACATATTTAAGGAACGATATGTTTAATCATTTGAAAGTTACCAGGTTGTTTTTATAGTTCTTTGATATAAATGAACAAATGTAGAAAATGTTTCATTGAAGAAGGTAAAATTAATTATTTAATATAATAAAATTACAGTTTCTTTTAATAAAAATTAAAATCTCCAAACTGTTCTAAGAATGAGAGAGGAACTGTTTCTAAAGTTGTCACTAATCACCTTGGTTTTCCTTAATCATGAACCTCAGTTTTGTTCAAATCAGCAATATGCTTAAATAAAATAATCGGCAATTTCCTTGGAAAGATGGGTGCATTCATTCCCAATGATTCCTAAGAATTAAGACATGATTAAGGTTAACTAAATAAGGAGGAAATTCTTCTCATGCAAATGACAATGTAGTCATTAGGACATAAGCATCAGTTGGTGAATATTTTCCATTGTATAAAATTCATCTTTAGCCTGCCCTTAATTAAAGTAACTTCTTTTAGATTTAATTATATTCTCTTCTTTCTTAAATTTTTATAAGTTCATTTTTCTTTCCCCTTACTGAAATTTTAACATAAAACATGTGAAACTTAAGGTATAAAGTCTGATGATCAGATACAGGCATGCATTGCAAATGTTTACCACAGTGATCTCAGTTAATACCTCTGTCTTCTCACTTTTAATTTGGGGAGATAGTGGTAATATTAAAGATTTGCTCTCTTAGCAACTTTCAAGTATATAATACAGTATCATTCATTATTGTCATGATGTTCTACATGAGATTCCCAGAACTTAGTGATTTTATAGCTGCAAGTTTGTGCACTTTGACCAAATTCTCATTTCTGCCACCCACAGCCCCTAGCAACCACAATTTTGCTCTCTGGGTCTATGAGACTTTTTTTTTTTTGAGTCTGCACATAAATGATGACATAAGCACCTAGAGAGTAAAATACTAACTGAGATGTTAGAGAAAGACACATACCATGTGATTTCACTTGTATGTGGAATTGAAGAAACAAAATTAACAAAGGAAAAAAAGATGTAAATAACAACAAAAAAAGGCTTTTTTTTTTAAGATTTTATTTTATTTTATTTGACAGATAGAGATCACAAGTAGGCAGAGAGGCAGGCAGAGAGAGAGAGGAGGAAGCAAGCTCCCTGCCGAGCAGAGAGCCCGATGCGGGGCTCGATCCCAGGACCCTGGGATCATGACCTGAGCCGAAGGCAGAGGCTTTAATCCACTGAGCCACCCAGGCGCCCCCAAAAAAAGGCTCTTAAAGGTAAATTGGTGGTTGCCAGAGGGGAGGTAGAGAGGGTGATAAGGGAAATTGATAAAGGGGATTAAGAGTGCACTTGTTTTGAAGAGTACTGAGAAATATATAGAATGGTTGAATTATTACATTGTACGCCTGAAACTAAATGGTCAGTAACACCTGATTAAAAAAAAAAACAAAAATAAAACTTGTCATTCTCTGAATTTTCCGCCTTAGTTTTGTTTTTTTTTTAAGATTTTATTTATTTATTTGACAGAGATCACAGGTAGGCAGAGAGGCAGGCAGAGAGAGGAGGAAGCAGGCTCCCCGCCAAGCAAAGAGCCCGATGCAGGACTTGACCCAAGGACCCTGAGATTATGACCTAAGCCAAAGGCAGAGGCTTAACCCACTGAACCACCCAGGCGCCTCTTCCCCTTAGTTTAATGTCCTCAAGCTCCACCTGTGTTGTTGCAAAGCCAGAGTTTCCCCTTTCAGGGACTAAATAATATTCCATTGTTGTGAACAGGGCACCTGGGTGGCTTAGTTAAGCATCTGCCTTCAGATGAGTTCACGATCCCCACGTCCTTGGGCTCCCTGCTCAGTGGGGAGCCTGATTCTCCCTCTTCCTCTGCCACCCCCACTCTGCTTGTGCTTTCTCCCTCTCAAATAAAATCTTTAAAAAAATATTCCATTTTTTGTGGATGTATACTACCTTTTGTCTATCCATTTATCTTTCCATATACATGTAGGTAGACTCCATGTACTGGTTGTCGAGCATAATGCTGCAGTGAACATGAAGCTACAAATATTGCTTCAAGGCTCTGTTTTCATTGCCTTTATATATACCAACTAGGAGTGCATTTGCTCAATCATATGGTAGAATTATTTTTAATGTTTTTGAGGAAACTCCATACTGTTTTCCATGGTGGCTTAACCCATTTCCTATTTCCATGGTGGCTTACCATTTTATATTCCAAAAATAGTGCTCAAGGGCTCCCCTTTTCCCACGGCATTGCCAACGTGTGTCTCTTGTCTGTTCAATACAGCTGTTTTAACAGGCGTGAAATATTACTTCAGTGTGGTTTTGACTGGCATTTCTCTGATGAAGTGATGTTGGGCACCTTTCATGTACCTGTTCCCCATCTGTAGGTCTTCTTTGGAAAAATGTCTATCAGGTCTTCTGCCCATTTTTAAATTAGATTGCCTGGGGTTTTGTTGTTGAGTTGTGAGAATAGTTTATATAGACTTTATATTAACTCTTTATCTGATAGATGGTTTTAAAAATATTTTCTGCTGTTTGTAGATTACCTTTTTGTTTTCCTAATTCTTTTGCTTTGCAGAAGCTTTGAAATTCAATATAGTTCTACTTGATTATATTTGCCATGATTGCTTGTGCTTTTGTTGTCATATCCACAAAAATCATTGCCAAGACCCATATCAAAGAACATATTCCCTGCATTGTCTTTTGGTAGTTTTATGGTTTGGGATCTTACATACAAGAATTTAAGACATTCCAAGTTAAATTTGGGGAGTGGTGTAGACAGGAGCCCAGTTTTATTCTTCTGCATGTTATTGTCCAGTTTCCCCAACACCACTTACAGAAGAGACTATCTTTCCTCTGTTCAATCTTCTTGATTTCCTCATGAAATAGGAGTTCGCCATATATGCAAGGGCTCATTTCTGGGCTCTAGATTCTGTTCTGTTGCCCTGTGCGTCTGTATTTATGCCAATACCATTCTGTTTTGATCACTATAGGTTTGTATTAAAGTCTGAAATCAGAAAGTATAATGACTATGGGCTTTGTTTTTCCTCAAGATTCCTTTGGTGATCCAGAGTCTTTTGTTATTACATAAAATGTTAGGACTGTTTTTCTCTTACTATGAAAACTGTCATTGGAATTTTGGTAGAGCTTGCATTGAGTCTGTAGATAGCCCTGGGAAGTATGGACATTTTAACAATTTCATTCATTTATCAGTGAATTCAGTTATTTCATCAGTGACTTAGTATTTTTTAATGAAATATATTTGATATATAATATTGTAAAATTTAAGTTGTATAAAATGTTAACTTGATACATTTATATGTTGCAATACAATTGCCATTGTAGCAATAATTAGCACCTCTATCATGTTACATTATATTTTTTAGTGATTAGAATAATTATGTTTTAATCTCTTGGCAAATTTGATGGTTATAATACCACTGTTGTCTTTACTATCCTGTGCATTAGATCTCTAGGCTTATTTACTACTCATTGTATTTTTGTCACCTTGGTCAGTGTTCGTCCTTTCCCTCCATCCTCTAGCCCCTGGTAACCTTCATTTTACTGTTTCTATGAGTTTGGCTTTTTTAGATTCCACATGTGACTGATATCATACTTTGTTTTTTCTCTGACTTGCCTCACATAGAATAAAGTCCTCAAAGTCCATTCATGTTTTCACAAATAGCAGGATGTTCATTCCTAGGTTAAAGATATTCCTACATATTTTGATGCCCTTATAAATGGAATTGTGTTTCTTTTTCAGATAGTTTTATCTTAGTATATACAAACACAACTAATCTTTTTTTTTTTTTTCAAAGATTAAACTTATTTGTTTGTTGGAGAGAGAGAAAGCACAAGCAGGGAGAGCTGCAGGCAGAGCAGGCAGAGGGAGAAGTAGTCTCACCACTGAGCAGGGAGCATGACACGGGGTTCGATCCCAGGACCCTGGGGTCATGACCTGAGCTGAAGGCAGACGCTTAACCAACTGAACCACCCGGGTGTCCCCACAACTATTCTTTTTATATTAATTGCATATCCTGCAATTTTAATTTGGTAATTAGTTCTAATAGTTTTTTTGGTAGGGTCTTCAGGGATTTTTCTATGTAAGATCATATTTTCTGTAAACTGAAATAGTTTTGCTTCTCCCTTTCCAATCTGGATGCCTTTTATTTCTCTTTTTGTCTAACTGCTCTAGTGGGACTTCCAGTGCTGAATAGAAGCTGAGAGTGGGCACCATGATCTTATTCCTAATCTTAGCAGGACAGTTTTCAATTTTATACCACTTTTTTAAAATTTTTATTTTTTTAATTTCTTTCAATGTTCCAGAATTCATTGTTTATGCACCACACTCAGTGCTCCATGCAATATGTGCCCTCAATAATACCCACCACCAGGCTCACCTAACCTCCCACACTCCTCCCCTCCAAAATATACCATTTTTTATATAGATTTTGTTATGTTGAGGTGCATTCCTTTTATACCCAGTTTCTTGAGTGTTTTTTTTTTGTGGTTCTTACTTTTATTTTTTTTTAATTAATTAATTTATTTTTTTAATTTTTCATAAACATGTAATATCTTTTTATCCCCAGGGGTACAGGTCTGTGAATCGCCAGGTTTACACACTTCACAGCACTCACCATAGCACAT
>NW_019154101.1:12033028-12100989 GCF_002288905.1 Enhydra lutris kenyoni
TGGGGGAGGGGCCTGTTGTAGTGATTCTCAAGTGTCTTTGCCCCAGGTGGAGTTGCACCGCCCTTACCAGGGGCCGGGCTGAGTAATCCGATCGGGTTTGCTTTCGGGAGCTTTTGTTCCCTGATCGCTTTCCGTAGAGTTCCGGAGGGCGGGAATGAAGATGGCGGCCTCCCGGTCTCCGGCCTGGAGGAGACAAGAGCCCGGGGCCCCAGTCCTCAGTGCGCCCTCAGAGAATAGAACCCAGTTATTCCCGCCACCCTGGCCTCTGGCCGCGCTCTGAGCTCACCGAGCCTGTGACCAGTTCAAGGTAACCCCAAGCTTAGAGCTTACTCCTCGGCTCTGTCTCTGTAGCCGGCTTCCCTGTTCTAATACTTGTAAGCTCTGCCACACTCAGACACCCCCGATCCTTCTATGACCCTGCGGGACCTGAGGCCACGCTGACCCCACATGGGCTTCACCCCGGTTAAGCCTCTGGAGCAATGTCCCTCAGCGGAACAGACTTTTAAAAGTCCTGATTTTGTGCTCCGTTGCTCCGCCGCTTGCCGGGAGCCGGCCCCTCCCCCCGCGGTCTATCTTCCCATCGCTTTGGATTCACTTCTCCGCCAGTCCTACCTTTCAGAAAGTGGTTGATTTTCTGTTTCTAGAGTTGCTGTTCTTCTTCTCTTCGATCTCCCGTTGGATATTTAGATGTTTGCAATCTTTAGATAAGCTATCTAGCTGATCTCCCGCTACCTGAAGTAGTCTCAGCCTGCTACTTCTCTGCCATCTTGACTCCTCCCCCCGGAAATAGATATTTATAAGTGACAAATGTGATAAAGGGTTAGTGTTCAAAATACATAAAGAATTTATAAAACTGAACACACACAAAAACCAAATAATCCAATTAAAACATTGGTAAAAGACACGAATAGGCATCTCTGCAAAGAAAACATCCAGATGGCCAACAGACTTTTGAAAAGATGCTCAATATCATTCATTATCAGGGAAATGCAGATCGAAAGTACAATGAGAGATCACCTCCTAAGTGTCAGAGTAGTTAAAATCAAAAGCACAGGAAACGTGTTGATAAAGAATGTGGAGGAAGAGGAAGTTTCGTACACTGCTGGGAGGAATGCATACTGGTGCAGCTACTGTGGAAAACAGTACGGAGTTTCCTCAAGAAGTTAAAAAGAAACTGCTCTACAATCTAGAAATGGCACTACTAGGTATTTATGCAAAGAATACAAAAGTGCTAATTCAGAGGGATACATGCACCCTGATGTTTATAGTAGTGTTATCTACAATAGCTAAATTACAGAAGCAGCCCAGGTGTCCACCACCTGACACACAGATAAAGAGGAAGTGGTGTATATATACAATGGAACAGTACTCAGCTATAAAAGAATGAAATCTTGTCATTTGCAGTGACAGGGATGGAGCTAGAGTGTGTTGTTCTAGGAAAAAATGTCAGTCACAGAAAGAAAAATACCATATGATTTCATTCATATGTGGAATTTGAGAAACAAAACAAACAAAGGGGGGAGAAAGAGAGGGAGGTAAACCAAAAAACAGACTTACAACTATAGAAAACAAGCTGGTAGCTACAGAGGGGAGGCGCGTAGGGGTTGGGACAATAGTTCATGGGGATTAAGGAGTGCACCTGCTGAGATGAGCAGGGATGAGGTGTGGAAGTGTTGAATCACTACATAGTACCCTTGGCACTAACATTACACCGTATATTAACTAACTAGAATTTACTGTTTTCTTTTAACTAACTGGAAATTAAATAAAATCTTTAAAAAAAGGAAAGAGGGAGAGAACAGCAAGTTTGGGGCTCAAATAGTACTCATTTCTCTATAACTTAATTTTTGAATTATGTGAGACGCTCAGAAATCCTAAAAGAATTAACTCTCAGATATTTTAATTGCTCAGACCTGTAAATATTCCTATCCTGATATCAATAAAGCCAAAAAATTAATTTCTCTGTATGTACTTTATAAATAATAATATACAAACTGCTTTCACTTAGTGTTGGTTTTTTTATAGTTAAGGTGTGGAGGCTGAGAAAAATTAAGGCCATCCCACCTCAGGTTTAGCCTTAGCATAAGTACAGCCATCTCAGACCCCTGTGCCCAAGGGCTGAACTTTCCCCCAACCTGCTTTAGTAAGCCCCACCCTGCTTCAGTTCCAGGAATCCCCACCCTGCTTTAGTAACAGGAACCCATAAATACCCCTGCCTTAACTAATCTTGGGGTCCAAATCCCTACTCCGCTCTGTCGGTTATACTTGGGCCCAAGCTTAAGCCTGTCACCTGGGGGTCCAAGTCCCTACTCTGCCGTGTTGGGTACACTTGGGCCCAAGATTAAGCTTGTCAAATAAACCCTCGTGTGATTGCATCGGTGCTTGGCTCCTTGGTGGTCTCTCGGACTTGAAAACTCGGGTGCAACAAAGGTATTGAGTATTATTCATCAATTTGTAAATACTACATTCTCTGATTTTTAAGACCCCCTTTCACCCTGATAAATAGAAATCACAAAGAATTTTTGGCTTGGAGCAGGCGGTATGTGCCAATTGAAAGTATTCCCTGTGCAAAGGAAAATTCACAGAAAGCTTTTGGTTGCTTTGTATAAAAATATCCCTGGGGATAAAAATATATGTTTATAAAAAATAAAAATAAAAAATAAAAAATAATATTTTAGAAAAAAACCCTGTAGAATTCCATGGGCACATCTGTGGTTGTCACAGTGGAGAGCATTTTGCAGTTGTGTTATGGGGGGGAAAATTCCTTTCAAAATTAAAATATTGACAAATGCATGAATATAGATATGACAGTTCTATCACTGAGTTTATTTTTAATGAATTAAGAGAAAATAAATAATGGCTATTGTTAGGGTCTGTGATCAAAGGAACGAGACTGATATAAAGTGAAAATCAAACAAAGCTTTATTTCACGCCAAGCATCAAAAATCAAACTGACCGATCAGGGCTGTCTCTTACGAAAAGAGGACGACGATGATTCCGACAAGGTCACTCCCAAGAAGGCCGCTTCAGACGAGGCTGCTTCGCAGATGAGGCTGCTCCCCGGTTGGAGCCGCTCCCAAGAAGGCCGCTGCTGGTGAGGTCGCTCCTCGGACAGGGCCGCTCCCAAGAAGGCTTCCGCCGACTCTTCTTCTGCTGCTCCCGCTGACTCTTCTGCTGCTGCTTCAGCCAACTCTTCTTCTTCTGCTGCTTCTTCTTCCTTCTTCTTCCTCTGACAGCTCTCCTTCTTCTGCAGCCTCGCAGACCAACCTTTATGGGGGTGGTTGAGCCCCACCCCTACACAGGTAGCCAATTGAATCCCAATTTACCCAGTGGATATACCCACGCCCCACCGATTGGACGTCTCCACCCGGCCTGCCCCGCCCCTACTTCCGGAGTCCACAAGCTAGTTCCTCTGGGAGGGGCAGGCCCTTACAGCTATCAGCTGGAAATTATTCATCATTTTTCTTTCAGATCTCAGAAGCAGAGGACAATAAATGATATTTTAAAAATCTGAGTTAACCTATTTTTCATTCTTTCTGTTTTTTTTTTTCCACTCTTTCTGTTGTAAGTTCTATAAGCGACCAACAAAGTAATATATCCATTAATCATCAGCTGAATTCCAGGTACAAGAATGAAGAGATACTGTCTAAAAAATAGTCTTGTCTGGATGAAACAGCATTAGAAGTAAAAAACCTCCATTTCAAAAATGTTATTTTTTAGCTTCTGTAAGAAAAATACATCTACAAAACATCTGTATACCTACTGCCTTTCAGAATTTAAAAATATATGTCAGAAACAGCAAATGAAAACCAGTTTCAAAGTGCTGCTCTCCATAAGAACCAGACTGAGTTTCACTGGAAAATTCTACCAAACACTGAAAAGCAGTCAATTCTAATGCCAGTTAAATTGTTGCAAAGATTAAGAAGGACCAGAAAACATTCAGAACTTTTTTTTTAAATAAATATAACAGCTATTGCTGTTATACTCAATCAAGATTGTCATTTCATTTGAGAAGGATGTTAAAGTTACAGTGGCATAAATTTGTGACGACATGGATGGAACTAGAGGGTATTATGCTGAGCAAAATAAGTCAATCAGAGAAAGACAATTATCATATCATCTCCCTGATATGAGGAAGTCGAGAGGCAATGTGGGGGGCGGGTTGGGGCGTAGGAAAAGAATAAATGAAACAAGATGGGATTGGGTAGGAGACAAACCATAAGAGACTCTTAATCTCACAAAACAAACTGAGGGTTGTGGGGGGATGGCAGGAGGGTGGTTGGGTTATGGACATTGGGGAGGGTATTTGTTATGGTGAGTACTGTGAAGTGTGTAAACCTGGTGATTCACAGACCTGTACCCCTGGCTCTAATAATACATTATATGTTAATAAAAAATTAAAAAAAAGTTATAGTGGCATAAAAGATATACAATAATATACAATAAAAAATAAGTACAGACTATTCCTGCTTAATCACAAAATAATTGCAGAATTATCTGAAATCACACTTAAAACAATACATCATGTTCAAGTAGGATTTATTCTAGAAATTGGATGACTTAATACGGTATATTCACTAATGTAATTCACACTACTGACATAAAAACAGTCCACTCTTTGTTAACTAAGTACCAATAAAATAAAAAATTAGGACTTCCTAACCTTGAGTCTACATAGATCTACCTATATCTGTTGCAAAGTCAATATCTGACACACTAAGAGAGAGCAATTACCACTAAAATACAGAAAAGGACCACTATTTTTCATACTAATATTTAACACTGAACTATAGTTATTCAAAAACAATAAGAACACAGGAAATGTGAGAAATAAGAATTGAAACCAGGAGAAAAAAATCTTAATTTCTTCATTTTATGATAGCATGTCTGGAAAGTTTAAGAGAAAGTTAAAAAGGAATAAAAACCAGTACAAACATTTCAGTAAGCCATCAGAATAGTAAAAATTATGAAATTTAAAAACCTTTCTCATATTCCAAGAATAATTACAAAGAAAATCTTGTCCAAAAAAACCCCCAAAAAACCCAACCAAACAAACAGTAAAATATCTAGGATTAGAAATGCAAAACTGGAGTGCCTCGGTGGCTCAGTCCTTAGGCGTCAGCCTTCAGGTCAGGTCATGATCCCAGAGACCCGGAATGGAGCCCTGCACTGGGCTCCCTGCTCTGCAGGAGGCCCGCTTCTCCCTCTCTCACTCCCCCTACTGTGTTCCCTCTCTTACTTTGTTTCTCTTTGTCAAATAAATGAAGTCTTTTAAAAAAGTACAACACCTAGAGAAGGAAAATATTTAAAAACGTAAAGACACAAAAGTAGTTTTGAAAAAATGGAAAGAAACACCATTTTTTGGAATTTAACAAACATTATAAAAACATCAGTCCACACTAGGTAAAATATAAATTTACTGTGGTCCCATTAAAACTGCCAAGAGTTGTGGTCATTATGAAGGTCATCCAAAAAAATGACTAGACAAAGAAACAAACAAACTAAAAAAAACCAGTAAGGCAGTGTAGAATTGGCACTACCAGATATTAAAATAAAGAAAAATGCCTTTCTCATAAAAAAATGTGGTATTTGTACATGAACAATCAGAAAGATACTATATCAAAAAGTAAAATTGGTGCCTATGAAAGTATAATATATGTAAAGTATAATATATAGTAGATTAGATTTATAATATACAGTAGATTATACGAAGTACCTATGAAAGTATAATATGTAGTAGATTAAGTATCAGGGGGAAAAAAGAGTTTTTGATCAATGTTTTAAAAGCAATTCAATAGTTATTAAAAAAAACTGTAAAACTGAAAATGTGTATCATTATATTCACTAGGATAAACTCCGAATGAATCAGAAATCTGAATGTTTAAAAATATACAATGCGGGGCACCTGGGTGGCTCAGTGGGTTAAGCCGCTGCCTTCGGCTCAGGTCATGATCTCAGGGTCCTGGGATCGAGCCCCGCATCGGGCTCTCTGTTCAGCGGGGAGCCTGCTTCCTCCTCTCTCTCTGCCTGCTTCTCTGCCTGCTTGTGATCTTTGTCTGTCAGATAAATAAAATCTTTAAAAAAATATATATATATATAAAATGCAAGTACTACAAGAAAACATTTATTAATTATCCTAAGTTGGAGTTGGAAAGCCTGGGTATTGTTCTCAAAATTCAGAAGCATTAAAAGATGAATAAATTTCACTACTAAAAAATAAAAACCTGGAACATAGAAATATACACACATTTCAAACTAAAACCAGAATACATGTGCAGATTTTTATCATAGATGTGTAATCCCTGTGTTCATTCTTTCTCTTCCTCTCTGTCCAGTCCTTCCTATTATATTTCTGTATGTATCTATTTAAGAAGAGCAAATTCTCATAAAAAATGGACAAATAACATAATAATAACTTTGACAGAAAACACAGTACAAATATGTTTAAATTTAGGAAAAATGCTCAGACTCATAATAAAAGAATTTCAAATTAAGAACTATATTTTAAATTTTTCTTAATTTTTAGTACATCAAAATCTACAAAAATTGACAAAAGACTCTACTGCCCTTGTTGGGTGGCGGGGGTGGGGAGCTATTCTAATAGTTCACTGGCGTATATGGGTAAAATGATACGAAATATATTGGGGGAAATATGACACCACCATGAAACGACAGCAAACCCACTGCTTAGGCATCCAACCTACATGTAGTCCTTTGCAAGTAAGGTGGAAAAAATTGATGCCAGTGTTATCCACTGTACCATTGGTTATAGCAAAAATTTAAAACAGATCAAATGTTTAAATTGAAGTACTCTTTAAAAAATGGTATATCAACATGAGGGAGTACCATATAACTATACAAAACAATGAAGGAGATGTTGGGTCTCCTTTATCTGAGTAGTGGTCAAAATGAGTGTTGAGTCAAAAGCAAAAAGTTTCTGGGGCACCTGGTGGTTCAGTCAGTCAAGCAGCAACCTTCAGCTCAGGTCGTGATCTGGGTGTCCTGGGATCCAGACCAGAATTGGGCTTGCTGCTCAGCAGGGAGTCCGCTTCTCTCTCTCTCCCTCTGTACTCTCTCTCAGGTTAAAAAAAAAAAAAAAAGGTTTTTTTGAAAACAAAAATTTTCTGAGTATACTCTTATGCAATTTTGAATTTTTAAGACTAAGTGAATATTTTACACATTCAAAACATTTGGAAAGGATTTTCTAACATCTAAAATTGCATACCACTGAGAAAACTGATCCCAACTCTGTGTCATATTAACAACCAAATAAACTGAAGAACAGAGGCTCTTCATGCTACATTCCTAATGGGACTTACTCTAAAGCAAGAAAAGAACTGAAGAAAAATCTTACAGATTTTAATGCAAAAATATATTTCTGCATTAATTGAAACATATTACATACATATTTTATCTTAAAATAAATATGACTTTATGCACTAAAAAGGACAAGAAGCAATGATATCCAGAAGCAATACCCTTTATACCAACTTGATAGTATGGAATATGTACTTTAAAGACTCAGCAAAGATAGATTTTTGAAAACAAGTAAATGGAAGGTTATCCTGAATCTAACCAAGCCTTCATATATAATTCTATTTTAATGTCAACAGAAAAAATTTTAAAAAATAGTATACACATAAGAAAGCAGTAAGATAAATCTAGATTGTGGTACACTCTGTAAGATATCTGGTGTGGTGTCAACTAAACATCAATATTTAAAAAAATAAGGAGTTAGCGGGAGCCTGGGTGGCTCAGTGGGTTAAAGCCTCTGCTTTCAGCTCGGGTCATGATCCCAGGGTCCTGGGATCGAGCCCCACATTGGGCTCTCTGCTCAGCAGGGAGCCTGCTTCCCCCTCTCTCTCTGCCTGTCTCTCTGCCTGCTTGTGATCTCTGTCTGTCAAATAAATAAACAAAATCTTAAAAGAAAAATAAGGAGTTAGGAATCTTAGAACACTTAAAAATATAAAATAAACTAAACTAAAATAAGAAATTAGAAAAAAAATGAGTTAGGGAGCTCTTCTAGATTAACAGACTGAAAAGACATATTGACAAAACAGAAGAACTATTAATAAAAAAGATTAATGGGATATGTTCTTATTTTCATTGAATACATTCTATAATATTTAAGATGAAAACTGTCATAGTGTCTTCAGCTTATTGTGCAATTACATTTATACATATACAGGAGTATAAATACATACATGAATACCAACACACATAATTACATCCATATGCATGTGTGTAGGCAGACAGAAAGGGAGAAGAAACAAATACAGCAAAATAATAATTATTTATCTATGTGTGGGTTGTGATGTTCATTCATGTTGCCTGTCTCATTGCAACTAGTTTAAAAAAACAAAGTGTACTCAGATCTATTTCTTTGAAGCACTTAGACTATGTGTTGCCAAAATGTTATGTAATTCAATACAACTCAGTTGACTTACTAATTTTATGTAAGGAATTTCAATAGGTGAAAGGTGCTACTCAATTTGAGAAGCTAAACAATTGTTTACAACATAGGTTATGGTTCTAAAATAAATGAACAGTGCTTCAGAAATTGAAAATTTAGGAATTTAGGAATTTTGGAATTGAAATATTTTGGAAATTGTCTCCATTTTCATATAGTTTTTGTTTTTGTTTTTTACCATGCATTCCATTTGAGGATTATTCTTAACTGGGAAAACCCGGATGCGGAGAATAATGACTTTTCCTGAAAGACCATCTGATAACTTAAGACTTAAGAAATATCTCTACTAGAAAGATTTTAGGACAGGGAGAGAAGTAGCCATATTTTCATTTTACATTCAGTATCTCCCCTATTATTTAGATAATACACTGTTAATAGTCTCAAGTTCCCAGAATATGATCACAAGTTGATTAGAAACAAAAAAAGTGGGGAGAAGATAGGGATTCCTGGGATTACAAATGATAAGTATACATCCATTGGCAATAGTGAGATTCTGGCAGGAATAACAGAAAATAAAAAGTATCTAAGTGGACATCAGTTTAAGGTCACATAACATATATAATATTATATCATATATAATATATATTGTAGTATATAATATACATAGTAACATTTCAGTTTAAGGTCATATAATATATATTTAAAAGGCTCCCAAGAATACGTTTACTTACTAAGCAGTAAACAAATGTAATGAATGCTGAAAATACACACTCTGGTGGATGAACATTAAGGACAGGACAATGGAGAAGCCAGTGTGTTCTGGAAATCATTTTAAAAATAGTACCTGTCATGAGATGCAGCTTGTGAAATTATAATTAAATCAAATAAATTTGGGAGAGTAAAAGAACAAAGAAATGTCCAAATAAGTTAATTTCTCTACTACCCTTCAATATTTTATGGATTTAATTCTGTATCATTGTACTAAGGGAATGGTATCAGATAACTTTTTATTTTAAGTTCATTCCTAGATTGCCCATATTACCAGGAACTATGCCAAACTGCCTTTGTGTTTGCATAGACTGATAACCCCTGAAGCTAGAAAATGCCAGAATGTTCATTTTATTGACTCCTTGACAAAATCACTTAGCTCTTTCCTATTTTAAAAAACACTGTATAAAGATGATTGTAGCATATGCATCTAATACTTAACATTTATATCAGGAATAGTCACCTTTATTTCCAATTAAATAAGTGAATTTTATAACTTGTGTCTCCTGCCATCACCCATGTAGTCTCTCTCATTTTTCCTTATATAGAAAATTAAGTAAAAACATCCAAAACTTGGACAGCTGAGATTTCAAGGTAACCTATTAGTCACACACCTGGAAAATCCTGAGAGGAGAAATCCAACTAGCTAATGTATACTGAAATATGTTTTCTCCAAATCATGAAAGAAATACAAATGCATATATCTTGTATTTTTGCCACTAAGAGTAAAAAGATTTGAAAGGAAACAGTTTCTTTTGACATGGATACAGTGAAGAAGTGTTTTCTATAATTAGGTAAAGATGAATGCGATGCAACATTTCTAGAGAGTGATATGTAAGATGGCATTACTCATGTTCACATTCACTGAGAAAGTAATTCCAGTTCTAGGGGACTAGTCTGAGACTAATTAATTAAGGCTATTATCTATTTCCTTTTTTTTTTTTTTTTTTTTTTTTACAAATGGAAGTTGAACCCACAGTTATTTATGGTAGTAAAATGTAGAAATTGGAAAAAGTCCAGAAAGAAGGAGCTGGATATATTTTGGCTATGAGAACTCATCAATGAATTCAGTAGTTTCAGGATATAAAATCATAAAGAATCAGTTATGTTTCAAGATGCTAAGAATGAAATATCTACAACAGAAGGAAAGCATTCCCATTTAGAACACCATCAAACACAATAAAATACTTATGAATAAATTTTACTAAGGAGGTGAAAAATCTGTACCCCCATAAACTATAAGACTCTGATGAGAGAAATTAAAAAGACACAAACAAATGGAAATTCTATATTCATGGATCAGAATAATTAGTAATATTAAAATATCCATACCACACAAAAACTGTAAGAAGGGACAAAGAAGGTCATTATTTAATAATAAAGGAGAAAATTCAACAAGAAGATATAAGAATTGTAAATATTTATGTACCCCACGTGGGAGCATCCAAATATATAAAACAATAATAAACATAGAGGGACTAACTGATAATAATAGTAGGGGACTTTAACACCCCACTTACGTCAATAGATAGTTCATCTAAACAGAAAATAAACAAGTAAACAATGCCTTTGAATGACACACTGAGCCAAGTGGACTTAACAGACATATCGGGACATTCCATCAGAAACAGCAGAACCCACATTCTTTTCAACTACACATGGAACATTCTCCAGAATAGATCACATACCAGGCCACAAGACAAATTTAAAAAATTCAAAAAGATCAAAGTCATACCATACATCTTTTCTGACTACAACACTATAAAACTAGAAATCAACCACAAGAAAAAATCTGGAAAGACTACAAATACAGGTAGGTTAAATAACATGCTATTAAACAATGAATGGGCCAACCAAAAACTCAAAAAAATAAAAAATTACATGAAGACAAATGAAAATGATAACACAGTGGTCCAAAATCTTTAGGATGCAGCAAAAGTAATTCTAACATGAACATTTATAGCAATACAAGCCAACCTGAAGAAGAAGAAAAAAAAGTCTCAAACAACCTGAACTTACATCTAAAGGAGGTTGAAAAAGAATAATAAATAGAGCCCAAAGCCAGCAGAAGGAAGGAATTAATAAAGATTAGAGCAGAAATAAGTGATATAGAAACAACAACAACAACAACAAACCAGATCAATAAAACTAGGAGCTGGTTCTTGAAAAAATTAATAAAATTGATAAAACTTCAGCTAGACTTATCAAAAAGAAAAAACACCTATTAATATTATTATAGTTGGGGACTTTAACACTGCACTCATATCAAGGGATAGATCATCCAAACAGAAAAATCAGCAAGGAAACAATGACTTTGAATGATACACTGGACCAGATGGATTTAAGAGATAAATTCAGAATTTCATTCTAAAATTCCATCCTAAAGCAGCAGAATACACATTCTTTTCAACTGTACCTGGAAAATTCTACAGAATAAATCACATATTAGGCTATAAAACATTCCTGACAAATTAAAACAAAGTCATACCATGCATCTTTTCTGACCACAACGCAATAAAACTAGGTATCAACTACAAGAAAAAATCTGAAGAGACTACAAATACATATAGGTTAAATAACATACTACTCAACAAAGAATGGGTCAACCAAAAAAAAAAAAAAAAAATCAAAGAAGAAATTTAAAAATTACATGAAGACAAATGAAAATGAAAACACAATGGTCCAAATTAGGATGAAGCAAAGTAATTCTAACAGGCAAGTTTAGAGCAATACAAGCCAACCTCAAGAAGAAAAAATAAATAAATAAATAAATAAATAATCTCAAATAACCTAACCTCACATCCATAGAAGCTAGAGAAAGAACAAACAAAACTCCAAACCAGTAGAAGGATAAAAATAATGAGTATTTGAGCAGAAATGAATGATATAAAAACTCAAAAAAGAAAAAAAATAGATGAAACCAGGACCTAGTTTTTGAAAAGATCAACAAAACTGATCAACTTTTAGCTAGATTCATCAAAAAAACCCCAAACACCTCAAAATCACAAGTGAACAAAGAGAAATAATAACTGACACCAAAGAAATACTAACAATTGTAAGAGAATATTAGGAAAAATTATATGCCAACAAATTGGACAACCTAGAAGAAATGGATAAATTCATAGAAACATACAAACTACCGAAACTGAAGCAGGAAGAAATAGAAAACTTGAACAGATGGATTACCAGCAAGGACAGTGAATCAGTAATCTAAAAACTCCCAACAGATTAAAGTCCTGGACGAGACACAGTCACAGGATAATTCTACCAGACATTTAAGGAAGGGATAATATCTATTCTTCCCAAACAATACCAAAAAATAGAAGAGGAAGGAATATTTCCAAGTTCATTCTATTCTCATACCAGCATTATTCTCATACCAAAACCAGATACAGACACCACAAAAAAATAGAACTACAGGCCATAGATGATGAACATAGATGTAAAAACTGTCAACAAAATATTAGCAAATCAAATATGATAATACAGTAAAAAAAAATCATTCACTATATCAACCAGGATTTATTCCTGGGATGCAAGCACAGTTCAATATTTAGAAATCAATCCATGTGATTCATCACATCAGTAAGATAAGGTTAAGAACCATATGGTCATTTCAATAGATGTAGAAAAATCATTTGACAATATATGACATTCATTGATGATAAAAGCCTTCAACAAATAGGTTTAGAAAGAACATAGCTCAACATAATAAAAGCCTTATATGAAAACCCCACAGCTAACATCATACTCAATGGAAAAAAAAAATAAGAGCATCCCCCTTAAGATCAGGAAAAAGACAGGATATTCACTCTTACCATTTTTATTCAAAATAGCACTGGAAGCCTAGTCATAGTAATGAGACAACATAAAGAAATAAAAGCCATCCAAATTGGTAAGGAAGAAGTAAAATTTTCATTATTTGCAGATGACATGATACTATGTATAATAAACCCAAAAGACTCCACCAAAAAAAAAAAAAAAAACTACTAGAACTGATAAATGAATTCAGTAAAGTCGCAGGGTACAAAATCAATGTACAAGAATCCATTGCATTTCTCTACACTAATAATGAAGCAGCAGCAGGAGAAATTTAGAAAACAATCCCATTTATAATTGTGCCAGAAGTAACAAAATACCTAGGGAAAAAAACTTAAGAAAAGAGATGAAAGAACTGTACTCTGGAACCTCAATTATTTAACCTGTACCTGACAGTTGAGTATGAGTATATCCTATGTTCTTTGCTATTTAAGTATCTTGTCAATCTGTTCAAATTACTGGAATTGGAGAAAAATGCAAGAAAATAAAGAAAAATAACATGATAATATTAGACACTGGTAGGTGGATCAAACTTATCTGTCTTCCTTTGCTCAAAAGTTAAATTTCAAATTCTATAGATGGCTACTGGACATTTTTCCTCTAATGGGTTAGATCTCTTAACCTCTTATGGGATATTAACCTCTTATGGGATAGATCATTTACAAATATCTTTTCCCATTTAGGAGGTTGCCTTTTTGTTTTGTTATGAGCAACCCAAGTGTCCCCTGTAGATGAGTGAATCAAGACGGGGCACATATGTACAATGTCTTATCCATTAGCCGTATAAAAGAATGAGATCATCCCATTTGCAAAAACATGGATGGACCCAGAGGGAACAAGGCTAGGTGAAATGAGTTAGTCAGAGAAAGACAAATAAATGATTTTATTCATATGTAGAATTTAAGAAGCAAACCACGAAAAATAGACAAAAAAGACTCTTAAATGGAAAAGACTGGTGGTTCCCAGAGGGAAGGGGGGGGGTTGCTGAAATAGATAAGAGATGCAGAGTGCACCTCCCTTCATGACACCGAGTAACGTGCAGAATTGACGAACCTGAAACGAATGTAAGAAGGTGTGTGACTTATACTTCAAGAAATTCACGGGAACACGAGTTCAGAAAAGTAGCACCTTTCCAGGAATGGACAGCCATCCCTGTACCGACGAATGAAAGATTACTCCGAACTTTGCGGTCAAAGCAAGGCAAGACAAGGGGGTCAAGGCTTGGAGACCCTCTGCCCTTCTTTGCTCCTCTTTACCGGTCCTTCAGGGTAATCACAAATCCCTACCACCGTTTCTCCACAAGGGGTCGCCCTGAGACTAGGAGGAGCTGTTTCCCGGAAAGCTACAAGATGCTAATCTTCCCATTCCGCAAGCTCTGCTAAGCATAGTCTGGGGGACAATGCATGCATTTCTTAGCTCGCAGTGCAGAGGTTTGGGCTAACAAAGCTTTGGAGAAGGCCCCTCCCGCGGCATTCCGACAGCAGAGTGGGGAGCAGGCCCGGCTTTCCAAAGGCTTCCACCCTCCTGGGAAGCCTTCCATCGCCCCCAGCGCCCTCTGTGTTACATTTTAGGAAGCCGGGTGTTGTGCTGATTTCCTGCTCCCCATTAACCCCAACAGTACCTGACACTGTGGTGGATCCTTACTGTGGCGCCAAGAAAGGTAAGAATTCGTTTTCATAAGACTCAGACCACCACTCTCTACTTCTTTGTCAACTTTCCTCCACTTTTGTTGATTTGTCTTTTTATTTGCCTTTCAGATAGCGGGCAAAAATATCAGAAATGCCCTTATCATAATGAGGCAGAGATGGTGGCTGCATCCGTGTTATGATCTAAATTATGGCGCAAAGTCTAAATGCTTTTAAATTACCTGGTTCTAACTAGCCCTATCCGAGGTTATACTTGCCCCACCCAGGAGTGGGGGGCTGGGGGAGGGTGCAGGTGTCAGCTTGTGCTTGTCCTCAGCTTGCCTTCTGTTCCCTCATCAATAGTGGAATATGATTCCAAAGAGTCAGAAACAAGAAAGTTTTCTTTTGTTCTACATATAATCGTTCTCTCATTCTGTCTAATGATACTGCATGGGGTCTTTTCACAGGGCAAACCTCAAAGATACAGTCTGTGCTCCAAGCAGTGTGATAAAGTAAGTGTCTTAGAGATTTTTTTTATAGAACAATGTAGCAACCCTTCCCCAGATGAGTACATGGTACCAATAAAATGTTCTTTTGGCCTCCCTGAGTTTCGTAGCACGGGGCACACTCATACTTCATCATCTGGAATGACTTAGGGTCATACAAAGTGATGGGTGATATGGACAAAATTGGCTGGAATAAAATAATAAACATTTACTATTAGAACCATGTTAAAAATATGAGTGATTCTGTCCCATAAAAGCCATAAAGGAGATGTTCATTGTCCTGAGAGATCTCTGAAAAGTTGCTGTTATTTCTTTTTTTATACTTTCCTATATACCAAAGGAAAATGGGAGTCATACAAAATTTTTGGAATTATTGGCAAACATATTCAGAGAAGCAGAATATAATACTTTTTTATGCAGTTTGCAGTATGTGTTTGGGATTTTCTAAAAATAGTTCATTTAAATATATGTAAGTAGTGATCTGTGGGTTTTTGACTAGTCTAAATGTTCTGAAAATCCCAAAGAATGAGAAGAAACTGCTCTGTAAAATTTCCAAGAATCTAAGAAGTAGCAAACATCCTTATACACTGCAGTCATCAATAGAAAATCATACTATTGTATGTACAGAAGTCACCCAGAGATCATGAAATTCAGTTTTCTACTCCCGTTACCATGTTGCCTCTCTCACTCAGCAAGGGACAAGAGACATTCTACTCAGGGTAAAACAACAGGAATGCATTTCTTTTCCTTGACAACCTCTCCACTCTCATAGCATTAATGGTTATATGCTGATAAAAAGCCCATTACTTTACATTTAACAAATGTTTGGAGATTATAAAAGGAAATTAAGTATTATATTAAATACGAACTTCTTTGGTAAAAATAACACATTTATTCATACAATTACATGCCAAGTATATGAGTGTTACAAAGTTTTTGTTTAAGCCTTTTTAAATTTAGTCTAAATATACCTTCCAATCACTTTTGACTCTGGTGGTTTGTTATGGCATCACCATGACTGACTATATTTATGGCCTGTATGAGTGATCAGTAATAATTTACTGCCTTTTGGTTAAGAATAAAATGTTGAGGCATATTGAAGAGAACCCCAATGTTCCATTTTGTTTCATTTTTAACTACAGTTGCACTTATTTCTCCATCTTGATCCCCTTTACCCAAAGTAGATATTTATCATTTAACATCAGGCCTTCAAAGCATTTCATCAGATTTAGCCAGAAGCAAATTTCAAGCTTATTAATTCTCAAAGGAAAACTCCATTTAGGACCTACTGAGTGCCAGGTGCTTTTCTTGCTCTGGGGGTTCAGTGGAGAACAAGGCCGGCAGACTTCTCTTGGGACTTACATTCTTGTTCTTTGAGTGCGCGTCTTTGGTTTTCTTTTGAGGTCAGGGAAATTGTCGTTTTTTTATCTAACTCTAATAGCCTGCCCAGTTCCTTTCTCTTCCTGAATATCTGAGTATCATCCTGTTTGGTTTTCAGATTTTTTTCTCCAAGTCTCATCTTTTCCTTCATGTGTTTTATATCATTCTTGATGCTTTAAAATAGTATTTCCACTTGATTTTATGAAACAAGAGGTTTTGTCCCACCATTTATGGACTTGCATTTGTTATTCTGGAAGACCTTTTTCAGTTGCCTAGTGTGCTTGGTGGGATGTGATGTGCTTTGTTTACTAGGAGGAAGACAAAGAACTTTCCCCTGAGGACTGGCTGGGCAGTGGGAGCATGGGGTGGGGAAGCTCAGAGCTCTCCCAAACCCAGAAGCATGGCAGGACCCCGCCCAGGCAGCTGTAATTCCTTATCTCCCCAAGGGATGCTCAGGCTCTCACCCTGAGTCCCCTGGAGCTCTCTGGAACAGCAGCTGCCCGGGCTTCGCGGGCAGGGAAAGACCAGC
Organism: Enhydra lutris kenyoni; assembly: GCF_002288905.1. Lineage (NCBI taxonomy): Eukaryota > Metazoa > Chordata > Mammalia > Carnivora > Mustelidae > Enhydra > Enhydra lutris. The sequence continues at coordinate 12,050,066 of NW_019154101.1, forward strand.
CCCATCTCTGCTCCGGAACGTGCTCCCAGCTCCCCATCCTGCCCAGGTCTGGCTTCCCGAGGTGGTTGGCTCAGGAGAAGTGACAGAGAAATGTGTGTACAGCTGGGTGAGTGTGTGTTCAGTGCTGTGTCTTCCCAGAAGTGTGGGAGACACCAGACCACTATGGTTTGTTTGTTTGTTTTTTTAAGAGAAACCTCATCACATAACTTTCTCTTACAGAACAGGTCCGTAGACTCTCACTGCCATTAAAACTATTGAAAATGACCTGTGCATCCTTGTGCCCTCAGAGTATGGATTATTTCTAAATCTTTTCTGCCTTTTCCTGTCAGCCAATCATACTGGACTGGCCAGACTGCTCCCAGGTCTGCACACCATGTTCCTTCTCACCTCAGAGCCCACTGCTCTGTTTTCCCCTCCGCCCCCTCTTTCTCCCTTTCATTCGGCTCCTGCCCACTCAGCATTTCCCTTCTTCCCTCTTTCCTTCAGTGTGTGCTTACTGACTACTATTATGTGCTAAGGGCTAGTGATACTCTGGGGACCAAAATTAATATGGTTTAGGTCTTTGAGGAGTTTTCAGTTTACTGGGAGAAGCAGATCAAAAAAGTGTATATAAATATATAAAACTTTATCATAAATTCAAGGAAAAAATGAAACATTGGTCTACAGACACAGAGTTAACTGAGCAAAGGGGTTGAGATAATGAACTCTCTAAGAACTTTTCACAACCACAACATTATTCCATATTTAATAATTAAAATTATATTAGTTTATTTCTCATACCATAATTTTTCTTTTTAATAATCACTACTTAGGATATATCCCAAGCCAGTTAGAAAAACACAGCAAATTGCAACAGCATGGTAAAAAATGAATTTTGTTATTTTTCACACCTTCCCATTTTTGTCTGCCAAGTGACTTTGCAGTCCTGTCAACTAAGAGTCTACAGCATTTCTCCACCTCATGGATGCTGGGTACATAGGTTAGGAAGTGGTTTGTTATGTAGCGCTGTTTGTGACAATAATTGATAAAAACTGTAGATACTGCCAAGTCCCTTCCGTATTTTAGAAACCTCTTGGTGTATTCTAATCTTCAGTGTAGAAGGCATTACCTCACCAACATTTCTTTTGTGGCATAATACAAAGAGAATTACAAATTGATTTTTTTAAAAAAGATTTTATTTATTTATTTGACACAGAGAGATCACAAGTAGGCAGAGGCAGGCAGAGAGAGAGAAGAGGGAGGCAGGCTCCCTGCTGAGCAGAGAGCCTGATGCGGGGCTCAATCCCAGCACCCTGAGATCATGACCTGAGCCGAAGGCAGAGGCTTTAACCCATTGAGCCACCCAGGCAGCCCTACAAATTGATTTTTAAAAATAATTATGGATTCATATTTTTAGTCATAGGAACCTCAACTTCGACATTCCCACTATGTCCCCAAAAGTAGGACTTACCGGTAACAAGGAAGCAAAACTACGGACTAAAACAGACATCCCTGTCTCGTTCTACCTGTAGTGTTTATTTTTTGAGATGTAGAAAAAGGGAGTTCAGAAAGACATGTGTCTAGATGTTAAGATGCTCCCATACTCCAGAGAAACTGGAGTTCACAACCCAAACCTTTATTGATGGTTTGGCAGAATGAAGGAAAAAATATCTCAGCAAGGTCACTAATTGAAGAAGATTTTAGCAGAGATGGTGGTGAGAGAGGTTAGGGGACGATTAAAATAAAGTGTAAAAGTCAGGTCAAAGATGGAATGAGTGGATTTTCATATGGTACCATTTCCAGAGAAGAAAATCTGCTTGAAAAAAAAACCTATCCTGAAACACACACACACACACACACATTTCTGCCTAAGCATCACTCTCTGCTCTATTTAACAGTCTTTTCAAAGTCTGCAGCCTGGTCTCAAGAGTATTCCAATGAGACTTTGATGCCACAACTACTTCTCTCAAAATCACCTAGAAACACGTTGCTAAATGCAGGAGTCCTCAACTTTTGCCACCTTTTACTTATCACAGAATTTTACATATTATTCACTCCCACTTTTCTTACTGGAGAGAATTGACATATAACATTATAGTAGTTTTCACCATAGTCATTCTCGAAAAATCCTTCTTCAGAGGTGTTCTGGGGCCCTTCCCCCTCCCAGTGTTTTCCCTTCTGTATCAATTATTCCTTTTAGCTTCCCATTATCCTAACATCCCAGAACCTTTAAACAAAATACTTCGATATTTCTTCCTTATTTAAATGTACTCCTTGATAATCATAGCTTTAAATATTATCTAAATATGAATGAACTCTAAAGGTATTCTCCAGCCTGGATTTCTACCCTAAATCCCTGAATTCCAGACCTGTACAATACCACCTACTATCTTTACGTAAGTGGTCAAAGACACCTTGAACTCAGCATTTCCAAGGCAGACTTGGCCTGTCTCCTAAAACTTGCTTCCCCTGACATCTTCTCCATCTGGATTATAGCTACTTTGTTTTTCAGCTGCCTGAGCTAAAAATCTTGGTGTCATCCTTAATTCTTCCTCTTTTATAGCCACCATTCACTTTGACCACCAATCCTATCAGCTCTACTTTCAAAATATACTTAAAATTCAATAACTTACTACATCCACCACAGTGACATGATCCAAGCCATCATGCCTCTAGTGTAAATAATTGTGACAGCTTCTTTTTAAAAATAATTAAAAATTTTTTTTTAAAGATTTCATTTATTTATTTGACAGAGAGAGACAGACAGTGAGAGAGGGAATACAAGCAGGGGAAGTGGGAGAGGGAGAAGCAGGTTTCCTGCGGAGCATGGAACCTGATGCTGGCACATGACCTGAGCCAAAGGCAGACGCTTAATGACTGAGCCACCCAGGCGCCCCTTGTGACAGCCTCTTAATTTGTTTCCTGATTCAGATTTTGACCCAATTATCTATTGTCCACACTGCAGCTGGGAGAAATTATCCATATCTGTATTTATACTGACACCAATATATAAATACATAGACATTCATCTTTTAGAATGTCAGTCATATAATGTCCCTCCATCCTTCAAAACCTATTAATAACTTGCCCTACTAGTCAGAGAGAAAGCAAAAATCATCACAGTAACCCACAATGTCCCAGGAGATCTGCATATCATTCTCCTCTAATCACATCACCTCTCTGACCACATGTCCTGTTATTATCTCCCTTATTTCTTGTGTGTTAGCCACACTGGACCTTTGCTCTTCACACACACCAGGCAGTATACACCCAAGAGCTTTTATATCCAGAAGTGTTGAGGTTGAGGTTTTGGCTTTGCCTGGAAAGCTCTTCTATCGATAGCACTCACGCTCACTTCCCGAGGTGTCTGTCCCCAGACACTTCTTCAGTGAGGTGTTTCCTAATCATCTGATTTGAGGTTGAGTTGCATGGTTCTCTTTAGCAATTCTTTTCCCTGTTTCATCTACGGCTCTTAATGATATCTGACATCACACCTTTTTGCGAATTATTTTTGGGGTTTTTTTGTCTGTCTTTTCCTATTTGAGTGTAAAATTCATGAGATCTGGGATTTTGGCTATTTCTTGATTGTATCTTCAGAGCACAGTATGAAATAAATATTCAAAGAAAAATGGACAAATGAATGAATCTCATGAATCCTGCTTGGCTGAAATCATTGGTGAATAAATTAGCTAATGAGTTAAAACTGTCAGAGCAGATTCCAGCATCAAACAGAAGTAAGGATCTAGGTTTTCTAATCTTTAGATATCCCTTACACCTTAAAGTCTAAGGGTTCTCTGGAGACAGGGCATGTACTGGATAATATAAAATTACATTAGTGTTTCCTTTTTCTTTCTCCTCCTCCAGACGGTGACAGCATAAGAAGTCCAGTTGATGATGCAGAACAGCAGCTCTGCCTCAGCACAGCAGAGGACCATGGGCCATAGGAAATGAGACGCACTGAAGAATGAAGTATGTCTTCCTAAATGCTGAGTGAGCACCATTCCATAGATCCTATGCTGGGTAGGCCTATGTCTGCCTTTCAAGAGCCATGAAAACCAAGTGATAATCACCCTAGTTAATTTCACATATTAAGTGTAAATTTGTTGACAGAATGGTTTGGCCTTGCAGGTAGTACTTGTAAAGACAATCTCATATCACTGCGTGGCATTGTTGAATTTCTATTCCTGTCAAGACCTAAACCCACATACATTTCACTCAACACTGTGGGGATGTATAGTGTCAGCAGTCTCAGTGCAGTTTTCATCTGCTGTGCAGAGAGAAGGATTGAAACAGCAGGAGCATGTCATCCGTGGGCACTGAGGAATGAAAGCAACAGAGAGTGTGTGCGCGCACATATGTTATATTAAGGGCAGGGGCACTAGAAAGGGGGAATATGGTAATATACTTGACTTCTTAATCATTTTCAGTCAGAAAAGCATACGTGACAGTTGATTTGACTGTCTGTGTAGAGAGTTTATATTTCCAGATTCTCAAATTCCTTCAACTTCTAAAAATACCACTGTGATATTATGGCTTTATTAAAAGACTGGAGAGACATATTCCTGATTTCTTGTGGAGTCACAGAGGTAAGTGAGTGGGTAAAAACTGTTAATTATATAGATGAATTTGACAAAAACGGGAGTTCACAGAAGTGAACAGTGAATGTTTTCAGTTACACGTGAGGCTGAGGGTCACATGGAACCATCATGGAGGGAAGCTGGCCAGTGCATAGATATCCGGTCTTACAGTATGTGCGAAATCTTCTTCCTGCCTCAGTGCCATAAAATAGTTAACTGCACAATGCTTACAAAATTACAAAAATCAGCAAATGGAGAACTATTCAATATCAGGGGAAAGATGGTGATTCAGAATTCGCATGGTCAGGGACTAAGAAAACATATGGTCATTCCTGTACATGCATCTTACTTTTTCCTAAAAAAACACCACATGTCTCAGAACAGAAATGCTGAATTTGAGACCTCAGTGTGACAGGTAGATAAGAGGGTGAGATGTCCAGACAGTGAAGTACTTGGAACAAGGTAAAGTAAATCGATAAACACATGAAAATTAAGAAAGAAAACAACAACAACAAAAACCTAGGCCGGGAGACTCTGTATTTCCAAACAGATTCAAGGGGAATAAAGCAGCAGGGCTTGTATACATGATAATTGAGAGCACGGCAGAAAATAGCACATCGAAAATATGATTGAAAATGACTCTGGCCAGCAGGAAGAACATCACTGTGGCTCAGAAAATAGGGAAGATGATAAAGTGGTTGTATGTTCCATGTACCATACCGTATCGCCTCCCAATAAACCTAGGCCATGGGGATGCTAGGATTTCACTGAAGCAAAGACATTTTGTGGTCTTGTCCTTGAATATGACCTGTTATCCAGACCTAGAAAATTTAGTTCTTTTGGAGAAACTTCAATCACTGATGTGATAACTATTTTCCACGCAACAAAGCAAATTCCCAGAGAATACAGAGGCTCATGAAATGCATTTTGAAGGTGCTCTAAGAATATAGGGATCGACTTACAGGGAGTGTACTGATCAACTCATACAAATATCATAAGGTAAAACAGAGTCCTGAATGTGGATTATCAGCCCAAGAAAAAATTCTGATAACTTTCTTCAATAAGTGATATATAAAGTATTATATTTGTCATGGACTCAGGACTCCTTTTTTGGTCAGTCCTTTCTTTCTGTTGTGCATTTAAGAATGAGTGTGTGCAGTATTTTTTGTGTATAAATTATTCCTCAATAAGCTATTAAATAATTAGTAATAAACAAAGTAATACAGTAATAGGTAGTTCACCCCAAAATAAAAGTAAATTTCTAGTTTTCAAAGTATATGCTCTGGAGGGCACCTGGGGGTCAGATGGTTCAGGGTCTGCCTTTAGATCAAGCCCCACACAGAGCCCCAATTCATGCTCCCTGCTCAGCAAAAGGCAAGGAGTCTGCTTCTTCCTCTCCCTCGGCCCCTCCCCCAGCTCATGCTTGCTCCCTCTCTCAATGAATGAATAAATCTTTTTTAAAGAAAGAATTTATGCTATGGAAAAAATTAGAGGAGACTCATTTTGTAAACTCTACCTTCTAAATTTATTTGGCTACCACTTTAAAATGATAAAGAAAATTCTGTGGACTCATAATCTGTTGTTGTTGTCTGTGCATTTTTATGAAGCTTTACTATGTGATGGGGCAGGGGAAAACCACAGTGAATAAGATAGATAACTTTCCAGCTCTCGGAATTTTCAATCTTGAGGAATATAGAAAATACATACATAATTACCTCACACAGTTTTAAGTGCTCTGGATGGAAAACTACAGAGGAGACAGCAGCAGGAATGGGAGCTGGTCTAAGCTGAGCAGGGGAAGAGTAGCAGAAAGGGAGGCTTCCACAAAGTCATTTATGGATGGCAACAGAGAGCAGGACACCGAATAGGCAAATCTCTTGGATAAAGATCATGACATGTGAGGCTGCCAAGAGGCAAGTGAAGAATGTAAAGATTGGAAGCAAGTTTGAGAGTGTTCTCTTTGTTGTTTCTTTTGTTAGTTTTTTGTCACGGATAATGAGAGCTTAAATAGAGCAGAGATGTGATTTTATTAATATGATCCTTCTCCAAAGTGCTCTGTAATTTTCAAAGATTTGTCAAGTAAGTCCTGTCCTCTGACCCCTTGAACAGTGCCGAAGTAAGTGGTGCTGTTCCAGTTACACTCTTTTGCTGTTGAGGAAATGGAGGCTCATATGGTGTTTCATGGTTATTAAGGAAGTGAGCACCAGAATGGAAATTAACATCTTCATCTCTTGGCTCTTAGATCACTGTGCCCTGCTGCCTGCTTTCCACTTGTCTTCTAGAGAAAGACAAGCAATGGCTCTCTCTTTGTCAGTGAAGTACATAGAATCCATTACAATTTAATGGAAATTTTAAAAACCAGAGGAAATACAGTGATGTCTCTCTTATGGAACTATCTTATATTCTGCTCTAGTGTGGTTTAAGCATGGTAAGTGATGTTACTTTATCGCATTGGAACAGTAAGGGAAAGCAGATTTGTGGTAAGTCCTTGAATCAAGAAAAATCTTCAGTTTCTGGGCAGAACCTATAATTTGCATTTGATCTTATAATTCTAGGATGAAGTCATTATAGCATGTTATATACAATTAAGGCTGAGGAATAATTTCATTTTACAGGCTAACGATGTTCATATAGGAAAAGAGGTCAATGAAAGCCACACTGAGAAAGTCAGTGAAAAGTTGGCCTGAAAAGAAAAAGTATTTTACATCTGAGGTAGAGAGTGATTTCAGTTTGAAGATGATGCTAGATTTTGTATGTGGGAGAGATTAAAGAAGTAAAAAGTTTATATGTAATAGCATAAATTAAATTAGAAAGCTTATTTTCTTATTTTGGCTCCATTAGTTTATATGAACCAACAGTGTAAACCCATCATGCAGTACTTTGTTTTCATGTGTACAATGGGAGGAAAATGACATTCTTATAGTGAAATTATGGAACTCAAGGAGGAGTCTCTTAGAGCATTTCTAAACAGAAAATATTATACAAATGATAAATTTGATAGAGATGAGAACAGCTTGAATGAAAAACAGGGCAGAGGAGAATTCCCCAACTGGACTAAAATGAAAGAAATGGAAAAGAAGAGTTTCCTGTAACTCTTAGAAACTATCTTCTAGGTTATTGGGGTTTCCATTTAGAACTTCTGGAAACAAAAATTTCACCTTGGTGCCTAAGAGTCTAGAAAATAATTTATGTGATGGATCTTATCAGATTACCTTTTGTGTATATTATGTACTTTGTATTTTGCATACTTCAGTGGTATTGTATGTTTCCATTTTACCAATTTTTCAGTTTTTACAGGTTTTAGGGGTCAACCTATTGCTCCATTTATATATAGTAATCTTGAATTTACTTTTACTTGTTGAATAAAGATTTTCATGGTTTAATCAGTGGACAGTGATTAAAAGTATTTATTGAGTCCCGGCATAAATTCTGTGTCTGAAAAAATAAAATGCAGCATTTAAGAAAAACTGATAGCTGCCTCAATTCATTAGCCCTTCATTTACAAAAGCAAATTAATGAAGGGGCAGCACTAATCACAGCATAGATGCTTCTGATTATTCCAAAAACAAGGCTTCATATATGAGTTTTCATGACTTAAAATTTAAGATACCTTATCGCAAGTTCCAAGCAATCTGGCCACACAGAAACTGAAACCTTTACAGTCTAAGTTTGATCACCCCTCCAAGACTCTCATGAACACAATTCCTGTTTATTGTTCACTTTCCTTTGCATGCCATTATTAATTCCATGCCACAGGGAATGTGTCCTGTATTTTTGCTTTCTTCATCTCATCTACTGTAGGAAAACTCCATGTCTGTAACACCACAGTAGGTTTTGTATTACCATTATTTCATTAAACTGCTGACCTCAGGATGCCCGTCTTCATAGTTATCCCTGGCCTTTTCCAATGAGCCTAAGGTAACAGTATGCTATTAAAATACCTTTTCTTGTATCATCGATTATTTTTATAAACAACAGTTTAATTCTTTGCCTTAACTGAAACTTTACTTTTTCCTCCAGCTCTCTTCACTGGAGAGTATTGCTTTCTAACTTTCCTAATTCATTAGAAGACCCGAGTAGATTTCCATGCGAAGGGGTGCCTGGATGGGCTCAGTGTAAGCCTTTGGCTCAGGTCATGATCCCAGGGTCCTGGGATCGAGCCCCACATTGGTCTCTCTGTTCATCAGGAGACTGCTTCCCCCTCTCTCTCTGCCTGCCTCTCTGTCTACTTGTGATCTCTCTCTCTCTCTAATAAATAAATAAAATCTTTAAAAAAAAAGATTTCCATGCTAATTGGAGACCATGTTTTTGTCTCCACTAGACAGCAGTCAGTTTTTGGAAATCATTAACAAACTGTGACAATATCTTTTTCACAAGTGGTATCAGCAACTAACAGCCAAAATGCAATCCCTCTCATTGATGACTTCACCAGCAAACTCCTGGGTTTTATCACTCTCTCCTACCTTCCCAAATATTTTTAAAATTTCACCATCAGCAGCAATGACCCTTCTGCCACCTGAAATGTCAGTCACTTCTAGATATTTCAAGGCCATTTCTATATCACTTGATTCACCCTTGAGGAGATGGGTCGTGCTTTTTATGTTTGGAAATGATCTCCATGAGCTCACACTTTGTGCACACAAAATCATATTTATTGCATCTTTTCCTTTACAATTCCTTTTGTAATTCCTTTTGCAATTTCCCATCCTATGTTTTTTCCCATTCCTGAATTAATTAGCTCAGCCACCATATTAATTGATGAATGATTTCTTTAATTCAGTTAATTATTACTAATTATTGTGGATAGGTACTGTATTAGAGAATTAGGATTTGAAGAATTTAAGACAAAAACAACCAAGGTTGAAAAACATAGTACCTCCCCCTAGAAAATTTAATTCAGTAAGTGCTAGAAAGTACTGCCCAATAGTTGGATACCCAGCATGTTGTAAAACAAAAATCCAGTGGTACCAGCTGAGGTGGCTCAAGAGATAAGATGACTGCCTCTGCCAAGAATCCCAGAAAAAATGTATGTGATGATAAAGTAAGGTTCTCAGAAGTTTTAGCCTGGTCATGGAGAGGTTACAAGGTTTAGAGTCAGGCTGAAAAATATTCAAAGAAGGATTTCTTGACTGAGGACAAATAGATGCCTGAATACTGTTCCCCCAAAGACCAGCCAGAAAGTCACATCTCACTGATCACAGGCACAGAATCTGGACTACACCAGGGACAACATGGCGAAGATGAGAGCGGTGCTCATAATCAAAAGGAGATTCAAGGCCTTTTTACCCTCTGTGACTATAAGAACATTGAAAGACTTGTATGTCATGACCTCATCTTGAGGAAAACGAGAACAAGAAGAAAGCATTGGAAAGGCAGAATTCTCCCCCCACCCCTATTTTAGTAAGAAATAACTGACATCCATCATTATGTAAGTTTAAGGAATATACATCATGATGGTGTGATTGACGTGTATAGTGTTCTTTGTCCAGAGTTTGTGGCACAAGAGATTTCAACTGTTAAAAATAACGGGGGGGGGGGGGGGGGAGGGGTAGAGAAGGGACCCTTGCATTTCAATATAGAACTACTTTCTTCATAGATGTTGGTGTCAACAATTCTTGATGATAAAATGAGAAACAGTTCTAGATAATGCCATAAAGTTGCTATTTCCCAAGAACCAGCTCAGGAGCACATTTAACCATGGTGTGAAATGTGGACAAAGAACATAAATCCTCCACTAAGAAATCAAAAGGTGTAGCAGAGGAAGACTTTGTGGCAGCCCAAAGGGGCATCGCAGGAATACTTGCAAGAAGATGGGACAGATTCTGCTTAGCGCTTTGAAGATAGAGAGTCAGTTCAAAAACTGTAAGTAGAAAGAGTTCAGGATCCCCAGAAAAAGAAAAAAGAGGCAAAGCTTCTGTGACACAAAGTCATTTTAGGCTCCCGGCTATCTTCTGTGATCTATACTCTACTTGCCCAAGCACACGTGTTGCAAAACTCCTAGAAAGTGTCAGAATTACAACGAACAAACAAACAAACAAACCAAAAAAAGCAAAAATCTTCATAGTTAAGGACCTTAGGGAAAAAGGGGCTGCAAAAAACGAACAGTCTATCAGACTAGGAAAGAGCTCAGCCATATCAGAGACACTAAATGAGTAGAAAACTTCCAGTGCTGAGTCAGAGTAAGCAAGGCCCTGCAATCCCTCCCTGAGACAAGGAGCCCCAAACCCCATCTAGTTCATTATTTACTTCTTATTTTGCTTATATTTTTTAGTATAAACCTTTAATTTAAATCCTAGTTGGTGAACATATAGTGTAATATTAGTTTGAGGTGTAAAATATAGTTACTCATCATTTACCTACAACACCAGTGCTCATCCCAGCCAGTGCCCCATCTAGTTTATACGGTCTCTCAGAAAGTGCCCACAGCCCCCTTCCCTTCCTCTTACCTCTGCTTCATTATCATGTTAAAATCTCCACTCGAGGAGTGATACAAACCTCATGAACATAACATACGACACATGTATAGGCATGTTTCCTAAGTACTCACGCATGACATCATACCCACCTGGACATGTGATGACACAACTCCCTTTTGTGAACATTCATCTTAACCCTAAATAAAAGGAACCCACTCCCCCCTCACTGGGAGGAGTCACAGCTTTGTAACTTATCATCTTTGCTTCAAAAAACATCCTTTGTATGACAACTCTGCCTGGTATAGTCACTCTCTGTAACTCACCAAGAAGTGAACTCATGTTAGTTCTGTTACAATATTAGGCTTAGAAGACAATTTTTAATACAGAAGCCAATTAAACAAGTCTCTTCAAGGCTGTGGAGAAAATGTTTTGGCTTCAGATGGCAAAATCCTCTGATTTACATGGAAATGAAATCTTATGGAAAATCACATTGACAAAAGACCACTGGAATTTTTTTTTTTTTTTTTTTTTGGTGCTTAGGCTTGAGACTGTGGAAGGAAATCAAGTCTCAAGTCTTATTGAAGGATGGAAAGCATTACAGGACAGAATGAACATTTAGCTTCTTTTCTAGACTGAGCCAGTGGAACCCTCTTTCTGAATTTTTGGCTTGGCCAGAGTAGTGGACTTTGAGAGAAGAAAATGTCAGGGAGCTGTGGTATGTGGTCTGATGGCACTCACATTGAGATGACTGCTCTGTCCTAAGCCAGCAGTGTATTTCTGTCACAGTTCCTATTAAGACTATCTTGCCATTTGTAAGAAAGAAGTGAATATTTTGTTATGTTTTCCATTCTTTCAAGTGTGAGCAAGCTGCGGTGTAACAAGCATCCTGAGCAAGGATAGAATTTATTTCATTTCAGTTGAAAATAAATTCCTTTGATTTAACTCAATTTTGCCTGAGAATTAAGTATTTTGTGTAGCAAAAACTAGGCACAGGTCTCACATTAAAGAAATTTCAATTCTTGTAGCATAAAAATACTTTTTATACATACACAAGCTTGTAAAAGGAGTTCAAGGAAATAAAGCCTTTATATGGTAATTCTGTAATTACTATGCCTAACAATTCTCTTCTCTGATGCCACTTCATAAGGAATGCTTTTTCAAAGTCATATAAATTTGTGTCTTAGACTAATTTGTTTTCATATTGTTTTGGATTATGGCTGAGTTAAAATTTGCTATTGAACACCATCAATAACATTAATGAAAATCAACTTCGATTTTACTTCAGTAATTTAACTTAAATTTACCTTATGAATTTTAAAAATTCATCCAAAGAAACAAAATAAAATTTAAGGAAAGTCAATTCTTCCTAAGAATCTTTTTTGCTCTTCCCAAGAAGTTTGTTTTTAGTTTTAAGAATGGGGAAACTTGGATTGCCTGGGTGGCTCAGTGGGTTAAGCGTCTGCCTTCGGCTCAGGTCATGGTCTCAGGATCCTGGGATTGAGCCCCGCATTGGGCTCTCTGCTCAGTGGGGAGCTTGCTTCTCCCTCTGTCTCTGCCTGCCTCTCTGCCTACTCGTGATCTCTTTCTGTCAAATAAATAAATAAAATCTTTAAAAAAAAAAGAATGGGGAAACTTGGGGCACCTTTGTGGCTCAGTGGGTTAAAGCGTCTGCCCTCAGCTCAGGTCATGATCCCAGGGTCCTGGGATTGAGCCCCACATTGGGAATCTCTGTTCAGCAGGTAGCCTGCTTCCTCCTCTTTCTCTGTCTGCCTCTCTGCCTACTCGTGATCTCTTTCTGTCATATAAATAAATAAAATCTTAAAAAAAAAAAAAAAAAGAAAAAGAATGGGGAACCTTGAGGGTACCTGGGTGGCTCAGTTGGTTGAGCAACTGCCTTCAGCTCAGGTCATGATCCCAGAATCCTGGAATCAAGTTCCGCTTCAGGCTCCCAGCTCCATGGGGAGTCTGCTTCTCCCTCTGACCTTCTTCCCTCTCATGCTCTCTCTCACTCTTTCTCTCTCAAATAAATAAATAAAATCTTAAAAAAAAAGAATGGGGAACCTTGAAACTGATGCTAAATAAATCATGTACAATTTATCTACTTTATTAGCAACTTGTATAGAGGAAATTTGTGACAAGAATTTAAGACCTAATTGAATACATTTTTTTTTTTTTGCATGGAAAAACTATAATTTCCTGCCTTCGTGACATAAAATGGGTATAGTTTATGGTGATGGTAAACTACACAAGAGAGTAAGTTAATGAGTTGGCTGAAATAAGCACATCCACAGGAAAATGTCCTTCTTTACTTATAATAGCAGTGGAAATTATTAGTGTAATATTGTATTTGCAAATTAGTGACCTCATTAAGTTACTAAGAGTTGTGACTATAATAACTTCTTGTGTGGCTAAACCTAAAAATCATCCAAAAATTTCCTGAGTGAAATGATTAAGATCGCTCTCTATTACAGATTTTACAGATGTTACATATATACAAATATACATAGAAGAAAGAAAGAAAGAAGAAGAAAGCATCTTTTTCTATTGTAATGCCCTACCACTGTTTAAGCACTCTAGTGTGCACCTTCTAAAAATCAGACGCTCCTCTACATCACCATCATACAACCCTCCCGTTTAGGAAACCAACGTTCCTACGATGCTATGTTCCAGTTCAGACACTTCGCTGGAACTTTGCCGCCATCACATGAATGTACCTTCTCTGCTTCTAGTCCAGCTACTTGCCTAAGAAACAGTTGCTTGTGATTTTCATGTTTCATAAATCTTCAGTCTGAAAGAGTTGCTTAATCTGTCTTGGCTTTAACATACTTAACAGTCTTGAACTTCTGCAAGTTTTCACATTATAAAATGATCCCTCACCTGGGTCTGGAGGATGTTTCCTTATAACCAGACTCTGATTTCTCCATGGTAAAATCGTCATTGTGAAGAGCACTATTTCAGTATTACACCTTAACAAAGCTTCAGCCACCAGCATTATTTTCCCAGTTCTTAATGCCTAGCATTACTTCCTTATTTTGTAATTTCATTAAAGAAGAGTTTTCTTAAAAAAAAAAAAAATAAGGGATGCCTGGTTGGCTTAGTGGGTTAAGCCTCTGCCTTCAGCTCAGGTCATGATCGTGGGGTCTGGGGATGGAGCCCCGCATTGGACTCTCTGCTCCGTAGGGAGCCTGCTTCCCTTCCTCTCTCTCTGCCTGCCTCTCTGCCTACTTGTGATATCTCTCTCTGTCAAATAAATAAATAAAAATCTTTAAAAAATTTTTTTAAAAATTGAAAAAAAGATAATAATAAAATAAAAAATAAAAAAATAGAAGAGTTTTCTTTTCTCCCTTATATATTTTTATCAGTATGGACTCATGAGTTCCTGTTTTATGAAAGATGATATAATCTGATAGTTGTAATTATTTTGATGCCCAGTTGTCCTTGATAATACTGAGTGAGAGAACCATCAAGCAGGCTTTTATATACTTTGACATGTCTTTATCATTCTTTGAGCACGTCTTTACTTTCTGGTATAAGTTATTCCTGGACAAGAAGTCTTGTTAATGCAGATGATTTTTAGAAGCCAGAAATAATGGTAAGTGGCTGTCAGTAAGCCTATACTCATCTGTGAATACAAATACACACACACAACCTTGATTCTCATTATTTATAGCATAAAAGTAGACTTTATTCTATAAAGTCATTGCAAGCTTCAAATTAGGAAGCACTGAATCATTGTCCCTGTGGATATAGGGTTAATTTCCTAGCATTCTCTGGTCACATTTCCACTAATTGACCAATATATGATGACATTTTCTGCGTGTTTCTGGTTGAAAAACTTATTTTTAAATACATATTATTAATTCATTAACATATAACTCATGGTAACAGTGTAAGTCAAACCTGAACAAAGCTTACCTAAAACATGTATTTTTTCCATAAGACACATCATAGTTACTTTGTACTGGGAACACCAGATAGAGGGGCATGTGGGTGGCTCATTCGGTTAAGTGACCAACTCTTAATTTTGGCTCAAGTCATGATCTCATGGTTGTGAGATCGAGCCCTGCTTCAGGATCTATGCTGGGCTTGCAGCCTGCTTAAGATTCTCTCCCTCTCTAAAGTAAAAATATTTTTTTTATAAATTTTTTAAAAATATTTTATTTATTTGACAGAGAGAGAGGCAGAGAGAGAGGGGGAAGAAGGCTCCCAGATGAGCAGAGAGCCCGATGTGAGGTTCAATCCCAAGACCCTGAGATCACAACCCGAGCTGAAGGCAGAGGCTTAACCCACTGAGCCACCCAGGTGCCCCTAAAGTTAATTATTTAAAATTAAAAAAACAAAACAAAACACTAGACTGACTTTCAGCACTATGCTGGGGAAACCATTTTAAGCAACAAAATCTGCTCCCCACCCCTAAGTACAGAAATGTGAAAACTATGGCACCAAGCAGATTGAGAAAACAAAATTTGTTCACACTATGGGCATTTAAACGAAAAGCAGGGCATTGCTTTGTTTGCCCTCAGTTGGCAACATGTAAGTTAGACAACTCTGAGTCTTTTTTACAACTCTATTCATGTCTGCAATTAACTATGAAAAGACTAGGTTGATTTGGGGGTTATAAATAAATTCTTGCAAGCAAACGAATCCTGAAACATGTAATCCATGAATAATTATATATTTGGAAAGATGATAAGAATTCATACCCATATTTTTAACTCCAATCCCAAATCTCAAGGTTCAAACTGGCCTTTGCCCCTGCCATGATTGTGAATCCTTTATTAGTGCATTACCTAAGTGTAAATCCAACTGTTGCCAATGTATTGACTTATTTGTCCAATCAACAAACTTGACGCAATATAACCAAACTTCCAGTCACTCTGACCACCTTCTCTACCTAACCTGGCACTACCCTGTTCCCTAGGATAGTAGGCACCGTAGGGGAGAGCCAAGGATGTTGAGCAATGATGAATGGGCCCTTAGAAGAATGGAGGGGAGATAGGATAGTTTGTGCCAAACTGATGTCAGCTTCTCGTTTTCTTTCTGTGACAACAGTCAGCCTTCTCTGGGTGATGAAATCCCCAGGGAGGGGATTTATCATGATTGAGATCCTTGGAGGATCCCTCTTTAGGCAGATGAGGGGAATTCAGAGACTTCAACTCACAATAATCTGTATACCAAAGGGACATGTGCTGGGATGCCATGCCCTGCACTTCTTCACTATCAACATAGTTAATTTAGGTAAATGTTCCAAGAGAAAATCTCAGAAAAGTCCACTTAAGGGCCATGAAAAGCAAGCAAAAGTAAACTAATACTAAAGAAGAGTCTATAATTGAAAGAAGAAACCGCATTGTCAAAGTAACAGATATGTGAGTGTTTGTTCAGTTATAGTCTCAAATCTATATGCTAGGGAAGGCAGAAAGCTACAGCCTTCCTGGCTTGGTGTATCAGAGCACAGAGCTTGCAGCAGAGTACAAATCTGGAGTTAAATGAAGAACACAGGGAGAAGGAAATCAAGTGAAGTAAATGCCAAAATTTGCATGTAAAATTTATCCAACACCTTTGCTGACCACTAAATTATACAACCACAGAGAAGGGCCAGGGCTGGTGGTGGGGGGAGGTGCTAGGATCTGACAAAGAAAAAGCAGCTTCTAGAAACTAAAAAAACCTCAGCAGAGACTTCAGTTACCATTATCTTCAGGGGATCCAGTCTGGAGTTTTGAGTCCACTCAAATTAACTGCATGCTAGAAGAAAATCACTCTTCAGAGACATCACAGACCCTGACCTTTTAAATACATTGTTCAAAATGTGCAATATACACTGCACAAGCTATTGTTTCAAATCTGAAGTTAAGGGGCACCTGGGTGGCACAGTCAGTTGTACTCGACTCTAAGTTCCAGCTCAGGTTGTGATCTCAGGGTCATGAGATCAAGCACTGTATCAGGCTCTGGGCTTAGTCTACCTGAGATTCTCTCTCCCTCTCCCTTAGCTCCTCCTGCTCATGCTCTCTTTCCCTAAAATAAATAAATAGAGCTTTAAAAATTTTCAAATTAAAGATAAGCAAAGGACTATATCAACAAACAGGAAAATGACTCGTACAAAAAAAAAATCAATACTTGAAGTAATCAAGATGTTGTACCTACTAGAAAAGGAATTTAGATAAACTATTACAAACACATTACAGTATGTAAAGAAATGCATACATATAATCTCAAAAAATAAAAATTAAAAGTAAATGAAACCTCTCAATTTGAGAATTTTAATGATAGCAAATAAAAGAAAAGGACTACTAACAAGGAACAAGTAGAATTTGAAATTAAAAACATAGTAGCACTTATATTAAACACCCCAAGTGAAACGCATGTGAATCTAAAAAACCGTGTACAAAAGGTGTATTAGGAAAAATGTAAAACTCATGAATGAAATCAAAGAACTAAAGAAATCTGAAGATGCTCCATTTTCATATTTGAGAAGGCTCAACACAGTCAAGATGTCAGTTCTTCCCAACCTGATATACAGACTCAACACAATCCTAATTCCAACACGTTTTTTATGATTATTGACAAACTGATTCTTAAATTTGTATGAAGAGATAAAAGACCCAGAAGAGCTGACACAACAGGGAAGGGGAAGAGCGCAACTGGAAGACTGATGCTCCCCAGCTGGAGACTTAGTGTAAACCTACAGTAACCAAGACAGTGTGTTGTTTGTTAAAGAATAAATACATCAACGGAACAGAAGAGAGAGCCCAGAAATAGATTCACACAAATATACACAATTGACCCTTGACAAAGAAGCAAGACAATGAAGTAAGAGAAGTCTCTTTAACACAAATTGTGTTGAAACTGGACATCCACATGCAAAAAGTCAGTCTAGACCCAGATCTTACACCTTTCAGAAACATGAGCTCCAGGTGGATCATAGACCAAAATATATAACACAAAAGTATAAAACTCAGGAAAAAAAATCTAGATGATCCCGAGTTTGGTGATAATTTTTTGTTACAACCTAAAATGAGTGATCCATGAAAAAAATTAATATGTTGGAATTCACTAAAAGTAAATGTATTCTCTGTGAAAGACACTGTCATGCAGGGGTGCCTGGGTGGCTAAGTCATTAAGTGTCTTCAGCTTGGGCCATGCTGGGATGGTGCCCTACATCGGGCTCCATGCTAGGCAGGAGGTCTGTTCCTTTCTGCCTCCCACCTCCACTTCACCTGCTTGTGTTCCCACTCTCATTAGGTGTCTCTCTCTGTCAAATAATAAAATCATAAAAAAAGAGAGACTATCATGCAAATGAAAAGGCATAGACTGGTAGAAAATATGTGCAAACACATATGGTGAAAGAATGGTATCTGATATATACAAAGAATTCCTCAAATTCAATATTAAGAAAATAAATAACCTAATAAAAACTTGGATAAAATATGAAAAGGTCCCTCACAAAAGAAGATACACAGGCACCTGAAAAGATGTTCAGCATCTTAAGTTACCAGGAAGTTGCTAATTTAAACAATGAAATGGGTGCCTGGAGGCTCAGTTGGTTAAAAGCAGATAAAAGTAATTCTTTTTTTAAGATTTTACTTATTTGTCAGAGAGAGAGAGTGCACAGGCAGGCAGAGTGGCAGGCAGAGGCAGAGGGAGAAGCAACCTCCCTGCCGAGTAAGGAGCCCAATGTGGGACCTGATCTCAGAAAGCTGGGATCATGACCTGTAACCAAAGTCAGATGCTTAACCAACTGAGCCACCCAGGAATCCCTCTGACTCTTGCTTTTGAATCAGGTCATGGTCTCAGGGTTGTGAGATCAAGCCCCATGTCACACTCTGTGCTCCACAGAGGACCTGCTTAAGATTCTCTCTCTCCCTCCGCTCCTACCCCATGCAACAGGTACAGATGCGTGCTCACTCCAAACAAAGGAAGGAAACAATGAGATCCCACTGCACAGCTTTTTAGGGCTGCAAACATCCAAGACACTGACAGCACCAAATGCTGGTGAGGATAGAGATCAATAGGAACTCGATTGATTGTTGATGGGATGCAAAATTGTACAACCGCTTTGAGAGACAGTGTGACAGTTTCTCATAAAACTTAGCCTACAGTCAACACGTGCACTTTATGGCATTTACCTAAATAAGCTGAAAACTTGCACACAGAACAAATTCGGAAGACAAATATCCACACAAAAATCTTGCATAGGAATGTTTATAGCAGCTTCACTGATAATTGCCGAAACTCGAAACTCGGAAGCAACCACGATGTGCTTCAACAGGTAAATAAACAAACTGTGACTCATCCAGGTGATGGGATATTGCTCAAGGCTAAACAGAAGTGAGCTAACAAACCAGGATAGGACATGGGACAAACTTAAACACATATTGATAAGTAAAAAAATTCAAACTGAGCAGTTTATGTACTGCATGACATTCTGGAAAAGAGAAATCAGTGGAGGTAGTAAAAAAGCTCAACAGTGTTTAGGGGGTTGAGGAGAGGGACAGAGGGAAAAATAGGCAGAAAATGGCATTTTTAGGGCAAAGTATCATGTATGTTACTGTAACAGTGGACACGTGTAGTTCTGCACTTGTCAAAAGCAAGACGATTGACAATAGGAAGAAGATGAATTAAGAACTTTAATAATCTAACAGTATTGGCCCACCTTTTTAATAGCTGTATCTCACTAGTACAAAATACTAATAGTGGGAAATGACATACATGGAGGGGTGAAGTGTATGTAGGAACTCTCTGTACTTCCAGCTCCTTTTTCGGTGAAATTAAAACTGCTCTAGGGGCGCCTGAGTGGCTCAGTCTGTTAAGTTTCCAATTCTTGATATTGACTCAGGTCCTGGTCTCAGAGTTGTGAGATAAGCCCCACATGGGGCTGTGCATGGGCCGTGGAGCCTGCTTGTGATTCTCTCTCTCCCTCCTCCTCTGCCCCTGTCCCTCCCCAGCTCTCTTTCAAATACCTAAATAAAATGTTAAAAAAAACCCTGCTCTAAAAATATGGTCTATTAATAAAAATCATAAAATAAATAAAAATTCAAGCATTTAAATCACGGCAATACAAGTAGGTAGACTAAATTCTCAGAAGAGATTTTGAGGCTAGGTGAATCTAAATCTAAATCTAAAATCTAAACTCAAGTATATGCCTTTAGTAAAGATACATGTTAAATCAAAAAGTACAAAGACACTGAAACTAAAAGGTAGCAAAATTATGTACTATGCATCTTGAATTGTAATAAAGCTTGAGTGACTAGAATAATTGTCTAAATCCAAGAACAAATAGAGAGTGAGACAAGGAATATTACCAGAGAACAGAAGTGACAATTCATAATGGTTACAGGCTCAATGTATCAGAAAACTTAACACTGATAACTATGTATTCCCCAAATAATGGAAATAACGAAGCTGCAAAAGAGCTGAAGTACGATTTGGCAAAACTACCAGGCAAATCCATAATCATAATTATGATCTTTCACACCATCAGTAATTGACAAACCAACTAGGTGAAATATCAATAGAGATGCAGAAGACCTGAATATCACTATTGATTACTGCATCCCAAATGCTATTCCTAGAAACTACATCCAATACCCAACAATACAAGTTCGTCTCTGGAACACATGAAATGTTTACCAGTGTAGACACTAAGCTGGGCCAGAAAACAAATGTCCTTTAATTTCAAAGGGGAACACTCTTCAGACTATGTCCTCTAACACAAACAGAAGCAAATTAGAATCAGTAAAATTAGATACCTGAGAAAGTCCTAAGTATTTAGAAATAACAACAACTTGCTTTTTAATAACACATAGATCAAAAAAGAAGAATTCACAGGCCAATTTAGAAAATTACAAGTGATTTTAAATAAATTATGATGAACATATTACATACCAATATTTGCAGAAGGCATTTATTATGCTTAGAGAGAAAAACATAGCTTCACATTCTTATGATAGAAAATAGGAAAGGCCTAAGATCAATTATCTAAATGTTCATCTTACAAAACTAGAGAAGAACAAATTAAATGGCAAGGATGGAGAAGGGAAATAATTCAGTAAGGAATCAATGATGTAGCAAATAAACAGCAAATTCACAAAGCTTTAAAAGTTTGGAAGTTTGTCCTTTGAAACAATCAAGAAAATTGTAGCAACCTGTAACAACAGTTACACCAGAAGAGAAGAACACAGATACAAAGAAAAGAGAAGACAAACTGCTATAATGAGAATGTAAAAAGGTCTTACCACTAAAATTCTAAGAATATAAAAAATAAGTAACTACTATGAATATCTTTAGTCCATTACTTTGCTGAGTTACAAAAATTATCCCAATTTCTCATTCTTTTTTTTTTAAGATTGTTATTTATTTATTTATTTATTTATTTTTAATCATTTTTTAAAAATTTATTTTCGACATAACAGTATTCATTGTTGGGACGCCTGGGTGGCTCAGTTGGTTAAGCAGCTGCCTTCGGCTCAGGTCATGATCCCAGCGTCCTGGGATCGAGTCCCGCATCGGGCTCCTTGCTCATCAGGGAGCCTGTTCTCCCTCTGCCTCTGCCTGCCATTCTGTCTGCCTGTGCTTGCTCTCTCTCCCTCTCTCTGACAAATAAATAAAAATAAAGAAAAAATCTTAAAAAAAAAAACAGTATTCATTGTTTTTGTACCACACCCAGTGCTCCATGCAATCTGTGCCCTAATACCCACCACCTGGTTCCCCCAACCTCCCACCCCCCCACCTCTTCAAACCCTTCAGATTGTTTTTCAGAGTCCATAGTCTCTCATTGTTCACCTCCCCTTCCAATTTCCCCCAACTCCCTTCTCCTAACTCCCCATGTCCTCCATGCTATTTGTTATGCTCCACAAATAAGTGAAACCATATGATAATTACTCTCTCTGCTTGGCTTATTTCACTCAGCATAATCTCTTCCAGTCCCGTCCATGTTGCTACAAAAGCTGGGTATTCATACTTTCTGATGGAGGCATAATACTCCATAGTGTATATGGACCACATCTTCCTTATCCATTCGTCCGTTGAAGGGCATCTTGGTTCTTTCCACAGTTTGGCAACCGTGGCCATTGCTGCTATAAACATTGGGGTACAGATGGCCCTTCTTTTCACTCCATCTGTATCTTTGGGGTAAATACCCAGTAGTGCAATTGCAGGGTCCTAGGGAAGCTCTATTTTTAATTTCTTGAGGAATTTCCACACTGTTCTCCAAAGAGGCTGCACCAACTTGCTTTCCCACCAACAGTGTAAGAGGGTTCCCCTTTCTCCACATCCCCTCCAACACATGTTGTTTCCTGTCTTGCTGATTTTGGCCATTCTAAATGGTGTAAGGTGGTATCTCAATGTGGTTTTAATTTGAATCTCCCTGATGGCTAGTGATGATGAACATTTTTTCATGTGTCTGATAGCCATTTGTATGTCTTCATTGGAGAAGTGTCTGTTCATATCTTCTGCCCATTTTTTGATATGATTATCTGTTTCATGTGTGTTGAGTTTGAGGAGTTCTTTATAGATCCTGGATATCAATCTTTTGTCTGTACTGTTAGTTGTAAATATCTTCTCCTATTCCGTGGGTTGCCTCTTTGTTTTGTTGACTGTTTCCTTTGCTGTGCAGAAGCTTTTGATTTTGATGAAGTCCCAGAAGTTTATTTTGGCTTTTGTTTCCTTTGCCATTAGAGACATATCTTGAAAGAAGTTGCTGTGGCTGATATCGAAGAGGTTACTGCCTATATTCTCCTCTAGGATTCTGATGGATTCCTGTCTCACGTTGAGGTCTTTTATCCATTTTGAGTTTATCTTTGTGTACGGTGTAAGAGAATGGTCGAGTTTCATTCTTCTACATATAGCTGCCCAGTTTTCCCAGCACCATTTATTGAAAAGACTGTCTTTTACCACTGTATATTTTTTCCTGTTTTGTCGAAGATTAACTGACCATAGAGTTGAGGGTCCATATCTGGGTTCTCTACTCTGTTCCACTGGTCTATGTGTCTGTTTTTATGCCAGTACCATGCTGTCTTGGTGATCACAGCTTTGTAGTAAAGCTTGAAATCAGGTAACGTGATGCCCCCAGTTTTATTTTTGTTTTTCAACATTTCCTTAGCGATTCGGGGTCTCTTCTGGTTCCATACAAATTTTTGGATTATTTGCTCCAGCTCTTTGAAGAATACCAGTGGAATTTTGATTGGAATGGCATTAAAAGTATAGATTGCTCTAGGCAGTATAGACATTTTAACAATGTTTATTCTTCCGATCCAAGAGCATGGAATGGTCTTCCATCTTTTTGTGTCTTCTTCAATTTCTTTCATGAGTGTTCTGTAGTTCCTTGAGTACAGATCCTTTACCTCTTTGGTTAGGTTGATTCCCAGGTATCTTATGGTTCTTGGTGCTATAGTAAATGGAATCGATTCTCTAATTTCCCTTTCTGTATTTTCATTGTTAGTGTATAAGAAATCCACTGATTTCTGTACATTGACTTTGTATCCTGCCACGTTACTGAATTGCTTATGAGTTCTAGTAGTTTGGGGGTGGAGTGTTTTGGGTTTTCCATATAAAGAATCATGTCATCTGCGAAGAGAGAGAGTTTGACTTCTTCATTACCAATTTGGATACCCTTTATTTCTCTTTGTTGTCTGATTGCTGTTGCTAGGACTTCTAATACTATGTTGAACAAGAGTGGTGAGAGTGGGCATCCTTGTCGTGTTCTTGATCTCAACGGGAAGGCTGCAAGCTTTTTCCCATTGAGGATGATATTTGCTGTGGGTCTCTCATAGATAGATTTTATGAAGTTCAGTAATGTTCCCTCTACCCTATACTTTGAAGCATTTTAATCAGGAACGGATGCTGGATTTTGTCAAATGCTTTTTCTTCATCAATTGAGAGGACCATGTGGTTCTTCTGTCTTCTCTTATTAATTTGTTCTACCACATTGATTGATTTACGAATGTTGAACCATCCTTGTAGCCCAGGAATGAATCCCACCTGGTCATGATGTATAATCTTTTTAATGTGCTGTTGGATCCTGTTTGCTAGGATCTTGTTGAGAATCTTAGCATCCATATTCATCAGTGATATTGGTCTGAAATTCTCCTTTTTGGTAGGGGTCTTTGCCTGGTTTGGGGATCAAGGTAATGCTGGCTTCATAGAAAGAGTCTGGAAGTTTTCCTTCTGCTTCAATTTTTTGAAAGAGCTTCAGGAGAATAGGTGTTATTTCTTCTTTGAAAGTTTGGTAGAATTCCCCAGGGAATCCATCAGGTCCTGGGCTCTTGTTTTTTGATCACTGCTTCAATCTCGTTACTAGATATCAGTCTATTCAAGTTGTCAATTTCTTCCTGGTTCAATTTTGGGAGTTTATAGTTTTCCAGGAATGCATCCATTCATCTAGGTTGCTTAGCTTATTGGCATATAACTGGTGGTAATAACTTCTGATGATTATTTCTACTTTCTTGGTGTTAGTTGTGATCTCTCCCTTTTCATTCATAATTTCATGAATTTGGGCTCTCTTTTCTTTTGGATTAGTGTGGCCAATGGTTTATCAATCTTATTGATTCTTTCAAAAAACCAGCTTCTAGTTTCATTGATACGTTCTACTGTATCTCTGGTTTCTACCTCATTGATCTCAGCTCTAATCTTGATTATTTCCCCTCTTATGTGTGGAGTTGGTTTGATTTGTTGTTGATTCTCCAGTTCTTTAAGGTGTAGAGACAGCTGGTGTGTTCTGGGTTTTTCAATTTTTTTGAGGGAGGCTTGGATGGCTATGTATTTCCCCCTTAGGACTGCCTTTGCTGTATCCCATAAGTTTTGGACTGAAGTGTCTTCATTCTCATTGGTTTCCATGAATTGTTTCAGTTTTTCTTTGATCTCCTGGTTGATCCAAGCATTCTTAAGCAAGGTGGTCTTTAGCTTCCAGGTGTTTGAGTTCCTTCCGAACTTTTCCTTGTGATTGAGCTCCAGTTTCAAAGCATTGTGATCTGAGAATGTGCAGGGAATAATCTCAGTCTTTTGGTATCGGTTGAGTCCTGATTTGTGACCCAGTATGTGGTCTATTCTTGAGAAGGTTCCATGTGCACTTGAGAAGAATGAGTATTCTGTTGTTTTAGGGTGGAATGTTCTGTATATATCTATGAGGTCCATCTGGTCCAATGTGTCATTCAATGCTCTTGTTTCTTTATTGATTTTCTGCTTTGATGATCTGTCTATTTCTGAGAGAGGCGTGTTAAGATCTCCTACTATTAGTGTATTCATATCAATATGACTCTTTATCTTGATTAACAGTTTTCTTATGTAATTGGCTGCTCCCATATTGGGGGCATAGATATTTACAATTGTTAGATCATCTTGGTGGATAGTTCCTGTAAGAATGATGTAGTGTCCTTCTGTATTGCTGACTACAGTCTTTAGTTTAAAATCTAATTTGTCTGCTATGGGAATCACTACCCCGGCCTTCTTTTGAGGCCCATTGGCATGAAAGATGATTCTCCATCTCTTCACTGTCAGTCTGGGTGTATCTTTAGGTTCAAAATGGGTCTTGTGGACCACATATAGATGGGTCCTTTCGTTTTATCCAATCTGCAACCCTGTGCCGTTTTATGGGCGCATTTAGGCCATTCACATTGAGTGATTATTGATAGATATGTTTTTATTGACATCGTGTTACCTTTGAAGTCTTTCTTTCTGTAGATTGTCTCTATATTTCTGTTCAATGCTATTCTTAGGATTTTTCCTCTTTTATAGAACCACCCTTAGTATTTCCTGCAGTGTCGGCTTGGTGGTTGCATAGTCTTTTAAGCCTTGCCGGTCTTGGCAACTCTTTATCTCTCCATCCATTTTGAATGTCAGTCTTGCTGGATAAAGTATTCTTGGCTGCTTGTTCTTCTCATTTAGTGCCCTGAATATATCTTGCCAGCCCTTTCTGGCTTGCCAGGTCCCTGTGGACAGGTCTGACGTTATTCTGATGGGCTTTCCTCTGTAAGTAAGGAGCCTCTTTGTCCTAGTGGCTTTCAAGAGATTATATCTGCAATTATGATTCCTCAATTTGACTGTCAGGTGCCTTGATGTTTTTCTGGAATCTATAATCTTGTGTGGAGACCGTTCGGCCTCAAGTACATGAACGCTGCTTCCATTTGCGAGATTGGGAAAATTTCCATGAAGAACTTGTTCCACTATATCTTCTAGACTTCTTTCTTTCTCCTCCCCTTCGGGGATTCCAATAATTCTGACATTGGAACATTTCATGGCATCATTTATTTCCCTGATTCTGTTTTCATGGCTTCTAAGCTGTGTGTTCCAGGCTTCCTCCTGACCCTGTCTCTCTATCGGTTTGTCCTTCAGATCACTAATTCTATCTTCTGTCTCAGTTACCCTAGCTTTGAGAGAATTTAGATTAGATTGGAACTCATTGAGAGCATTGTGAACCTCATCCCTGGTAGCTTTCAGCTCTGCCCTAACATTGTGAACCTCATCTCTGGTCGCTTTCAGTTCGGCCCTAATTAATTCCATTTGGTCATCCATGGCTTTCTCCAACCTAGCAATGCCTGGATAATTGTTAGCCTGAATTCTCTTTCTGACATATTGTCTATGTTGATAGCTGTTAGCTCTGTTGCAGAAGGCCCATCCTCTGTATTTTTCTTCTGTTGGGCATTCCTCCTCCTAGTCATTTTGGTGAGAGATGGCTGAATGGATGTAGCTGGATGTATCGACCGTGGTGCAGTCAAGGTGCACCCTGGAACTCTTCTGAGCAATCAGGATTCCCCATCCAAACGAGAGAAAGAAGAAAAGAAAAAGAAAAAGAGAGAGAGAGACAGGAAAGAAAGGGAAGATAAAAGAGAAGGTTTAGCCCAAATGGGCCCCAAGGTAAGATTTATGAAGTATACAAACAAAAACAGACAAACAAAAAGACTGCCCACTGGCGTCTTCTGCTCCTGTAGAGATCCAGATGTGTATAATTCTGATCTCAGGCTGATTTCGTTGGTGATCGGAGTTCTTTGGAAGGTAATCAGCTCACTTTAGGGTACAGGTTGAAAGGGCGCCTCCTCCTACTTCCCCGCCATCTTGTCTCCCCGTATCAGGCTTTTTTTTTTTTTTTTTAAATACCTCTGCCTTAACTCTTAACACTCACCACTCACTCACTTATAAGTGAACCAGATCAAGTCAATACCCTGCTTAAAACATGTGTTGCTCATGTTTCTTTTGTCTAGATGAACTCATCTACACCTTCCTCTGAGTCTTACTTCTTCCTAAAACTCAGTTCAATTGTCAGCATCTCTGTGAATACCAAAGTGACCATCCAGGTCCAGAGATGACCCTGTGTTTACCTATGCTGTATCACATCGAATGTCAAAGTTTCAAGTCCTAGGTAAAAAAAGAATGGGTTCTCTATCAGTGTAGTTACATCCACATCTTTAAAAAGCAAAATTAGATTTTATTAATATTTCTCAGTTACTCAAGAGCTGCATTTGAATCTGATAGCAGTTATTAATTTAGAAATATTTTGACTATTGTTTTCTCTGTTCTCCTACCAGAAAGTAGGATTCCCTACAGTCTGCAGTCTTGCTTGCTGTTGCTGGTCACCTGCCTTCTTTAATCCCAGTTTGTCTGCCAGTGTCTCTGTCACAACTGGAATGTTTCTATGTTGGTGATTCACTGGGAATGATAGGCCCAGGCAATGTGATTTCCGATTTCTTTAAAATTTGAGCTAGGGGCTCACTGATATTTTTCTGAGTTCACTTCTATGACAAAAACAATTTGTATCAACATAAAGAAACTTCAGCCGGTTTACCTCAAATTCCTCAGGGAGGAGGAAGCATTAATATATCTGAATTGGAGAACAAGGTTTCATTCATGAGTCCAAATTTGGGACATAAATGACATTTCTGCAATGGGAGGGCGGTTTTTCCTGATAAAGTGAATGTTGTTTATGACTTACTTGTTTCCATCTCTACCTGTTATTAAATAATTCAATGAATACCTACCAATTGGCCAATCCCGATATAGGCAATGCTAATTTCTGAGAATGCAATCTTATACAAATAACGATGGTTTTGTGTAAAAAAAAAAATTACAGTTTTAATGAAGATGGCAGTTTAATCATTTAATAAACAAAAGAAACCAAATGTGGTAATTATTAAAAGGCAAAATAAATGAAGCCATGAGGCCATTTAATGAGGTGTTTTACTTTATGAAATCTGTGCTGACTGGAAGGTAGCAAATTTCCTTCCCCAATCTCTGCTGATCACTTTCTTCTCGTGCTTGGCTTAAGAATGGATTTCTCTAAGAAGAACTTATTTGAGTAATTCTATTTCACTTTGAATGTTTCTTTACCCTGAGTATACACAGGCACTTGGACCTTGATAGGATGTACTTGCTTACATAGGACTTTTTAATGGTGGTTTAGCATATTAATTTTAGGACTTTTATTAGATTACCAACTTTCTGGAATATTCTATTCATTTTACATCTCATAATACCTTGTGAACTCCCAGTCACACAAAGAAAAACAGTTAACTCTTTGGCAAAGTACAGCTAAAAATTAGAAAACCCAAATGAACAACATTATATATGAGAAGTTATTTTTTTAATGAACATATTTTTATATATAATTTTAAACTAGTAAATTTGAAAGTATAGATGTAAAAGAGAATTTTAGATAATATAAATGCCAAAACTGACTGAAGAAAGGTTGATAACTTCAATACTATAGAAGGCTGAAATACAGACAATAAAAGGAAATAAAAAATTAAAACAAATTCACTACAACTGTTTGAAGAACAATCATAGAGATATGCAGAGTAAATTGTCAGAAAACTCAAAGAGACAAAAGCAAAATGCTATTTACTTTTTGGAGAATGGAGCCCATTTATAAGAATTCCTGTGAGTACGTCTTTTTTTTTTTAAATATCCACATTAAATTGGTAGTAACATTTTGCATTTATGGTGTGGTCTGGAACAGCAAGTTCACATGCTTGAAACTGGAACATAGCTCAGTTATCAAGCAGTATTTATTTGGCAGTTTTTAGGAGAAGTCTTCCCAGGAGCCCACATGCACAGAAAAGCATATTGATTTCCCAGGTTTAGTAGGCAGTGGAAGAAGTGACAGGAATTGATTTATGTAACTCCTGGAGGGAGGCAGCCTAGCCCTAGACAGAACTCAGTGCTGTCAACCAAAGTAGACGGATGATCACTCCATGTTTAGCGAATGATCATGTAGACTAAAGGCAAACATGCCCCGGATGTGAGGGACAGTGAGGTGAGCCTGACCAGGAAGAATTTCATATGGACTAGGAACACTTTGCTTCTGTTTCTACGGACATCAAAAACATGGGTGCTATTTAAATAATTATTAAAAGTTCCTTTCTCCTTAAGGGTAATAACCAACTTAAAATTAAAATTAGCTTTAAACTTTAAAAATGATTACCTGGGGGAGGGGGGAGGAAAAGGAAAGCCTGTTCTTTTAATGTTTTTTTTTCCCCCCACAAGAAAAATAATACCCCAAGGGAAAAAAGGCATCTTTTTTTTGTTTGTTTGTTTGTTTTTTTTAATTCTGAGAAATAGTAACTCTACTGGATCTTATACTCAAGTTTCTTTCTGTCATGCAGTTTGCATGATTGAGTCACTGGAACAGAGGTCTTTGGTATACCTCATTGAGTTGAAATAATTGGGTATTCTGGGAATACAATCATGGAAGGAAGAACCAATTTTTCTGGAAAGTCATAATGTAAATTTCCACCAGTTATGCATATCCTCCCTGGCTTGACTCTACAACTCTAAAGTCACATTCTTAGATTGTTGCAAGTTTCCAGTACTCATGGACACTGCATTCTGTCCCCCCAAATATAACAGAAAGAAAATGTGTCTTCTATGAACATGTACAGTAGAAATTAGCAGTAAATGCCCCTTAACTGAAAGACATGTTTTCCCCAGGTGATCTGAATATTTTTAAATGTTTTTACACATTCCATCAAACATTCGTTCTCTAGAATGTAGAGCAACTGCATCACCATGAACTAATGCATTTTTTTCCAGATATTAATGAGATAGGTTTGGATTTAAAAACTTAGTCCTGTGGTTAATAGGAAACAGAGGTAGAAATAATCTGTTCCAAATACTGCTTCCTCACCTCAGGGATGTTTAAAAGAGAAGAGGCAAGAACTCAGGTATGGACAGCTCCAAATCATCAATAAATTAGACCAGTGACCTTCAAATGTTTTTTTGTTGCTGCTGCTGCTGCTGTCCTTTCTTGAGCTGGAAAGCTCTTAATTCAAAGAAATCTTTAGTGGGGACCCTCCACTCAACAAAAAAAGCAGAGCTGCTCTGGATGAAGCAGGTCTGGGTCACTGGGCCTGCTATAGGCAGCTAAGGTCATGCATGCACTATACTCATGTGGTGAATTCCTTTTCTAAATTAGGTGGAGTCCCATACATAGGTGACAAAAGGCTCTTTCTGATCCATCTATCTACCCATCTTATCTTTCTGAAAAGATAACTTTTCCATTAACCTTTATTGCTAGTACAAATAGTGAGCGCTCCTTTGGTTATGACTATACACTTGTTAAAACACAAATGTCCTTGCAGGGTAATGAATTCAATCCATTATCAATTATTAACACACTAAAATAAATTACTTTTCACAACCCTTCCTTAAGGCAAGAAAATAGGTAAAACATATTCTACCCCAAAGTATTATAGAAGCTTCGACTATTTCAATCAAACTTCTGCTTCATCCAATTTCTATAAGATGCACGTCAGTTGTATTTCAATATGATTTTAATTTAATTTTATTATAAAATAACAGGTACAGAATCTTGGTTTGGAAGCTCCACATAATCAGGGAAGTGGTCAAAGATTAAGACAGGATGGCTAAGAGAAAAGTAGTCAGGATGACAAATCTCAAGGGTGGCTTGCAAGTCTTGGCTCTTGGAATGTGGCCCAGCAGTTAAGAAGCTGGTGGGGAAATAATTCCCCACTGGTCTTTGTGATTCTGCACATCTCGTGAAGAGCTGCTGACAGCTTTTGTTCTCAACTGTCTTTTCCAAGTTTCATATAGAAAACAGCCTTAGAAGAAAAAGACGGTGTCTCTTTCCAGGGTGGAAACAGATGCATTTCTCTGCTAGGTTATTCAAGATAATGTCTCCTTTTGGGGAAAAGGTAAAGCAGGTTTGTCAGCTCTCCCATCTTAAACATGTTGTGTTTCCTGCTAGGCCAGGAGTAATACGGTTCTTTATCTCTGGCCCAGGAGTCTTGTATGTTCTGCCTCCATCTATAAAACAATGGCAGGCTAAATTGTTAGCATCTAGGGTAAAATCTCACAGCCATATACAATCTTTACAGCAGTGTGTTACACAGAAAAGGTCGGGAACAGAAAGTTCCCAATAATTAGTGCAATGGGGCCTCTACTGGCCAAGAACAAACATGAAAATTGTACTAAAGCAGGGTTGAACAGAAGAAAAAAATGAGCTCTCACAAGTTACTGGAAAAGATAAGAGAATGAACAGACATGCAACTGTTCACAAAATGGGGTTCCTTGTGTCTTGGACGTGATTATTAGCCTAGAGACCCTCAGGCCTAATTTTGTTGTGCTCCTTAGTCCTGTTTCTGTAGGGTATCACAAAGAAACCCAAATCCATAACATTCTTCACTGCCTTTGTTTTAATACCCATAGAGTTCTCCTGTCTCCCCTGTCCCTCCCAAATAAAGTCCTTATCCTCCTTCCTGATTTGTTTTGATCCCCAGGATTCATGACCATATGACTATATCATGCATGTTTTGTAGGACTTCTTCTACAAGAATATAACCTCCAAATAGTAGAGACTTCTCTGTTCTTTTCACTTTATTAATCTTCACTTCTGGAATAGAGTCTAGCATTGCATA
The DNA here is from genome assembly GCF_002288905.1 of Enhydra lutris kenyoni. Taxonomy (NCBI): domain Eukaryota; kingdom Metazoa; phylum Chordata; class Mammalia; order Carnivora; family Mustelidae; genus Enhydra; species Enhydra lutris. The sequence continues at coordinate 12,081,896 of NW_019154101.1, forward strand.
AGTAATAAATAAACATTTATCAGGATTGAATTAGTAGGTGAACAGAGGAATGAGAATGGGGGATTGTGGTTAAACACTTCCATTTTTTTTTTTTTTTCCCAAGAGTTCCATTTCCTTTGAGGCTTCCCTCCCAGACCCACTTCTTAAAGCCTGGCTTTAATCTGGACCCTTAAATGGCTAATATGACAGGTTTTCAATTACCTAAAGAGAAAAATACATCCAGCTTTAAAAGGAAAACATAAATCTGGAATGCTTATTTGGGGTGTATAAATTTGAAGCTGGTGATCAGACAACCTTGGCTGGGTGACAGTGCATAGAAAGAAAAAAATGACTTGGCCATCAGAGGGGATGAATACCCAACTTTTGCATCAGCATGGACGGACTGGAGGAGATTATGCTGAGTGAAATAAGTCCAGCAGAGAAGGCCAATTATCATATGGTTTCACTTACTTGTGGAGCATAAGAAATAACATGGAGGATATTAGGAGAGAAAGGAAAAGTCAGTTGTGGGAAATCATGGGGCGGGGGGAGATGAAACGTGAGAGACTGTGGACTCTGAGAAACAAACTGAGGGTTTTATAGAAGAAGGGGGTGGGAGGATGGGCTGGTCCAGTGATGGGTATTAAGAGGGTATGTATTGCAATGGAGCACTGGGTGTTATATGTAAACAATGAATCTTGGAACACTGTATCAAAAACTAATAATGTATTTTATGGCGAATAACATAATGCAATAAAAAAAGAAAGAAAATGTGTTTCACAGCTGTCTGAAATGGAAGAAATTATGAGGGATTAATATTAGTCAATTGTGATTTTTTCCTCACAAATGTAAATAAAATTACATCATCATTAGCAGGTGATTGTTTAGTCTTTGTCCACTTGGTCCAGTTGCATTTAGTAATTGATAAATATATACACACACATGTGCGTGCTCACACACATATTAAAACATATATACACATGTATAAATATTTTTTTTTAAGGTTTACTTATTTTAAGGAGAGGGAGAGGAAGTTCAAGGGGGAGGGGCAAAGGGGAAGGGACAGAGGGAATCTGAAGCAGACTCCTCTCTGAGTGAGGAGCCCAATGCTGAGTTCAATCTCATGGCCCTTAGATCACGACCTGAGCCAAAACCGAGAGTCAGATGCTTACCCAACTGTGCCACACAGTGCCCCTATAAATATGTATTTTTAAAATATGTATACTGTTTTCTTTTTTCAGTGATAAGAACAAAACAAAAAAATAAACAACTTGAGTGGAATTACTCTAGAAGGACCACTGTGTGAAATTAGAGGAACAAGAATTTTAGAATTAGTTTTTTTTAATGCATAGGAAGAAATATTACATGGCCTATTATGTGTAAATATTATACTTTTGGTTGTTATAAAAATGGAAGATATGTTCCTGAAATTTACTGTTCTAAGAATAAATCTTTTTTTTTCCCAAAAAGTTGTTATTCACATTATGACATGTAACTTACTTTTGACTGTCAGACTGTTCAAGTTGGATTTTTAAACCTTATCAATACCTACTGTTATATTGTACTCAAATATTAGTTTAATATATTTTTTAAAGATTTTATGTATTTATTTGACAGAGAGAGAGATCACAAGTAGATGGGCAGGCAGGGGTGGGGGGAAGCAGGCTACCTGCTGAGCAGAGAGCCCGATGTGGGGCTCAATGCCAGGACCCCAAAATCATGACCTGAGCCGAAGGCAGAGGCTTAACCCGCTGAGCCATCCAGGTGCCCCTAGTTTAATATTTCTAAGTAGATTTGTTCATAGACACATCATAAAATACTACTTATAATTGTTAACAATTAACTAAGAATATACAGAGAATTAAATCCTAACAGAGGCTCAGAAAGAACTGAGGATAACATTCTTCATTTACTTTTATTCTGTAAGAAACAACTTAAGCAAAGAACACCTGCCAGTGATGACCTACCCAATTCAACTACCTTAAACAGAAACTTTGGATAAAAGTCAGAAATAAACACCTGCTTTTACTGATAGATCTATCTTAGCCCAAGTGAAAAAGAAAGAGAAAGAAAGAAAAAGAAAGAGAGGAAGGAAGGCAGGAAGGAAGAAAAAAAGAAAGAGAAGCATGTACTGCACTGAAAAGATAAAGCTATGATTGCACAATTTTTTATTTTTGGAGCAAACAATTAATGGTGAAAACAATAGTCAGTCCAGTTGGTGGTTTGAAGTGTGCATCACAAGTTGAACATCAAGTAATGTGGTTTTGCTGATAGGAGGTTAAAATTAGCAGTTTAAATTAGTGAGAGAGAAAGTATTTGTTCAATAAATTGTAAGTTCTTTAAATGCCATGGCATAGCTTTAAAATTATCCAAAAATAATGTTCTCTTCTTGTTTTGTCCAACTGTCTTTCACTTCTCTTTCACCTGCTCTCCGTTCCTTGCCCACATTCAGGTGAAAAGGGGCACCAGATATTAAAATCACTTAAAATGCACTGACTTTCTTTTCTTTTTTTTTTTTTAAGATTTTATTTATTTATTTGACAGAGAGATCACAAGCAGGCAGAGAGGCAGGCAGAGAGAGAGGAGGAAGCAGGCTCCCCTAGAGAGCAGAGAGCCCGATGCGGGGCTCGATCCCAGGACTCTGAGATCATGACCTGAGCCGAAGGCAGCAGCTTAACCCACTGAGCCACCCAGGTGCCCCCACTGACTTATTTTTATGCTGGAAAGGGAATGTGTTAAGATAAAAGCTTAACAGGGAATTCTTGAGTTTCAGAATTCAGAAATATTTGCATGATTTCATTAATATTTTTTGAGCCTTGGATTTTCAAACATTTGAAAAAAGATGCAGACTTTCCCCAGAGGAAAAAACCACAGGTGCATGCACTTAATCCCACCTAACACACTCTTATCCATATCCATATACTCACACACAGACACTATTATACACATTTGCATATACTTTGGACTCATACACATTAAAAAAACCCTTGTAAATTCATGTTTTTTTTATAAAGAACCATATGTTCCTGATTTCTGTTTAGAGAATCAGAATAAAAAATTCATTTAACCAGAGGTCAGCAAAATATGACCTATGGGAAAAATCCAGCCCACTGGCCAATTTTATAAATGAGGGTTTATTGGAATACAGCCTAACTCAGTTACCTTGTGTATTATTTATGGCTGCTTTAATGCTATAATTAGAGAGTAGATACAGTACTATATGACCCACAAAGCCTAAAGTACTTGCAATCTAGCCATTTAAAGAAAAAGCCAAATCTAGAACAAAAATCTTTATGTGTGGGGAAACAGAAAATTCAACTTGTAACCTATCCTTAAGAATGCTCTAACAGCATGGTGAACTGAGTAAGACCATTTTCTGCCAAAAGATCCTACAATGATGGATGATATGGAAGAAAATTATAAAATAAGGTTTCACCTCTGCACATACCAGGAAACTGCAAGTGAAATTTCTACACAGATTCTCCCAAGGCTGCCCCAAGGGACTGGAGACAGAACTCCACCCACTGATCAAGAAGCCATGAGAGAGGCTAATATGCACTCAGGGTCAAGGTTCTCTAGGAGGAGAAGGAGATAAAAAACAAAATAAATTGCCACCTGTGGAAAAAAAAAAAAATAAAACTTCTGGCCTATGCTACCAAAAAGTCAGAGTCTGAACTTACACTGGCTAACCAACATACTAATATAATCAAATCTACCTGCTGTACAGAGAGGTACTCCTGCAATCAAGCCTTCATAGAACTGCCATAAATTAACCAATCTACATTCAAGATCAGTTTACAACCCAAAATTAGAAAAAAAGAATTTGCAATTAGATAGCATGAAAGACAGCCCATAAAGGAGGAACAGCACCCAGAAACTTAATAGAAAAATGTACACCAAAAACAAGAACATATCTAGGAATAAACTTAACCAAACAGTTAAAAGGACTGTACTCTGAAAGTTATACAACACTGATGAAAGAATTTGAAGATAACACAAAGAAATGGAAAAACACCCCATTCTCTTCAATTGGAAAAACAAGTATTTTTTTTTCTTAAAAGATTTTATTTATTTGACAGAGAGAGAGAGAGAGAGAGAGAGAGAGAGCACGCACACAAGCAGGGGGAGTGGCAGAGGGAGATGGAGAAGCAGGCTCCCCGCTGAGCATGGAGCCCGATGATGCAGATCTGGACCCCAGGACCCCAGGATCCTGACCTGAGCTGAAGGCAGATGCTTCACAGACTGAGCCACCCAGGTGTTCCAGAAGAACCAATATGGTTAAAATGTCTATACCACCAAAAGCAATCTACGGATTTAATGCAATCCCTATCAAAATAGCAACAGCATTTCTCATAGAACTGGAACACTCAATCCTAAAATTTATATGGAACCAAAAAAAGACCCCAAATAGGCAAAGTAATCTTGGAAAAGATAAAAACTGGAGGTCTCACAACTTCAGACTTTATGTTATAAAACTATAATAATCAAGAGTATGGTAGTAGCACAAAAACAGGCACATAGATCAACAGAATAGAACAGAAAGCCCAGAAATACACCCACAATTATATGGTCAATTATTCTTCTTCTAAAGGAGGAATGAATATCTGACCAGCAGCAAAACAGTCTCTTCAACAAATGTGTTGGGGAAATTGGCCAGCAACATGCCCAAGAATGAACCTGGACCACTTTGTTTCAGTGCACACAAAAATAAACTTAAAATGAATTAAGAACCCAGGTGTGAGACCTGAGAATATAAAAATCCTGGAAGAGAGTACAGGCAGTGATCTCTGACACTGGTTGTAGCAACCTTTTTAGAAAAAGATATGCAAGGGAAATTAAAGCAAAAATAAACTATCAGGACAATATCAAATAAAAAGCTTCTGCACAGCAGAGGAAACAATCAACAAAACTGTATGATAATCTACTGAATGGAAGAAGATATTTGCAGATGACGGATCTGATAAAAGGTTAATATACAACATATATATATATTTAAAGAAAAGTTCTACAATACCCAAAAGCAAATAATCCAGCTAAAAAATGGGCAGAAGACAGGAACATTTTTCCAAAGAAGACACCTAGATGGTCAACAGACACATGAAAATATGCTCAACCTCACTCATGACCAGAAAAGTCCATATCTAAACCACAATGAGATGCCACCTCACCCCTGTTAGACGGACTGAAAACAAAAATCAAGGGACAACACGTGTTGCTGACAATACGGAGGAAAAGGACACTTGGTGCCCTGTTTGTGGGAATGCGAAGTGGTGCAGCCACTGTGGAAAACAGTACGAAATTTCCTTACAAAGTTAAAGACAGAACTACCTTATGACCCAGTAACCACACGACTGGGTATTTACCTCCAAAATGCAAAAACACTAATTCAAAGGGACACATGCCCTCCTATGTTGATTGTAGCATTACTTCCAATAGCCAAGGTAGGGAAGCAGCCAGTGTCAACAGACAGATGAATGGATAAAGAAGGTGTGTGTGTGTGTGTGTGTGTGTGTGTGTGTGTGTACATATGTGCATGTGAGTGTGCACATATTACACACAATGATTATTCAGCCATAAAAAGAATGCAATCTTGCCATGTGCACAGCATGGATGGAGCTAGAGAATATAATGCTCAGTGAAAGAAGCTGGAGAGAAATCAATACCATAGAGCTCCCAATGGGTAGAATTTTTTTTTTTTTTAAGACTTTATTTATTTATTTGACAGACAGAGATCACAAGTAGGCAGAGAGGCAGGCAGAGAGAGGAAGGGAAGCAGGCTCCCTGCTGAGCAGAGAGCCTGATGTGGGGCTTGATTCCAGGACCCTAGGATCATGACCTGAGCCGAAGGCAGAGGCTTTACCCCCCTGAGCCACCCAGGCGCCCCTAGAATTTATTTTTCTTATTTTTTAAAGGCTTTATTTATTTGTCAGAGAGAAAGTGAGAACATGCACAAGGTGGGGGAGGGTGGAGCAGGCAGAGGGAGAAGCAGGCTCCCTACTGAGCAAGAAGCCCAGTACAGGATTCAATCCCAGGACCCAGGCAAGGAGCTGAGCCAAAGGCAGATGTCCCACAGGTAGAATTTAAAAAAACAAAATGAACAAGGGAAAAAAAGAGAGAGAGAGAGAGAGAGAGAGAGAGAGAAACCAAGAAACAAACTCTTCACTATATGGAGCCAACTGATGGTGACCAGAGTGGAGGTGGGTGGGGGAGAAGGGGAAATAGGCAATAGGATTAAGCATACACTTATGACTATGAGCACTGAGTGATGTATGGAATTGTTGAACTGCTCAACGTATTGTACACCTGAAACTAATTTAACACTCTGTGCTAACTACGCTGGAATTAAAATAAAAACTTAAAAAAAAATGAGGCATAAACAATGAATCTTGGAACATTGAAAAAAAAAGTAACAGAAAATCTGAAAAGACTATAATGACTTAGCTGAGAAACCTAAAAAAGAAAATATATTAAAAATTTAGACACCAGGGAAAGTGGCAAGGAGATGGGTAATATAACCACTAGAATTTCTGCAAGTTAAAATATAGCTCTTGTAAGTTAAAAATTCAACAGAACGTTTAGAAAAAAGGGCAAAACTGAAGAATATCTTTATAACCTCTGGAAAGGAAATAAGTAGCAGTGGACCAACTGACCTCAACACAGCTCATAGGGATTCCCCCAGTTTCATGTACATTTATTCCACATATAACACTGCACAACTTTAAGGTGTATATAGATTGATTTTATCCATTTATATATTACAATGCAGTTACCAATGTATTAGTAGCTGGTGGTTCCATCACATTTAATAACTATCATTTCTAAAAGAATATAAAAAATGGGAAAAAAGGGATAAGAGACACCAAAATAGATGGAAAATCATAGTATAAATTCAACAAAATGAAATAACTTTTCAAGAGGCTATACTAGAAGAAATAATAATAATATTCTAGAACTTTTGAAAAATATTAATCCTCACATTAAGGAAGCTTAAGTTATTCTCTCCATAAATATATAGATAGGGATATATCTCCATATACACGCATGCATACATACACACACACACACACACACACACACACACACACAGGTGAACTCCTTATATGTGTACATTATAGTAAAAAAAGGAGAAAATTAAAGCAAACATTATTAAAGCAGAGGGAGAGGGTAGTAATTCTAAACATGACATGACAAAAATTTAGATCAATGTCAGGATTCACATTTACAAAACAGACCAGACCCTAGAGAACATTTCCCATGTGCTCAGTGATAACAATTTGGGTGTTCATATGCCACTAAGGTATCGTTCAAGACTAAGGGAAAAAAGAGCATTCCCAGACAGAAGAACGCACAAGAAAGTTTACTACTGGAGAATATGGTAGAAAGTATTACACATGGTTTATATCAAGACAAAACTAAGCCTAGAATGAAAACAAGAGATTTAAGAAGAAATGGTGACAGAACAATAATACATTTTTTAAAAAATTATCTAATGGACTCTGAAAAACAATCTGAGGGTTTTGAAGGGGCGGGGGGGTGGGAGGTTGGGGGAACCAGGTGGTGGGTATTAGAGAGGACACAGACTGCATGGAGCACTGGGTGTGGTACAAAAACAATGAATACTGTTATGCTGAATTTAAAAAATGATTAAAAAAAAGATACAAATTACAAATATCAGAAGTTGGAAAGTGCCTGTCACTACTGATCCCATGAACATTGCAACATTAGTAAATGAGTATTATGAACAACTCTATGCCCACCAATTTGATAACTTGATGAAATAGAACATTCCCTCAAAGTCATCACCTAAAGAAACTTCCACAAGAAGGTGTATAATCTGAATAGATCTCTATCAAAACAACCAATTCAGTGATTAACAACCTGCCTAAATGAAATTACCTGTTGCAGGTTGTTTCACTAGTGAATTCTGACAAACATTTCCATGATAATGATACCAGTTCTCTACAATCTACCCAAAAAATAGCTAGCAAACCCTTCCTAAGCCATTCTGTAAGGTCAGTATTATTCCAATAACAAACTGGATGGCAACATGAAAAAAAAAAAAAAAAAGAAAAACTACAAACCAAGAGGTTTCACAAAAACAGATATAAAACCTACAACAAGCCATTAGTCAATAAAATTCAACACTGTATGAAAACAGCCATACACCATGAACAAGTGGAATAGATCCCAGGTATATCAGGCTGTACCAACATTTTAAAATTAAGTATTATAATCCATCACATGTTAGACATGAAAAATTGTATCGACACAGAAGAATTATTTGAAAAATGCAATACCATTAATGACTAAAAAAACAAAAAACTCCCAACTAGACTAGAGGGGAAAGTAATCAAGTTGATTTGAATGAAAACTAAGGTCCTATTTAGCGGCGAGAAACCAGATATTTTCACCCTAATCATCAACAAGGCAAGGCAATCTCCTTTCACTACCCTAAGCGTTGTATTAGAAGTCCTTGATAACATAGTAAGAAAAAAATTACATAAAAGGGACACAAGTTGAGAAGAAAAAATAAAGGGCAGAAGAAAGCACATAAGAAGCTGCTCAGCATCTTAAAGCATTAGGAAATTGCAAATTAAAACAAGATACCACTGCACATCTAGAATGATTAAAACCCAAAACACTGACAACACCAAAATACTGATGAGAATGTGGAGCGACAGAAACTCTCAGTCATTGCTTGCATGAAAGAGAATGGTCTGCTTACGTGTAAAATACAGTTTGGAAGTTTTTTTTACAAAGTTCATCACAGTCTTATCACATGACCTATCAGTTACTCATCTAAATACTTACTCACACGAGCTGAAAACTTACGTTCACACAAAAAGCTGCACATAAAGTTTCTATCACTTCCTTCATAATTGTAAAATACGGGAAACAACCAGAATGTCATACAATAGGTGAACACATAAATTGGTACATCCTAGCAACAGAAAATTATCCAGCAATAAAAAGAAACTATCAAGTTTTGAAAAAAACAGGGAGAAACTCCAAATGTTTATTATGGAGAAGCCTGTCCACAAAGACTACATACAGTATCCTTCCAGATATATGGAGATAGTAAGTAGATGACTGGTTGCTGGGGATTAGGGGTAAGAGCGAAAGATAAGTAGATAAAGCACAGGAAATTACAGGCAGTGAAAATAGTCTGTAGCACATTGTAATGAACTATATACATGATACTATGCATTTATCAAAACTTCCAGAATATATAACACCAGGAGTGACCTCAAACACAAACTATGTACCTCAGGAATGATAGCTTATCAGTAATGATGCAGTTTTAACAAAGGGATCACACTAGCGCAGGAAATTACTAACATGAGAAACAATATGTGGAGGAAAAGGATATATACCAAATTCACAGTTTCTGATTGATTTTTCTATAACCCAAAACTAGTCTAAAATATAATCTATTAATTTAAAAACACCCTCATTTCCAGTCCCAGCTCCACATGTAAAGAACTTGGAATTTCTTGCTAAGTTATAACAAATAAAAACACTACACAGACTAAAAAATCAGTAACTCTTCATGGCTCTCTCAGAGAAGACAGGACACAGGGAAACAAATCACCTGCCCCCAGCACTGGAGACACAAACACAGGAAGACCCGGGAGCTACGACTCACCGCAGTAGAGGCTCCAGCAGAAATCACCACTGAAGGAGAACCAGGGTAGGAAAACCCGATGTGCAGTTGCTGAGTTCCTAGAGGCTGAACACAAACAACTCTGAGAGTTAAAAACTCCCGGGGGGGAGGGGACCGTCATGGCCCCCACCAGATGGACCTCCAGGAGCTCGACCAGGTTTCCTCAATAATGGAGAAAACATCCCCCACTTGTGTTTTGGGCAGGGGCCGGGGAAATTTTGAAGTTGGTAAATGTAGATAATTATTCAGGATGAATATTCCTTCTACTTTAGTGAATGTTTGAAATTTTCTACAGTAATAAAAACAATGATAGACAGCTTAAAAAAATAATAATTGAAAAGGAAAAGAACTAACCAGAGCAAACTGCTTTCACCTTAACAAAGCCTGCGCTCCAGGGAAACTATGTAACCAGAGTCTAACCTGCTGGGGTGTTAGGAGACCCAGCTCACCTGCTGAAAGAAAAATAACCAAGTTCAGCCAGTCTAATTTTCTATGGGAAAGAAGGGAAATCGCCAAGTATAGGCCATTCTAGCCATCCCGTAGCACCTAAAGGAAAAGAAAAAAGCAAATGAAAGAAAACTGAGAAATGCTTATGAAGTTCATAGTTCAGAAGAGACATACATTAAAAGACTCACTAAAATATCATGAGGCTTAATCATAGGACTACAGAATGCTTTGTCTTTCCTCATACTGCAACACCAAAGGTCTATTAATTTTTTTTTTAAAGATTTTCTTTATTTAGTTGACACACAGAGAGAGATTACAAACAGGCAGAGCAGCAAGCAGAGGGAGAGAGAGAAGCAGGCTCCCCACGGAGCAGGAAGCCCCACGTGGGGCTTGATCCCAGGACTCTAGCGTCAGCACCTGAGCTGAAAGCAGCCACTTAACCAACTGAGCCACCCAGGTGCTCTGCAAAATTCTATTTATAGCTGGTCCCTTTACCCAGTGCATCATGTCTGGCTATCAGGAAAACAAAACCAAAAAAAAGCATACCAAAAGGGCAAAGAACACAATTTGAAGAGACAGAGCAAGCATCAGAAACAGGCATGGTAAGGATATTGGAATTATCAGACCAGGAATTGAAAACAACTGTAATTAATATTCTGAGTGTTATAATGGATGCAGGAGGTAGCACGCAAGAATACATGGGCCACGTGAGCAGAGAAATGGAAATCCCAAGAACCTCAAAGAAATGTTAGAGACAGAACACACTGTGATAGAAATGAAGAACACCTTGGATGGGCTGTTAGTAGACTGGGTGCAGCTGAGGGAAAAAAATCTCTGCCCTTGAGAATATCTCAATAGGAGCCTCTAAACCTGGGGGATGGGGAAACACCCCAAACCAGACACAAAACAATCAGTAGCAATAGCATCAATGTACCTCAGGATTGTCTACTAATAAATTCTCTAACTTCCACAAACTTGATGTAAAAGTTGTCCTCAATGTGTGCGCTGAAAAGAAAGCTATTCAATTTGTTTATTTCCAGATGTTTTATTTGTTTTATTAAAACTGAATACTGAAATGCAGCAAATTCAAACATGAAACAATCTTCTTTGTCTTAAAGATAGTGGTAAATTACAAAAAAGAAAAAGAAAAAAACAGGAACTACTGGCCAATGGTGCACATTTACTACATAATAACATCATATTTTCAATGGCACCAAAATTCTAGACAACCATAAAAAGAATATATATACACACACATATATGTATATATATGTGTGTGTGTGTGTGTGTGTGTGCATGCGTTCCTGTGGTTTTTGTTTGTTTTTTAAAAGATTTTTTAAATTTATTGGATAGAAAAAGAGACAGCCAAAGAAGGAATACAAGCCAAGGGAGTGGGAGAGGGAGAAGCAGGCCTCCTGCTGAGCAGGGAGCCCAATGCAGGGCTCCATCCCAGGACCCTGGGATCATGAACTGAGCAGAAGACAGCCACTTAATCAACTGAGCCACCCGGGTACCCCTGTGTGTGGTTTTCTGTTGGTGGATAAAACATGCTAATTTATTGGTTATGTTCAAAGGATGGGAAAACAAGTGAAGAGTTTGGAATTGGGAAGAGATATTTATAGTTTAAATTGAAAAATAACGATAAAAGACATTTTCATAGAAAAATATAAAATAAAAGCATATTAAAAATCATCTATTTCAAAGAAAAGACTATTAAAATAGAATGAAAGAGAAAACCTGTCATATATAGAACATACTATATTTAAGGTAAAATATTTTCAAAATTTTAAAATCAAAGGAATATAAAAATATTTATTAACCAAATGAAAGGTGAATGGGGGAGACATTTGATTATATAATACAAAATAGAATCAAGACATAAATCTTGACATTCAGTACTGCTTAATATTAACTGCAAAGAGAGGTTTGACCAAATTATATAGTATGTAAATTAGATCTCAATAGAGCTGTTTGAAAAAGAAAAAAGGTTTCTTTTTGACATGATCATTAAAGGTAACAAAGAAGAGCATTGCTTGACATCCAAGGACAGACTGGCAATTGAAAGCCTACATTAATGTGTCACACTGTTTCTGTTTCTTCGCCCCATTCTTTTTTCCCTCTTTTTTAAGATTTTATTTATTTACTTTAATGTAGGGGCCTGGTTAGCCAGAGGGAACCATTTGGTTGTAAATTTAGATTGACCCCGCCCCTCCCAGAGGAACTTTCTTGCAAACCCCGGATATAGGGGTGGGCCAGGCTGGATGGAGACATCCAATCAGTGGGGTGCGCATATATTTACTGTGGTGAGTTGAAATCTCATTGGCCACCTGTGTGTGGGCCAGGCTCAATCACCTCTATAAAGGTTAGTCTGTGAGGCTGGGGTTGGGGGGGGGGGGAGTAGTAGGAGGAGTTAGAATAGCCTTGGGATAGCCCTTAGAGTAGCCTTTGGGATAGTCGTTAGGGTAGTCGTAGGAGTGATAGTCATCGGGAGCCATTGGGGTAGTGGTTGGGTAATAGTCATTGGGAGCCATTGGGGTAGTGGTTGGTAATAGTCGTTGGGAGCAGAGCCGCCGCAAGCGGCCTCGCCGTCCTGAGCCCTGGCCCCACCTCGAGCGGCCTTGCCAGAGAGGCCTCATCTGGGGAGCCGCCTTGTCCGGAGTAGCCTTGTCTGGAGCGGCGTAGTCCGGGGAGTGGCCTTGTCAGAGTGGGGTCATGGGGAGCAGAGTCTGTGTTGTTGGGGTTGTCGTCCTCGTCGTCGCCTCTTCGTCGTCGGGAGCGGCCTCATCTGGGGAGCAGCCTCATTCAGGGAGGCGCCTCGCAGGGGAGCGGCCTCGTTGGAGCGGCGTTATCATCCTCCTTGTCGTCGCCTCTTGGTCGTTGGGATTGGCGTCCTTGTCGTTGTCACCTCTTCGTAAGAGATGGCCCCGACAGGTCGGTTTGATTTTCGATGCTTGGAGCAAAATAAAGCTTTGTTTGATTTTCGCTTTGTGTCAGTCTCATTCCTTTGATCAAGGACCCTAACAATTTTAGAAAGAGAGAGAGAGCACACGAGTTGGGAGAGTAACAGGGGAGAGGGTTAGAGAGAATCCCAAACAGACTCCAAGCAGAATATGCATACTGACTCGGGGCTCCATGCCAAGACTCTGAGATCATGACAAGAGTCAAAATCAAGAGTCACATGCTTGGGGCGCCTGGGTGGCTCAGTGGGTTAAAGCCTATGCCTTCGGCTTGGGTCATGATCCCAGGGTCCTGATATCGAGCCCCCCATCGGGCTCTCTGCTCAGTGGGGAGCCTGCTTCCTCCTCTCTCTCTGCCTGCCTCTCTGCCTACTTGTGATCTCTGTCTAACTTGTGATCTTTGTCTGTGAAATAAATAAAATCTTAAAAAAAAAAAAAAGAGCCACATGCTTAACCCATTGAATCATCAGGGTGCCCCCACTCCATTCTTCTCAAGCATCATGGGACTTCTATTTCTCCAGCTTAGGTTAAATGGGGAAGAATTTATGGTGCCTTTGAAGACAGGCAGTCACCTGAGCTGGGATTCATTACCATTGTGATCTGGTGATTCTGTACCAACAGTATTTAAGAACAACAGTGCCAATTTCATTCTGATTTTCATCCTTTATCTACCACCTGAACAGTTGACTCACCTAAACCCAATTTTTTTTTCCATTTCTCTCATCATCATTTTTATGTTTCTGTTAGCTTTTTTGTTCTTTGGAATGGCTTCTCATTACTAAAACAATACATGACAGATATGGTAGCAAGAGGTTGTTTCCTATGTGGTTTATCGCCCTCTGAACATGAGGTTGAAATAAGGTGGCCCAGGCAGAAGGAACTGCCTGTATCACAAGGTATGTGGTGGTTTGGACCAGAGGCACATCATTGTGATTGCTTGTCGTCATAAAACCAAATCTCACCTTGCTTGTACATGTAATATTTTAAGGGCTTCAGGGGATATTTCATTATTTAAAGAAGGCAAGACAATCAAGGGGTAAAATTTTCAGCATAAACTTGCTCAATTCATGACTTCATTTATTCCAAATTCCAAATTCAATTACATCTAAATCTAGAGAATTGTATGTGTGTTGAGTTCTGCTGGGACCCAGCCTGACTAGACCATTCTGTTCAATTATGTCTACCATGAAATTGTAAGTCTCCCAATCATTTAACTAACAAATCTGAGAGAATGAAGATTTATCAGGGACTTGCTAATATTTTCACACTCTATTCACAGCCTTCTATGATCGCCTCTCTCCTATGTCATATGCCTGGGAGAATGGCTAGTGACTAATGACCATATCTGAATAAAATCATAACTGATTATAGTATTTCTCAAATTCCCAACAGAGTCTTCCTTGTACAATAACACTTTTTTCAAAATTGTCTGTTTTACCTACTATGATTGACTCTTTTCTACTGTTTTCAGCAATTCTACTTACACTAAAAATCAAGTACTAACCCAGTTATAGTCCTTCTCAGTCTCCTCCTCTCAATCGTCCTTACCTTTGAATTTATTTTGCCAGCTCAACAGGAGTTAAAACTTTTCACTCATAAATAATAAGCAAACATACAAACAAACAACCCTCTACCACAGAAGTTTTGCTGCTTCATACTGAGAGTGGGTCAGCATCTGTCCTGGCATTGAAACCTGAGCTCTTTCTTCCCTCCTCCTTGCCTAACCACAAAGTACCCTTGCCATATTGAGTTGTAGGTCTGAAAGTCAATCCCTCCTCTTCAGGATGCCAGCCTGTAAGATCTACAGTGATTAAATAGCAGCTGTGGTCTTGAGTTCTGATTGATAATCAAACTCATAAAGCACAATAGCCTTCACAAAGCACCAAATTCATTAGCTTTCATGAAGGTTAAAGATCAGGGAACAACATGCACGGTGGCAGAAGAGCAATGGTCTCTTTACTCTCAGAACCAGCTTCTGAATATTCCCTAAATTCCATACTAAGATTATGACTGAGATTTGATATTGGATTTTTTAAAATATTTGTATTGATTTATTTATTTCTGTGTGCATGTGAGAGGGAGAGACAGAGAGACAGAGAGACAGAGACAAAGAGCATGCACAAGCCAGGGAAGAGGGAGAGGGAAACGGAGATGCAGACTCCATACTCAGTAGGGAGCCTAATGCAGGGCTCCATCCCAGGAACCTGGGATCATGACCAGAGTGGAAGGCAGATGCTGAACTGACTGAGCCACCCAGGTGCCCCTGATACTGGATTAAATAACATGGAGGCTGACTGGTTACTCTGACAAAAAAGTTATAGTGTTATCATGGGGTGGAAACCTGATTAGAGAGGGTTAATGAGAAATAGAGGGGGCAGTATAGGCAGAAACTATAGTTAACACTCTCAATGAGATAGATGTACAACAGGGGAATGGGCAGAGACTTGAAGCAAAGGTCAAGTCAGAAACAGCTTTGAAATGGGAGCATTTGCTGATGGTGATAAACCAGTAGAGTAGGAAAAATAAAATATTCAGAAGGAAGAGGGAAGCATCACCAGAATGATGTACTTGTGTAGGCAAGAAGTGAGTATTGCACATTGTTGGAGTATTCGGAATATTTCCAGATTGTTCTCATGTGTCATTATGCTACTTATTGTCATTTCGGGCTTCAGAAGAGAAAACTAAATGCTAGCAACTCTTTGTTTCACCGCTAGGACTTTTGGTTCCTTTTTGAACATTTAGGGTTATAATTCTTGTTGAAATGCTTTAGGGTGAATTTTCATTCAGAGAAATGGGGAAATCCACTAATCGTGTTCCTTACCACTGTCCTGTGAAGAAATGTTTCCCAAGATTTTAATTGCTCAGAGAAAACTAACAAAATCAAAATCGGTGTAAAGGATCCACGCATAGCTGGGATTTTCTAGGCACTTAGGCAGGAAAAAAATTGTAGCTCACATGACAATGGCACTGTAGTCAATGATTTCCGCTGAACTCTTTGCAGAGTATTCACTGGGATTGCAAGTGTGTTTAATACGCAGGAGACAGATGCAATCAGACAAAGGAGACGGCCTTGCAAATAGGAGGAATGCTATGCTCTGCTCTGGTTTGTGGTCCCCACTGTACTGATTGTGTTGATGGAGTTTTATTTCTCCCATTTGATCTTGCCTTTGTTGTTGATGATATTAATATATTTTTCGGAGCCAAGCATCCAGGGATAACCAGAGAGATGCAGCTCATATCACGCATTACTAGGTTGACGGTAGAGGTATTATTAGCTGAAAATCTGCTCTCTCAGTACAAGACCAATGGTGGGGTACTAAGGAGGGCACATATTGCATGGAGAACTTGGTGTGGTGCATAAACAGTGAGTCTTGGAACACTGAAAAAAATAAAATAAAATTAAGATGTTAAAGAAATAAATTTAAAGGATTCGAAAATAAGAATAAATAAAAAATAAAGCAATGCAAAACAAGACAAAATGAAATGAAACAAAACAAAACATGGAGGCCATTCTTTTCCTTTTCTGATACTTGCTTACCAGCAGTCTTGTTCTTGCCTCTAATCAGATTTCTTTAAGTCCAGAGCTATTTAAACATAGTCGTATTTCTTATCCTGGACACTCAAATTTGGCCTCTTCTGTTTTTAAGCCCTTATATGGGAGTAAATAAATGAGAGTTTTACTGATTTTAAGTTAGAGCATAAGCAATCCGGCCACAGCTACCAGCATCTGGTATTTAAGGGAAGGATTTGACTCCAGCATTATGTTCTTTGGCTTTCCCATCACCTAGCATAGATTTGGCTGTAAATGGCCGCAGCAACGTGTATGTGACCCAATTTGAAATATGCCTTTCAAGCAACTTTGACTTCCTCAGCACTCTCGCATTCCCAGTGATTTAAAGATCATGCTTTCCAACATGTTATTGGTCTCACATAGTAACAAAATCCCTCATCTAATTCCAATACATATTTACCATCTTTTTGAGATTACAATCTTGTTTTCCAAATAAAAATGAAATAAATTACAGTTTGAAATGTATCTCTCAAGATGAAATTCTGCCAAAATAGAATGTTCTATAATTCATATGATTAGTACGGTTTTGCCATTTCTTTTCTGTGTGACTCATTTTACAGATGATAGCATGAGGCCCAGGCCAGCTGATTGATGTCAGGGCACAGAGGTTATGGAGCATCCTGTCCTGTTAATGCTTCTACACAGCTACCAGAAAAAGGCAGCATGACCAAAAAATGCCATGGGACATGAGGTCTTCTAAAAAAACCCACTGTAATTTTTCAAACTGCTGCCCAATGTCTTCTTCAGAACAGCAGCGAATGTCAATGAGGACTCAGTTATCTGTTCAGGGTAGAACCACTGTTGTTCAAACAGCAAGAGAAAAACAGACAGATGCTCTCTGGTGCTGAAGAGAGGAAGAAAGAAGGGCCACTGATTTCTACCTATTATTTTGGAGACAATATATCTCTTCTCTGAACTAGAAGATCAGTGTGGCATTGGCTTTGCCTAAAGTAGGCTATAAGTGCGATGACAGAATTTAACAGGATGTGAGATTCTTAACTATTATCACCAAAGTGGCAGCGAATACTACCTTGCTACCATCTGAGCAAAACAGCCTGTACCGTCAGCCTTTACTGGCAGTGACAGCCTCTATCCCCAGCAATGTTTAAATGCCTCACAGAATTCAAAACAGGAGACTAGAGTTTGGATGTCTGGTTGACTTATCTGCATGCTTGTCTAGACATCATCTCATAGAAACAGTAGAACCTATGTGTTTGGAGAAAACTTTGATTTTGTGGTGGGTGCTCCAATATAAGGATCAAAAAGAAGTTTAGATCTTTTCTGTTTTTATCATCTTTATAACTTATATAAAAATGTTCAAGATATTGATGCAAGAGTTGGGGGTAATATATAAGCAGAGGACTCAGTGCTGGTCCAAAGAGANGGTAATATATAAGCAGAGGACTCAGTGCTGGTCCAAAGAGAAGAATTAGGTAGGTTCTTTTGTCTGATCTCTTCAAATGTTTCCTTTACCCAAAAACAATGGAATCTTAAGTTACACCATGAGTGAAAATCACAAATATTACTATCCTTTAGTAATCCTTTTCAACCTCCGCAGACTGAGATGAAAACTGTTCCTTTTAAAACCATGGTTTAACAGAGAGGAGAGGAGAATACAACAAAACCACACCTTCCCGCCAGCTCCTGGCACCTCGTCCCACTGACCTCACTTGAGTTTTCCCAGAGCAGCAATCACTACATGGTACTTCATGTGATTGTTTCTCTAGTGTCTCTCTCTCTCTCCAAGAATGGAAGTGCCAAATGGGCACAAATTTAGTTTTGTTCACTTTTGTGTTTCCAGCAAAACTAGCATGTAATATACCCTCAGTGAACATCAGCCAAGTGAATGAATAAAGGCAGAAAAGGTTATTGAGTGCCAAGAAATTGTGGAGAGAAACACCAAACAATGAAGGCTAGAAATTATAAAGAGAAAAATGGACGCTGGTGGTTTTGTTTTACTCCTTAGACTTCTCTCAGTTTGGTGGAGAATACTGATATGACTGTGCATATAACATATATACATATCTGTCAAATACAATCTTGGAAAGGTTTATATTGTGAGAATAAATATACATCGAACGAGAGCAAAAGGAAGATACACAAATACAAGACAAGTGACTTAAAAAGGAAAGAAGAAGCTATCTGCATCCAAATCCATTTTCTGCCCAACTCTTTTGCCTTCCAAGACACTACACTTTACTAACCATCTCCTTAACTTCCTGGAGGTGGAGACCCTTGCTTATCTTTCTGATATGCAGGTCACTATAGTAACTGTGGTCCCTTGGCTTCTGGAAGTTATGAACTCCCACCTCTTCACTGTTGCTTCGGTGTTCCATCTTTTCTATTGCTCTAAAGCCAAACTCTGTGATCGTCTTTCTTACCATCAGCCCTGACCTACAGAAGAAAGTCTCTACAGTGCAAAACTGTACCAGTACCCCTTTCACCAGTGGTGTTCCTGATGACTTTGGTAAATGGA